>NC_053041.3:118614317-118934317 GCF_002575655.3 Aegilops tauschii subsp. strangulata | reverse complement strand
TTCCTCTGGTTCACCATGTTGGCGACAGAAGTCCCTTCGGCCCCTTTTCCGTGCGAGTCCTTTGCCCTCGAATTCTGCTCAACACTCAGATGGCCAGTGACATCCTCCACAGAGAATTCACGCCTCTGATGTTTCAGAGTGGTGGCAAAGTTCCTCCAGGAATTAGGGAGCTTAGTGATTATGCAGCCCGCGACAAACTTGCCCGGTAAATCGCACTTAAGAAGCTCAAGCTCCTTAACAATGCATATTATCTCATGAGCCTGCTCCAATACAGGACGGTTTTCAACCATCTTGTAATCGTGGAACTGCCCCATAATATACATCTCGCTCCCGGCATCGGCGGCCCCGAACTTAGATTCGAGCGCCTCCCACAAGTCCCGGGCGACATGCACATGTAAATATGCGTCGACCAGCTTATCTCCGATCACGCTAAGAACTGCTCCGAGAAAGACGAGAGTGGCCTCCCTGAATGCCTTCTCCTATTCAGGAGCAATCGTTCCCGTGGAGACACCAGTGACCCAGAACACGTTTATAGCTGTGAGCCATAAAGTGGTATTAGTCTGCCAATGCTTAAAGTAGGTACCGGTAACTTATCCGGCTTCAGTGCAGCGGCAAAGCCACTTGACGAAAAATTCCTACACATAATAGGTTTTTGGATTGCTAAGTAAATAGGAAATTTTTTGATTAAATTAATCCACGAGTAAATCATTAGCATGGCATTGACACAAATAAATGCATACTGATATTCAGTCAAGCAAGCACATACTACGCTAATTGCAGAAAGATCTACGTATAACGCTAGCATGGCTAAAACATAAAACAGTAGGAGCGGGATAAACGAGTTATACCCTCCAGTAGGCCATGCAGAGGCTGCGTCGGTGGTGGCAGCAGCGTCTGTCAGCGTTCTGGGAACGGGGGTCCCTAGACATGCCTGCCTGCGGCCCACGGCGTGGCTAAGCCAGCAGGCCGTACGACCCATCCTCATCAGCAAGGCACCCAAGATCCTCGCGAGGGACCAAGCCTCGCGAGGCGGACGACGCAAGACCTCCTCAGGAGTGGCCTTGTCAGGTAGGCTCACGAGGAGCGGAGATATCAAGGTGGGGCAAACCTCACGAGGCTCTCATGACGTGAGCCATGATGATCGGCGCCAGGCGGGCGCCAGCGCGCACAGCGTCCTTGGTTCCTCTTTGGTGCTAAGGAGGCCAGCGCATGCGAGGAGTACCGAGGCATTAGGCAAAGGTTGCCATATCGGTGCAATGAGACCAAGACCAGAAGGACGGCAAGACGGAGGTCATCGTGGAGCCCAAGACGACATCACCACCAGAGCTTTTCGCAGGCGAAGACCACTTTTGTCAGGATAGCTTGTACTAGCTGTCCCCCTTCAATTTTGCCCGCCGTTGTTGGCTCCCTTCCCGCTCAATATTTGGGAAGAGGACCAGGGCCTATATAAGTAGAGCTAGCCACCACAGTAGGGGCATCGGGCAGTTCATCCAGCTCTCACCCGCTAGGTCACCAAGCACAAGAACACCTCAGCCTCAGGAGGCTGTTCTTCCCTTTGTATTGTTCTTCATCAGCCCAAGAGGCAATCCACCACCACCACACTGGAGTAGGGTATTACACCACAACGGTGGCCCGAACCAGTATAAATCTCGTGTCTCTTTGTGTTGTGAGTTTGTCGAGTTCGTCCGCGAGATCTTAGCGAGCTAGGGCGTAGATCGGTAGGAGGGAAAGACTTCACGCACACCCCAGTGTTCGAACCTTAAGGGTTTGCCGGAACCCCACATCCGACAGCGTCCTCGGCGGCCTTCTTGTCGGCTTCAACTTTCTCGGCAGCAAGATGGTCGGCGTCAGACTGCGACATGGTGATGATGAAGAAGGCGCGGACGTTGAGGAAGTAGACGAACAACGAGCAGTCGTGTACTCGCTTCCCAAAAACCTATTCGCACTTCTCCCGTACAGGAAACGGAGGGGCGGGCTTTCGGAGATCTACTCTCCCGTCGACCGTGTATGCGGCGGACGGGATGGAGTCACCGGCGGCAGCAGCAGCAGAGGAATGACGGTGGGCATGCGGGTGGAGCAGAAACAATTTGATCATGGCGGCTAGGGTTAGGAGACACCGCACACATATATAGGCGCAGCCGCGTGGAGAGACGTGGGCTCGACCCATGTCCGAGTCCGTAACAGCCCATGATCCGACGTCTCAGATCGTGGCCCAGCTGTCAGAGAACTCTCCATTAGTGACTGACAAAAATAAGCGCGTAGGTGTGAGCTCGGCTCGTCTCAATCCCGCAACCCGCGGCGCGTCATGACGAGGCGTGGTGAGGCGGGCGGCGGAGGAGTGCGCGAGGGCCTCTTATATTCTCAAGATCCAATAGCATGTGAAAGAACATCCCTTATAAAGAGCAGACTAAGGCATAGCCTAGTGGTGGGAAAGGGCTGATGCCTACCTACCCACCCAGGTTCAAGACATGGTACTTGCAATTTGGGTTTGTTGCACCAACTATACTATAGGGGGTTCCCTTACAGTCTTTCTGTCAAAAAAACATCCCTTATAAAGAGGTCCAACTCCTCTTCCACTCCCGGGGTGGAACTAAACTTCCCACCTCCACCTAGTGCCAATAAACCCACATGGGCCTTTAGAGATTTTTAGAAATTGCTATATGGGCCGAAAGCCCATCCCAAATTTTAGCAATCCCCCACCAGATCTCGAGGGCCCATTGTGTCCTCTGTTCCAACTGCTATTTCGATATACCAGTGTTTCAGTGAAGACCTGTTAAGGTTGAGCTTCACCTAGAGCAAGTGACTACATTCATTCACAACTGAACAATGGACTATGCCTTGAATTGTCAGTTTCGCGTAAAGAAGTTTCACCACATGTCTTACTAGTACTAGGCTGCCGAAGGCTGACCCCTCGGGTGGAGCATATAAGTCACACTCCTGGCCTATTCATGAGCTTACTAGAGATCACCCCAATCTCATAGACTGCGACCAGCAGTCGGGCTCACATAGGTGTGTTCCTCCAAAGATCGCTCTGTAGGATAGCATCTTGCTTACATAAGCTTTGGAACACATTAAGACAGTAGTCATCCTACCATACAATATCGAGAGTATTGCATCTCCAACGGAGTGGGTCGGTATAGTTACTCTCCTCAGTTCATCACTGGCTTGTTTTCCCAGGTCCTACTTCACGGGATCTCCGATCAGATAGGTTGGGTTACCACCATGGCAACTCATGTGGGTCTCATACCCATCTCCCTCGATGCACTATCTATCACAACACGTGATAGCCCTTTTGTAACGGGATCTGCCAGATTCTTAGACGTATGGTGTCGGGGAAAAATGACACCTATGGGATCACCGGAATCCCTTCTACGGTTGGCGGGCGCGGGGTTGTGAGAAGAGCAGGTTTAGGAGCTAGCACAAAGATCGTTTACCCAGGTTCGGGCCGCGAGGATGCGTAATACCCTAGTCCTGCTTTGGTGTGTATTTGAGAGTGTTCTTGAGCTCTCGAACTAGCTATGGAGGCTGCGTCGTTCAAAAGAGCCGAATCCCTCTCCAGTATGCCTCGAACCTCCTTTTATAGTCGAAAGGGGTTGCCACAGTGGCACACAGGAGGTGGAAAGGTCTACAGTATCGTGAGCTTATCGCCCGTATTACAGTACAAGACGCATTTAATGCATCGCTTAGGTGTCCCCTTGCTTTATCGGGGACGGGAATGAGGCCAGTCCTGTCCGTCGCCGCCCCGCCTCGCTTCGACACGCGCCCGGGCCAGCGATGCATGCAGCGCCATGTAGGCAGGCAGGCAGCTGAGGTGGCGCGGTGGTAGGGTCTTCACGAAGATCTGCATGCTACCACGCAGGTGCTTGCTGAGTTGGCTTGGAAGCCGCACGTCGCCATGCAGGCGGTTGCCCAGCTGGTTGGGCTGGCAGCTGTATGGGAACGGCAGTGGAGTCTTGGCAGGTGCGGGCCTGGCTGCGGCCCCACCAATGTCCTCGGCAAGGGTCTTGCCGGGTCCCGGCAAGGGCCTTGCCGTGGCGTCGTAGTCCTCCCCGTCAAGGATCTCGCCGGGGGTCTCGTGGATTTCCTCGGCAAGGATCTTGCCGAGGGTCGTTGCCTTCTAATCCTCATCTGATCTTGTGTATTTATGATCTTCACAAAGATCTGCATGCCACCATGGAGGTGCCTCCCGAGCCTTTTTTCCCACATGGTTGATTATGTTGGAAGCCGTGGGCTCAAGGGTGGCGCGCTCCGCTGGTGTTGGGCGAGCTACCCCGGCAAGGCTCTTGCCGGGGCAGCTGAGGCCGCCCCGGCAAGGCTCTTGCCGGGGGCCCTACTTCGTCCCTTTGCTCTTTGTGTCCTTGGTCTTGGCGTTGTTTCTGTTGGCCTTGTGCTTCGGCCTCCTTCCCTCGCCCTGCTAGGTGTGGTCGTAGGCGCGGCTCTGACTGCCCGTGCACAAGTAAGGGGTATAAAAGGAGAGCCCTTATATTTGTACACCGTCAGGAGCCCCCGGGCCTGGGCCACACATAAGCGCCACGCGTTGTTGGACCGGGCCCAGAACGGTGCGCGGGCAGGTGGGGCGGAATTTTACCGCAGTAACTTCTTTCGTTTGTTTGTGCTTCCCCACGACCCACGTTGAATGCGCGTCGTGGAGGGTCGTGTGTGATGTGGGGGGCATGCGTGGGGCGGTTCCCCCCTCATGCGTCACGTCGCAGTAAATGGAAAAGAGGCGGCCCGCGCCTTCCCTGTAAAAAGGAATAACCGCAGGGCGCGCTGCTCATTTACCCTCTGCGCTTTCTCCAATCTTGGAACCGCTGTTCCTCTCCCCTTTTTCCTCAAGCTCTTGCTTTCGCTCGCCGCCGTCGCGCTTTCGCAGTCCCCCATCCCTCGCCTCCCTCAGCCGCCATGGCCCCTAAAACCAGCAAAAGCATGGGGACGGCCAAGGACGCCGGGGGGAAGGAGGCGCCGGAGAGCGAGCAGGTGGCGCTGCGGACACAGCTCGCCTACTTTCCCTCGACGGTCGACGCGATCGAGCTCTGGGACTACTTCAAGCCCCTGTGGGGGGTGAAGACGGGGGGTGAGACGACGGGGAATCCGGCCACGCGTATCATCCCCACCAATTTCGCCAAGGACGGCCCGAATCGGTACCCATTCTTCGTAGATTACTTTTCCTGCGGTCTCTGCCCCCCTTTCTCTGATTTTTTAAATGATGTCATGCACACCTATGGCTTCCACCTTCTGGATTTCACTCCAAATGCCGTGGCGTGCATGGCTCTTTTCGCTCACCTCTGCAAGGGGTTCGGCGGGGTGCATCCTAGCACGACGCTCTTCTGCCACTACTTCTTCCCTCGAATCCAAAAGGGAGGCGCCATCTCCGGTTGTGTTGCCTGCATCCCAAGGACCCAGGAGGAAAAGACATATCCGGACGGTGCCCAGAAGGAGGGGTGGGAAGAGTGGCGGTGCCGTTGGTGCTGGATTGAAGAGGAGGACCTGCATGATTTTTGCCGGGTCCGCCACTCGCCGCCGGTCCATAGAGATGACTGGAGTGACGTCGACGCCAATGACAAGAAGCTCACGGTCCCGACCACCAGGATTCTTCGCCTCACCGAGGCCAGGCTCACCCTTGAGATGATCGGGGCGGATTTCATGCGTCGCCGAATTGCTCCGCTGCACAAAAAGGGGAGGCCGGCCTGGCTCTTCACGAATGCGGCTGACATCATGAGGCTTCGCCCCGGCCTGGACCACAACTTCACGATGATGGGGCACGCTCACTTCTGCCAGCGGCTCTTCCAGCTCGACGTGAACCGCGACGGCAAGGCCGAGCGGTCCGGCAAGGCCGCGAAGGCCGGCAAGGTCGCCAAGGGGCCCTTGTTTGGGTTGCCGGCGGGGGTGGTCCCGCTGAGCAATAACTCGTGCCGAAATGACATCATCGCCATGATGCCAGAGTTCAACGCGCACGGTCTCGTCCCAAATTGGGCCGAGCCGCCGAAGGATCAGGTGCAGGAATTCTTTGATATCTTGGAGGAGAAGTACGTCCGCGACGAGCCGCTGCTCGTCCGGGACACCACCCAGGAGGAGCTGGACTACATCGCCACCAGGGCGGCGGAGGCGGAGCTCGCCAGGGAGGCCGGCAGCGCCGGCGGCGTGGAGGATAAAGCTGCAGCGGCCGCGGAGGAGAAAGAGCTCGCCCAGTGGGCGGAGTCCGCTGGGGAGGCCAGCAGCGCCGGCACCGGGGCCCCTCTCATCGAAGATGTGATCGACGAGTCGTCGTCGGAGGAGGTCGAGCCTGTCGACCCGCCGGTCACGGGGAGAGGGAGAGTCCTGCAACGGGCCAGCTCTGGCAAGCCGGTCCGGCCTTGCAGGGCTGTGCAGCCGCAGGAGACCCAGGAGGCGTCCATGCGCCAGACGAGGGCCGCGGCGGCGAAGAAGGTGGTGAAGGCCGCGGTGGCGAAGAAGAAGGCAATTGCCTCTTCTTCGTCCAAGCGTCTTCGGACTCCGTCTGCTTCTCCTCCTCCCAAAGACGACGATGCGGAGGTTGTCTTTGATTTCGGCTCCCTCGGCCCAAGGAGGAAGAGGAAGGCAACAAAAGAGGAGGTGGAGGATGAGTAAGTATCTTGCTCCCTTTTTTGTCATCTCCGTATCCTCAAAGTGTGCCGCTTATCTTGATTTGTTCTCATCTTCGCAGAGACGTGGAGACGCTTGCCCAAAGGGTGAAGAGGGCCAGGGCTTCGGCGGGCGGCCAACCCCCGGCGGGCACTTCGAGTACACCGCTGGTGGTGGTGAGCAGCCCGCACAGCAGCCCCCGGCACAACCCCCAGCGTAAGTTCATCACTCACCCCTCGTCGACGTGTGTTTGGGGTGCGATCCCTTGGCGCTGACCTTGCCGTGGTTGCAGGAGGAGGGCAGCGGCAGGAGGAGCCACCGAGGGCTACCCCCAACACGCCACCCCCATCGACCACGCCGCCCCGAGGGGCGTCCGCGGCAAGGGCGCCAAGCACCGAGCCTATGCACACGAAGGAGGAGACAAACTTGGGCGCCGGTGACTCTGCCCCGGTGCCAGATGTTGGCGGAGAGGGGGCCTCTTTTTCCCAGCTTGGCATGGGTAAGTGATTCACCTCCAGCCCCTATTTTTTTGGTCTTGGCTTCGCCTATCCTCTTCTCGATATCCAGATCCTCCCTCGGCGGGCCGGGAGGACATAGACACCGTTATCGAGGATGTCGTCAAGGATGCCGCGGCGGAGGCCGAGAAGATCGCCACCGAGGAGGCCGCCAAGGATGCTGCTGAGGACGCCACCAAGGGGTCCGCCGGGGAGTCCGGCAAGGATGCTGCTGAGGACGCCGCCAAGGGGTCTGCCGAGGAGCCTGGCAAGTCCGCTGCTGAGGATGCCGGCAAGGGGCCTGCCGGGGAAGCCGGCAAGGCCGCTGTCGAGGAGGAGGTGGTTGACGAGGAGGTGCTTGCCGCCGCTGGGCTTGAAGTCGTTGATGAGCCGAGCGCCGATGGCGGCGGCTCTCAGGAAGAATGGCTCCTCCAGGCCATGGGCGCCAACTTTCGGAAGCTCCAGGTGCTCCACCGTGCCCGCCTGGACAAGGCCAAGTCCAGGATGGCAGTGGTGAACAAGGCGGAGGCGGATCTTGAGGGGCGCGTTGCCGAGACGCAGGCTTGGTTTCACCAAGCCCATGAGGAGCTGAAGATTTCCCAGGACCTGCTGGCCGAGCGCAAGCTGGAGCTTGTCATGAAGCAGGCCGACATCAAGAAGGCCCGGGATGAGGCGAGGGCGTAGGCCGCCAAGGACGAAGTCGCCCGACACCAGCACCAGGCCGAACTGAACTCCCAGGAGGAGGACCTTGCCGCTCGTGAAGAGAAGCTTGCTGCAACACTCCGCGACAAGGATGAGGAAGTGGAGAAACTCGTCACGCAGCAGACCCAGGCACTGGGGCAGAGGCACAAAGAGGCGCCCGATGCCCAAGCCCTGGTCCATGTCGGCAAGGTGAAGGAGCTTGAGGCGGAGCGGGACGAGCTGAAGGAGCAGGCCCAAAATCTGGCAAAGGAGAAGAACACGCTCAACAGTGCTCTGATGGAGGCGCAGGGTGCGGTCCTCGGCAAGGCTGAGGAGCTCTCCAAGGCCAACGACTCCATCAAGGACCTGAAGCAGAAGGTAGAGGGCCTCGAGGGGATGCTTTCGGAGGTCAAGGCTCGGGAGGGGACCTTGACCAAGGACCCGGAGAAGGAGAAGCTGCTGCGGAAGAACGAGGCCGCCAACCACGCGGATTTCGTGAAGGGTGAAAATCTCTGGGTCAGCCGTCTCGCCGAGGTCGCCGGCAGGATCACCGCGTAGATGGCCACCATGGGGATGCCAAACATGAGGTATGATCCGGAGCCGAATGGGAGCCCCAACGCTAAGCTGACCCTGTTCTTTGAGGGTGTTCTCGGAGCCCTGGAGCATTTCCGCTCCACCAGGGCGACTTTCCTGGCCAATGAGGCCCGGAGGCTTTGCCGGGGTGCCATGACCAAGGTTCTGACCAAGGTGGCGTACTGGAATCCCAACCTCAACTTCGACGCCGTGCTGGAGAGCTTGCTAGAGGATGTGGACCTCGTGCCGCTCAAGGAGCGTATCAAGCCCGTCATCAGCCGCATCGATGGAGTCCAGAGGGTAGAGGGCCAGCGCCGGGACTAGGCACCCCGTTTCTTATCGCTGCTGCAGGTTCATCACCAAGACAATTGTTATCTTTAGTTAGAACTGCAACAACAAGTGATTCAATATAACTCTGCAGTACTTTAAATTGATGCATGCTATTTTCCTGTTCGATCTCTCTCTGTATGTCCACCCTACATTTATTTGGGTAGGCTGGCCGGCGCGTAAACCCAAGCCACGGCGCCTCGAGGACGGATCCTCGATAGCCTGCCAGGTGTGCTTGCTGCCAGGCAAACCACCTCATCGCCCTTAGCGCGGCCGTTTGAACTGTTGAGCGGACTCGAAACATGACAAAAGCGTTGCCAGTAGCGAAAAGACCACCCCGCCGTTCTTGATGCGGCCACTCGAACTGTTGAGCGGACTTGAAACAGAGCGAGGGTGTTGCCAATAGTGGAAGGGCCCCATTGCGTACATGCTTATCATACAGAGAGAAAGATCTCCAAGGAGAATAACCTTATATAAAAAGGAAATGTTTAAAGTTTGGCGTGACTTAGCTTTCCTGTCGCCGCGCTGGCGTCCTTCGCGCTTGCAGACGGTGCCGTTCTCTTGGCCGTCTTCTTCCTTAGACACCATGGCCACGAGGAACTGCTGAACTAGCCGTTAAACCAGATTATCACAACTGCGCCCCCTACCTGGCACGCCAAAGTTGTCGGGGAAAAACGACACCTATGGGATCACTGGAATCCCTTCTACGGTTGGCGGGCGCGGGGTTGTGAGAAGAGCAGGTTTAGGAGCTAGCACAAAGATCGTTTACCCAGGTTCGGGCCGCGAGGATGCGTAATACCCTAGTCCTGCTTTGGTGTGTATTTGAGAGTGTTCTTGAGCTCTCGAACTAGCTATGGAGGCTGCATCGTTCAAAAGAGCCAAATCCCTCTCCAGTATGCCTCGGGCCTCCTTTTATAGTCGAAGGGGCTGCCACAGTGGCACACAGGAGGTGAAAAGGTCTACAGTATCGTGAGCCTATCGCCCGTATTACAAGACAAGACACGTTTAATGCATCGCTTAGGTGTCCCCTTGCTTTATCGGGGACGGGAATGAGGCCCGTCCCGTCCGTCGCCACCCCGCCTCGCTTTGACACGCGCCCGGGCCAGCGATGCATGCAACGCCATGTAGGCAGGCAGGCAGCCGAGGAGGCGCGGTGGTAGGGTCTTCACGAAGATCTGCATGCTACCACGCAGGTGTTTGCTGAGTTGGCTTGGAAGCCGCACGTCGCCATGCAGGCGGTTGCCCAGCTGGTTGGGCTGGCAGCTGTATGGGAACGACGGTGGAGTCTTGGCTGGTGCGTGCCTGGCTGCGGCCCCACCAATGTCCTCGGCAAGGGTCTTGGCGGGTCCCGGCAAGGGCCTTGCCGTGGCGTCGTAGTCGTCCCCGTCAAGGATCTCGCCGGGGGTCTCGTGGATTTCCTCGGCAAGGATCTTGCCGAGGGTCGTTGCCTTCTAATCCTCATCTGATCTTGTGTATTTATGATCTTCACAAAGATCTGCATGCCACCATGGAGGTGCCTCCCGAGCCTTTTGTCCCAACGTGGTTGATTATGTTGGAAGCTGTGGGCTCAAGGGTGGCGCGCTCCGCTAGTTTTGGGCGAGCTGCCCCGGCAAGGCTCTTGCCGGGGCCGCTGAGGCCGCCCTGGGAAGGGCCTTGCCGGGGGGGGGGGCTACTTCGTCCCTTTGCTCTTTGTGTCCTTGGTCTTGGCGTTGTTTCTGTTGGTCTTGTGCTTCGGCCTCCTTCCCTCGCCCTGCTAGGTGTGGTCGTAGGCGCAACTCTGACTACCCGTGCACAAGTAAGGGGTACAAAGGAGAGCCCTTATCTTTGTACACCAACAGGAGCCCCCGGGCCTGGGCCACACATAAGCGCCACGCGTTGTTGGGCCGGGCCCAGAACGGTGCGCGGGCAGGTGGGGCGGAATTTTACCGCAGTAACTTCTTTCGTTTGTTTGCGCTTCCCCACGACCCGCGTTGAATGCGTGTCGTGGAGGGTCGTGTGTGACGTGGGGGGGGGCATGCGTGGGGCGGTTCCCCCCTCATGCGTCAAGTCGCAGTAAATGGAAAAGAGGCAGCCCGCGCCTTCCCCGTAAAAAGGAATAACCGCAGGGCGCGCTGCTCATTTACCCTCTGCGCTTTCTCTTTGTACACCGACATATGGACATACTCCAACGCTATCACTCCGGAGTTTCTTAATTTTCTGACAACTTTTAATCTCATTCTTATGTGTTTGTTGGACTTCATGTTGTCCTTTGAACTCTTCACCTTGGTGATGATAGTCTGATTGTCACAGTTCATAAGGATAGCCGGAACCGGTTTGTCAACCAATGGCAAGTCCATCAAAAGATCTCGAAGCCATCCTACTTCGACACCAGATGTGTCTAATGCTGTTAATTCTGCTTCCATTGTCGATCTCGTTAAGATCGTTTGCTTGCAAGACTTCCAGAAACAGCGCCACCTCCAAGAGTAAACATATACCAAGTTGTGGCCTTCATCTCATCAGCATCAAAGATCTAATTCCCATCAGTATACCCTGCAAGTACCTATGGGTATCCCGTATATTGAAGTCCGTAGGTCGTAGTACCCTTCAGATAGCACATAACTCTCTCAATAGCATGCCAATGCACATCACCCGGGTTGGAAACAAACCGGCTCAGTTTGCTTACAGCAAACGCGATGTCATGCCTCGTTGCGCTCGCTAGGTACATGAGTGAACCAGCGATTTGCGAGTATCTCAGTTGATCCTTAGCTGTGCCTTCGAACTTTCGAACCAACACACTAGGATCATATGTCGTTTGAGATGGTTTGCAGCCCGAGTATCCAAAACGGCTCAACACCTTCTCAACATAATGGGATTGAAGAAGTGTAATCCCACCCTCATTATCCCTCAGTAGCTTGATGTTCAAGATAACATCAACCACACCAAGGTCTTTCATGTCAAAGTTCTGAGATAGAAACGACTTGACTTCCTCTATGACTTTGAGGTTGGTTCCGAATATCAGTATGTCATTGACATACAAGCACAGTATAATTCCTTCGCCCCCACCATGGCGATAGTATACACATTTTTTAGCTTCGTTAACAACGAAACTAACAGATGTCAGAGTTGTATTAAACTTATCATGCCATTGCTTAGGTGCTTGCTTCAGGCCATATAAATATTTCAGCAACCTACACACCTTTCTTTCCTGACCATCTATCACAAAGCCATATGGCTATTACATGTAGATTTCCTATTTTAGCTCTCCATTCAGAAAAGCCGTCTTAACATCCATCTGGTGGACGAGAAGACCATGCGAGGCCGCCAACGATTGTAATACTCAAATGGTGGTCAGTCTGGCCATAGGTGAATAAGTATCAAAGAAATCTTCCTCTTCTTTCTGGTCATAGCCCTTGGCCACAAGCCTAGCTTTGTACTTTTCAATCGTACCATCACGCCTAAGATTATTTTTGAACACCCACTTACATCCCAATTGTTTACAACCATAGGGACGCTCAGTGATCTCCCATGTCCCGTTAGCGATGATGGAATCCATCTTGCTACGGAACGCATCCTTCTAGTAGTCAGCTTCTGGAGAGGCAGACGTGATGGTTGCTGCAATTGCGTCAGTATTTCCCCCTAGAGGAAGGGATGATGTAGCACAGCGATGGTAGGAATTTCCCTCAGTGATGAAACCAAGGTTATCGAACCAGTAGGAGAACCAAGCAACACAACGTAAGCAGCACCTGCACACAAACAACAACACCTTGCAACCCGACGTTTTAAAGGGGTTGTCATTCCCTTTCAGGGTACGGGGCCTCAAGATAGGCAAAACAAAATGAGGTAAATTGTAGTAGAATTATAGATCGAACGCCAAATAAAATAAATAGAGATAAAACGCAGCAAGGTATTTTTGTATTTTTGGTTTAATAGATCTGAAAATAAATGCAAAGGAAAAGTGGATCACAAGGCAAATATATGAGAAACAAGACTCGGGGGCCGTAGGTTTCACTAGTGGCTTCTCTCGAGAAAATAGCAAATGGTGGGTAAAAAAATTACTGTTGGGCAATTGATAGAACTTCAAATAATTATGATGATATTCAGGCAATGATAATTACATAGGCATCACGTCCAAGATTAGTAGACCGACTCCTGCCTGCATCTACTACTATTACTCCACACATCGACCGCTATCCAGCATGCATCTAGTGTATTAAGTTCATGGAAAAACAGAGTAATGCAATAAGAACGATGACATGATTTAGACAAGATACGTTATCTATTGCGGAAGATAGGGATCCCATCTTTTTAATCTTAGTAGCAACGATACATACGTGTCGGTTCCCTTTCTATCACTGGGATCAAGCACCACAGGATCGAACCCACTACCGGGCACCTCTTCCTATTGCAAGATAAATAGATCAAGTTGGCCAAACAAAACCAAAATACCGGAGAAGAAATACGAGGATATAAGAGATCATGCATATAAGAGATCAAAGACACTCAAATAACTTTCATGGATATAAAAAGATATAACTGATCATAAACTCGAAGTTCATCAGATCCCAACAAACACACCGCAAAAAGAGTTACATCATATGGATCTCCAAGAGAACATTGTATTGAGAATTCAGCGAGAGAGAGAAAGCCATCTAGCTATTAACTACGGACCCGAAGGTCTACAAAGAACTACTCATGCATCATCGGAGAGGCAGCAATGGAAGTGGTGAACCCCTCCGTGATGATGTCTAGATTGGATCTGGTGGTTCTGGACTCTACGGCGGCTGGATGGATATTTCGTCAACGCTTTTAGGGTTCTGGTATTTTTGGGGTATTTATAGAGCAAAGAGGCGGTTCGGGGGGCACCCGAGGAGGGCACAACCCACCAGGGCGCGCCTGGGCCACCTGGCGCACCCTGGTGGGTTGTCCCCTCCTTGGGACTCCCCCCAGGTGCAAACAGGGCCCATCTTCTTCCTTCTGGCCCATAAAAAATCTCTGTAAAGTTTCGGGGCATTTGGACTCCGTTTGATATTGATTTCCAACGATGTAAAAAACATGGAAAAATCAGCAACATGCACTTGGCACTATGTCAATAGGTTAGTACCAAAAAATGATATAAAATGACTATAAAATGATTATAAAACATCCAAGATTGATAATAAAACAGCATGGAACAATCAAAAATTATAGATACGTTGGAGACGTATCAGCATCCCCAAGCTTAACTCATGCTCGTCCTTGAGTAGATAAGTGATAAAAACAGAATTTTTGATGTGGAGTGCTGTTCATCAAGTCAAATCATATTCTTTTCTTTATAACATGGACATTTGGACTTTTATGTGATTCAAAGCAATAGTCTAGTTTTGACATAATAATTTAGATACTCAAGCATATCAACAAGCAACCATGTCTTTCAAAATACCAATGCTAAAACAAGTTATCCCTAGCCCATCATGCTCAAACATTGATCCATTCATGAAACACACTCGAATATTAACTACACCCAATACTTAAGTACGATCATATTGCCTCCTAGTTGGTGCTTTTATAAGAGAGGATGGAGACAGAAATTCAAAATAAAAATTGCATAAAGTAAAAGAAAGGCCCTTCACAGAGGGAAGTAGGGATTTGTAGAGGTGCCGGAGCTCAAAGCGAAAAATAGAGATAAAAACATTTTGGGAGGTGTATCCATCCCACCAACGAAAACAAGGCAGAGTTCCGAACACTTTCCATGCTAGATATGCCATAGGCGGTTCCCAAACAGAAAATAAAGTTTATTCCTTTTTCCACCATACTTTCACTTTCCATGGCTAGCTGAATCCACGGTTGCCTTCCATACCAACACTTTCCAAGGAATTTATTATTTGAAACATAAAGTAAATTCATTTTTGCATTTCGGGACTGGGCATCCCTAAAACCTTTGCCTTACTCTCGTGCAATGACAAGTGAATAAACACTCATCGTGAGAATAACACATCCACCGTGGAAAATATTAGCCACCCGTTACCGTTCCGCGAGCGAAACAAACACACAAAAGAGAAGTTTATTTTGAAAATTAGAGATGGCACATGCAAATTTGCTTAGAACGGCAAAAGAATACCGCATATAGGTAGATATAGTGGATCATGTGGCAAAACTGGTTTAAAGGATTTTGGATGCACAAGTAGAGATCATACTTGGTGCAAAATGAAGGCTAGCAAAAAGATTGAGAAGCGACCAACCATGAAACGAATAATCTCATAAGTAAGCATTAAGCATAATTAACAACAAATAATGCACCACAAGTAGGATATAATTTTCATTGCATGATTATTGACTTTCGTGCATGCATAGGGAATCACCAACCTTAACACCAATATTCTTACTAAAGCACAATTACTCATCAACATGACTCACATATCACATCACCATATCTCTAAACTATTACTAAGAATCAAGTTTATTTTGTCCAATGATCTTCATGACATTTTTTACTTTATCCTTCTTGGATATCTATCAGTTTGGGACTAATTTTCATGTGTTGCTTTTCATAATCTCAAACAAATATAAGTGAAGATCATGAGCATAACAAATTTTCTTTCTCTCAAAATAATTTAAGTGAAGCAAGAGAGCATTTCTTAAAAAATACTAAGCACACCGTGCTCAAAAAGATATAAGTGAAGCACTAGAGCAAGTCGTATCTCATAAAAGATTTAAGTGAAGCATAGAGAGCAATTCTTACAAGTCATGATATAATTTTGGCTCTCTCCAATAGGTTTGTCCAGCAAGTATTGAGGACTTAAAACACAAAATAAAACAAGCAAAGACACATATCATACAAGACGCTCCAAGAAAAACACATATCATGTGACGAATAAAAATATAGCCTCGAGTAAAATACCGATAGTTGTTGGAAGAAAGCGGGGATGTCACTCGGGGGCATCCCCAAGCTTAGTTGGTTGCTCATTATTGGATAATAGCTTGGGATGCCGGGGCATCCCCAAGCTCAGGCTCTTACATCCTTCCTTCATCCATCGTAAGATAACCCAAAACTTGAAAACTTCAATCACACAAACTCAACAAAACCTTCGTGAGATCCGTATAAGAAAGCAAACCACTACTATAAGTGCTGTATCAAACCTATTCATATTTTGTTTTTGTATTATATCTACTGTATTCCAACTTTTCTATGGCAAAAACTCATCAAAGAAAACCATAGAGCCATCAAAATAAGCACACAACACAAAGAAAACAGAATCTGTCAAAACAGAACAGTGTGTAGTAATCTGGAACTTTCGAATACTTTTGTAACTCCAAAATTTCTGAAAAATTAGGACGACCAGGGAAATTTGTATATTGATCTTCTGCAAAAAGAATCGGGTCAAAAGCTCCTTTTTGTTATTTATGAAAATTATTTTCGTCAGCACAAAGTTTCTGTCTTTTTCAGCAAGATCAAACAACTATCACCAAAGAAGATCCTAAAGGATTTACTTGGCACAAACACTAATTAAACACAAAAAACACAATCATACCAGTAGCATAATTGTGTAAACACACAAGAATAGAAAGCAAAAAGCAAAAATAAATTTTATTCATTGGGTTGCCTCCCAATAAGCGCTATAGTTTTATGCCCCTAGCTAGGCATAAGATTTTATTTATGCTCACATGAAGGATAATAATGAAAACAAAAAGAGAGCATCATAAAACACGTGACCAACATATTTAAGTCTAACATATTTCCGATGCATAGGAATTTTATAGGAAAACAAATTAGCAATACAAGCAAGATCTAGCATATGCATGGAAGAAAACAATAGCAATCTCAACATGAAGAGAGGTAATTTAGTATCATGAAAATTTCTACAACCATATTTCCCTCTGTCATAATAATTAGATGTGGGATCATATTCAAACTCAACAATATAGCTATCACATAACATATTCTCTACATGATCCACATGCATGCATAGTTGACACTCTTCCAAAATAGTGGGATTATCATCAAATAAAGTCATGACCTCTCCAAACCCATTTTTATAAAAAAATTCACAAGATTGAACACTCTCCAAATATGTGGGATTATTTTTTACCTAGAGTTGACGCTCTTCCAAACCCACTTTCAATATTATTGCAAATAACATATTCATCATGAGGCTTAAATAAATTTTCAAGATCATAAGAAGAATCACCCCAATCATGATCATTACAATAAGTAGTGGACATAGCAAAACTAGCATCCCCAAGCTTAGGTTTTCCATATTATTAGCACAATTGACATTAATAGAATTTATAGTAAAATCATTGCAATCATTCTTTTCATTCAAGGAGCTATCATGGATCACTTTACAAATTTGTTCAACACAATTTTCAGATTCATGAATCTCAAGCAAAACTTCATAGAGATAATCTAGTGCACTCAAATCACTAGCAATTGGTTCATGATAATTGGATCTCTTAAAAAGATTAGCAAGTGGATGAGGATCCATACCAATAGAATTTTAGCAAGCGAAGATGCAAGCAAATAGAAGGCACATGGCAACACAAGAAAACATGAGATCTCACGAGAAAAGGGCAAATGAAAAGAGGGGCGAATAAAACGGAAAATGGTTGTGAAGTGGGGGAGATGAAAATGAGAGGCAAATAGCAAATAATGTAAATTGCGAGGAGATGAGATTTGAAATTAGGAACCTGGTTACGTTGAAGATCCTCGCCGGCAATGGCGCCAGAAATTCTCCTTGATGGTTGCTGCAACTACGTCGGTATTTTCCCCAAGAGGAAGGGATGATGTAGGACAGCGATGGTAGGTATTTCCCTCAGTGATGAAACCAAGGTTATCGAACCAAGCAACACAACGTAAGAAGCACCTGCACACAAACAACAATACCTCGCAACCCGACGTTTTAAAGGGGTTGTCAATCCCTTGCGGGGTACGACTGCTACCTCTTGAGCACTGCGTTGGTTTTCCCTTGAAGAGGAAAGGGTGATGCAGCAAAGTAGCGTAAGTATTTCCCTCAGTTTTTGAGAACCAAGGTATCAATCCAGTAGGAGGCTACGCGCGAGTCCCTTGCACCTACACAAACAAATAAATCCTCGCAACCAACGCGATAAGGGGTTGTCAATCCCTACACGGTCACTTACGAGAGTGAGATCTGATAGATATGATAGGATAATATTTTTGGTATTTTTATGATAAAGATGCAAAGTAAAATAAAAGTAAAGTAAAATGGAAAGGAAATAACTAAGTGTTGGAAGATCAATATGATAAAGATAGACCCGGGGGCCATAGGTTTCACTAGTGGCTTCTCTCAAGAGCATAAGTATTTTACGGTGGGTGAACAAATTACTGTTGAGCAATTGACAGAATTGAGCATAGTTATGAGAATATCTAGGTATGATCATGAATATAGGCATCACGTCCGAGACAAGTAGACCGACTCCTGCCTGCATCTACTACTATTACTGCACTCGTCGACCGCTATCCAGCATGCATCTAGAGTATTAAGTTCATAAAAACAGAGTAACGCCTTAAGCAAGATGACATGATGTAGAGGGATAAATTCATGCAATATGATAAAAACCCCATCTTGTTATCCTCGATGGCAACAATACAATACGTTCCTTGCTGCCCCTACTGTCACTGGGAAAGGACACCGCAAGATTGAACCCAAAGCTAAGCACTTCTCCCATTGCAAGAAAGATCAATCTAGTAGGCCAAACCAAATTGATAATTCGAAGAGACTTGCAAAGATAACCAATCATACATAAAAGAATTCAGAAGATTCAAATATTGTTAATAGATAAACTTGATCATAAACCCATAATTCATCGGTCTCAACAAACACACCGCAAAAGAAGATTACATCGAATAGATCTCCACGAGAGAGGGGAAGAACATTGTATTGAGATCCAAAAAGAGAGAAGAAGCCATCTAGCTAATAACTATGGACCTGAAGGTCTAAGGTAAACTACTCACACTTCATCGGTGGGGCTATGGTGTTGATGTAGAAGCCCTACGTGATTGATGCCCCCTCCGGCGGAGCTCCGGAACAGGCCCCAAGATGGGATCTCGTGGGTACAGAAGGTTGCGGCGGTGGAATTAAGTTTTTGGCTCCGTATCTGATCGTTTGGGGGTATGTAGGTATATATAGGAGGACGGACTACGTCGGTGGAGCAACAAGGGGCCCACGAGGGTGGAGGGCGCGCCCTGGGGGGGGGGGTAGGCGCGCCCCTACCTCGTGGCCTCCTCCTTTGTTTCTTGAAGTAGGGTCCAAGTCTCCTGGATCTTGTTCGTTCCAAAAATCACGTTCCCGAAGGTTTCATTCCGTTTGGACTCCGTTTGATATTCTTTTTCTGCGAAACTCTGAAATAGGCAAAAACAACAATTCTGGGTTGGGCCTCCGGTTAATAGGTTAGTCCCAAAAATAATATAAAAGTGAATAATAAAGCCCAATAATGTCCAAAACAGAAGATAATATAGCATGGAGCAATCAAAAATTATAGATACGTTGGAGACGTATCAACGACGCCTCAAGATAGGCAAACAGACGTGAGGTAAATTGTAGTAGATTGACAGATTGAACGCAAAATAAAATAAATAGAGATAAAACGCAGAAAGGTATTTTTGTATTTTTGGTTTAATAGATCTGAAAATAAACGCAAAGAACAAGTAGATCACAAGGCAAATATATGAGAAACAAGACCCCGGGGCCGTAGGTTTCACTAGTGGTTTCTCTCGAGAAAATAGCAAACGGTGGGTAAACAAATTACTGTTGGGAAATTGATAGAACTTCAAATAATTATGACGATATCCAGGCAATGATCATTACATAGGCATCACATCCAAGATTAGTAGACCGACTCCTGCCTGCATCTACTACTATTACTCCACACATCGACCGCTATCCACCATGCATCTAGTGTATTAAGTTCATGGAAAAACGGAGTAATGCAATAAGAACGATGACATGATGTAGACAAGATCCGTTATCTATTGCGGCAAATAGGGATCCCATCTTTTTATCATTAGTAGCAACGATACATACGTGTCGGTTCCCTTTCTGTCACTGGGATCAAGCACCGTAAGATCGAACCCACTACCGGGCACCTCTTCCCATTGCAAGATAAATAGATCAATTTGGACAAACAAAACCCAAATATCAGAGAAGAAATACGAGGCTATACGAGATCATGCATATAAGAAATCAAAGAAACTCAAATAACTTTCATGGATATAAGAAGATATAACTGATCATAAACTCGAAGTTCATCAGATCCCAATAAACACACCGCAAAAAGAGTTACATCATATGGATCTCCAAGAGACCATTGTATTGATAATTCAGCGAGAGAGAGAAAGCCAGCTAGCTACTAATTACGGACCCGAAGGTCTACAAAGAACTACTCACGCATCATCGGAGAGGCACCAATGGAAGTGGTGAACCCCTCTGTGATGGTGTCTAGATTGGGTCTGGTGGTTCTGGACTCTTCGGCGGCTGGATGAATATTTCATCGACGCTTTTAGGGTTCTGGTATTTTTGGGGTATTTATAGAGCAAAGAGGCGGTCCGTGGGGCACCCGAGGTGGGCACAACCCACCAGGGCGCGCCTGGGCCTCCTGGTGCGCCCTGGTGGGTTGTCCCCTCCTCGGGACTCCCCCTAGGTGCAACCAGGGCCCATCTTCTTCCTTCTGGCCCATAAAAAATCTCCGTAAAGTTTCGTGGCATTTGGACTCCGTTTGATATTGATTTCGTGCGATGTAAAAAACATGGAAAAAACAGCAACTGGCACTTGGCACTATGTCAATAGGTTAGTACCAAAAAATGATATAAAATGACTATAAAGTGAATATAAAACATCCAAGATTGATAATAAAACAG
The DNA here is from genome assembly GCF_002575655.3 of Aegilops tauschii subsp. strangulata. NCBI lineage: Eukaryota > Viridiplantae > Streptophyta > Magnoliopsida > Poales > Poaceae > Aegilops > Aegilops tauschii. The sequence goes on along the minus strand of NC_053041.3, from coordinate 118,913,812 downwards.
CATGGAACAATAAAAAATTATAGATACGTTGGAGACGTATCAGCATCCCCAAGCTTAACTCATGCTCGTCCTCGAGTAGGTAAGTGATAAAAACAGAATTTTTGAAGTGGAGTGCTGTTCATCAAGTCATATCATATTCTTTTCTTTATAGCATGGACATTTGGACTTTTATGTGATTCAAAGCAATAGTCTAGTTTTGATATAATAATTTAGATACTCAAGCATATCAACAAGCAACCATGTCTTTCAAAATACCAATGCTAAAACAAGTTATCCCTAGCCTATCATGCTCAAACATTGATCCATTCATGAAACACACTCGAATATTAACTACACCCAATACTTAAGTACGATCATATTGCCTCCTAGTTGGTGCTTTTATAAGAGAGGATGGAGACTCAAATTCAAAATAAAAATTGCATAAAGTAAAAGAAAGGCCCTTCGCAGAGGGAAGTAGGGATTTGTAGAGGTGCCAGAGCTCAAAGCGAAAAATAGAGATAAAAACATTTTGGGAGGTGTATCCATCCCACCAACGAAAACGACGCAGAGTTCCAAACACTTTCCATTCTAGATATGCCATAGGCGGTTCCCAAACATAAAACAAAGTTTATTCCTTTTTCCACCATACTTTCACTTTCCATGGTAGCCGAATCCACGGTTGCCTTCCATACCAACACTTTCCAAGGAATTTATTATTTGACAACATAAAGTAAATTCATTTTTGCATTTCGGGACAGGGCATCCCTAAAACCTTTGCCTTACTCTCGTGCAATGACAAGTGAATAAACACTCATCATGAGAATAACACATCCACCATGGAAAATATTAGCCACCCGTTACCATTCCGCGAGCGAAACAAACACACAAAAGAGAAGTTTATTTTGAAAATTAGAGATGGCACATGCAAATTTGCATAGAACGACAAAAGAATACCGCATATAGGTAGATATAGTGGATCATGTGGCAAAACTGGTTTAAAAATTTTTGGATGCACAAGTAGAGATCATACTTGGTGCAAAATGAAGGCTAGCAAAAAGATTGAGAAGCGACCAACCAAGGAACGAATAATCTCATAAGCAAGCATTAAGCATAATTAACACCGAATAATGCACCACAAGTAGGATATAATTTTCATTGCATGATTATTGACTGTCGTGCATGCATAGGGAATCACCAACCTTAACACCAATATTCTTACTAAAGCGCAATTACTCATAAACATGACTCACATATCACATCACCATATCTCAAAACTATTACTAAGAATCAAGTTTATTTTGTCCAATGATCTTCATGACATTTTTTACTTTATCCTTCTTGTATATCTATCACTTTGGGACTAATTTTCATGTGTTGCTTTTCATAAGCTCAAACAAATATAAGTGAAGATCATGAGCATAACAAATTTTATTTCTCTCAAAATAATTTGAGTGAAGCAAGAGAGAATTTCTTCAAATTTTTACTAACTCTCAAATAAATCTAAGTGAAGCAAGAGAGCATTTCTAAAAAAATACTAAGCACACCGTGCTCAAAAGGATATAAGTGAAGCACTAGAGCAAGTCCTATCTCATAAAAGATTTAAGTGAAACATAGAGAGCAATTCTAACACGTCATGATATAATTTTGGCTCTCTCCAATAGGTGTGTCCAGCAAGGATTGATGACTTAAAACACAAAATAAAACAAACAAAGACACATATCATACAAGACGCTCCAAGCAAAACACATATCATGTGACGAATAAAAATATAGCCTCGAGTAAAATACCGATAGTTGTTGGAAGAAAGCGGGGATGCCACTCGGGGGAATCCCCAAGCTTAGTTGGAACAATAAAAAATTATAGATACGTTGGAGACGTATCAATATGCTTCTGAAATAGATGAGGGAGTATCATCCACGAGGTACACAAAGAAATCATCACCAAAGGACTTTGCCCCTACCAAGGGTTTCCTCATCATCCTCCTCAGGATTTTCATCATGTGTTTGTTCCTAATATTCCATAGGAATGGCAGGCTCAGGAGTCTCCTCAGATTCCTATCTAAAAGTCCTTTGCATCTCTCTCATAGGAAAAATATCCTCGAAGAATGTAGCATCCTTGGACTCCATAATTGTACCGACCTTCTGGTCAGGTACCTCAGATTTCACTACTAGAAATCTATAGACAACGTTGTTCTTAGCGTAGCCCAAATTAACGTAGTCCACAGTCTTGGGTCCAAGCTTACGCTTTTTGGGGATTGACACGTTGACTTTTGCCAAACAGCCCCAAGTACGCCAGTATGAGAGTCTTGTCCTTCTCTTCGCCCATTTCTCATAGGGAGTGATCTCATTATCCTTTGTCTTAACTTTATTCAGGACATGACATGCCGTCAATATGGCCTCCCCCCACCATGCCTTGCATAAACCCGATGTATCTAACATGGCGTTAACCAAATCAGTTAGAGTACGCTTTTTCCGCTCGACAACCCCGTTTGACTGGGGTGAATAGGGAGGCGTCCTCTCATGAATAATACCGCGTTTCGCACAAAAAGAAGCAAACTCACTCGAGAAGTACTCTCCACCATGATCTGATCGGACTCATTTAATTTTTGTTTTCAAGTTGATTCTCAACTTCTGCCTTATAGATTTTAAAGTAGTGTAGATCCTCATCTTTAGTATTTAACAGATACACATAGCAATATCTAGTGGAATCATCTATGAATGTCATGAAGTATTTCTTTCCACCTTTAGTCAACACACCATTCATCTCACAAGGATCAGAATGTATGAGTTCTAATGGTGCCAAGTGTCTCTCCTCCGCAGCCTTGTGAGGCTAGCGAGGTTGCTTAGCTTGCACACATGAAAGGCAGTTAGAACCTTTGGCTAAAGTGAAACTCGGAAATAAGTCCAACATAGCAAGCCGCGTCATAACACCGAAACTAATGTGACAAAGACGTGAATGCTAAACTTCAGATTCATTAACACTCGAATGAATATGGTTCACGACTTTATTAGAAAAATCTGCGAGGGAAAGGCAGAACATCCCAACGCTCTCATAAACTTTTCCAACAAATAGTCCATATTTAGTAACAACTAATTTTCTAGACTCTAAAACCAACTTAAACCATTCTCTACATAGAAGGGAGCCACTAACGAGGTTCTTCTTGATGGCGGGGACATGCTGCACGTTCTTCAGCTGCACGATCCTTCCCGAAGTAAACTTCAGATCAACCGTGCCAACACCATGAACAGAAGCACTCACGCCATTCCCCATCAATACGGACCCGTGACCTATGACCTGGTAAGAAGAGAACAATGAAATGTCAGCACACACATGAACACATGCACCTGTGACCACCCACCAATCGGTGGGCTGAAATACTGAAAAAACAGTAAATAAATTACCGTACCCAGATGCACCATTCTCATTGTTGTCCACAATCATGTTGACAGACTTGGAGTCCTGTCCTGACTTCTTAAACTTGTTTGGGCACTTGTTGGCCCAATGTTCAACAGAACCACAAGTAAAGCAACCCTCATCCTGCTTGTTCTTCTTGAAGGTCTTCTTACACTTCTTCTTAAAGTCGGCATTGTGTGGGACACCGTACTTTCCCTTGGGCTTGTGGGAGTTGAAGTTCCTCTACTTCAGCATTGTATTGGCCCCTTTTTCGTCCGAGTCCTTTGCCCTCGAATTTTGCTCAACACTCAGATGGCCAATGATATCCTACACAGAGAATTCATGCCTCTGATGTTTCGGAGTGGTGGCAAAGTTCCTCCAGGAATTAGGGAGCTTAGCAATTATGCAGCCCGCGACAAACTTGCCCGGTAAATCGCACTTAAGAAGCTCAAGATCCTTAACAATGCATATTATCTCATGAGCCTGCCCCAATACAGGACGGTTTTCAACCATCTTGTAATCGTGGAACTGCTCCATAATATACATCTCGCTCCCGGCATCGGCGGCCCCGAACTTAGATTCAAGCGCCACCCACAAGTCCTTGGCGACATGCACATGTAAATATGCATCGACCAGCTTATCTCCGATCACGCTAAGAACTGCTCCGAGGAACACGGCGGTGGCCTCCCTGAACGCCTTCTCCTGTTGAGGAGCAATCATTCCCGAGGAGACACCGGTGACCCAAAACATGTTCATAGCCGTGAGCCATAAAGTGGTCTTAGTCTGGCAATGCTTAAAGTTTGTACCGGTAAACTTATCCGGCTTCAGTGCAGCGACAAAGCCACTTGCCGAAAAATTCCTACACATAATAGGTTTTTGGATTGCTAAGTAACTAGACAATTTTTCGATTAAATTAATCCACGAGTAAATCACTAGCATGGCATTGACAAATAAACGCATACTGATATTTAGTCAAGCAAGCACATACTATGCTAATTGCAGAAAGATCTACGTATAACGCTAGCATGGCTAAAACATAAAACACTAGGAGTGGGATAAACGAGTTATACCCTCCAGTTGGCCATGCAGAGGCCGCGGCCGTGGTGGCAGCAGCGGCGTCCTCGGGGGCCTTCTTGTCGGCTTCAACTTTCTTGGCAGCAAGATGGTTGGCGTCGGACTGCGACATGGTGATGATGAAGAAGGCGCAGACGTTGAGGAAGTAGACGAACAGCGATCAGTCGCGCAGTCGCTTCCCAAAAACCTATTCGCCCCTCTCCCGTACAGGAACCGAAGGGGCGGGGTTTCGGAGACCTGCTCCCCTGTCGACCGTGTACGCGGCGGACGGGATGGAGTTACCGGCGGCAGCAGCATCAGAGGAACGATAGTGGGCGTGCGCATGGAGCAGAAACGATATGATCGTGGCAGCTAGGGTTAGGAGACACCACACACTTATATAGGCGCAGCCGCGTGGAGGGACGTGGGCTCGACCCACGTCTGAGTCCGTAACAGCCCACGATCCGACGTCTCAGATCGTGGCCCAGCTGTGAGAGAACTCTCTGTTAGTGACTGGCAAAAATAAGCGCGTAGGTGTGAGCACGGCTCGGCTCAATCCCGCAACCCGCGGCGCATCGTGATGAGGCGTGGCGTGGCGAGGCGGGTGGAGGAGGAGGAGTGCGCGAGGGCCTCTTCTATTCTCAAGCTCCAATAGCACGTGAAAGAACATCCCTTATAAAGAGGTCCAACTCCTCTTCCACTCCCGGGGTGGGACTAAACTTCCAACCTCCACCTAGTGCCAATAAACCCACATGGGCCCTTAGAGATTTTCAGAAATTGCTATATGGGCCTAAAGCCCATCCCAAATTTCAGCAATCCCCCACCAGATCTCGAGGGCCCATTGTGTCCTCTGTTCCAATTGCTGTTTCGATATACCAGTGTTTCGGTGAAAACCTGTTAAGGTTGAGATTCACCTAGAGCAAGTGACTACACTCATTCACAACTGAACAATGGACTATGCCTTGAATGTCAGGTTGGTGTAAAGAAGTTTCACCACATGCCTTACTAGTACTAGGCTGCCGAAGGCTGACCCCTCGGGTGGAGCATATAAGTCACACTCCTGGCCTATTCATGAGCTTACTAGAGATCACCCCAATCTCATAGACTGTGACCAGCAGTTGGAGTATGTCCATATAGGTGTGTTCCTCCAAAGATCGCTCTATAGGATAGCATATTGCTTACATAAGCTTTGGAACACATTAAGACAGTAGTCATCCTACCATACAGTATCGAGAGAATTGCATCTCCAACGGAGTGGGTCAGTATAGTTACTCTCCTCAGTTCACCACTGGCTTGTTTTCCTAGGTCCTACTTCACAGGATCTCCGATCACATAGGTTGGGTTACCACCATGGCAACTCATGTGGGTCTCATACCCATCTCCCACGATGCACTATCTATCACAACACGTGGTAGCCCTTTTGTAAAGGGATCTGCCAGATTCTTAGCCGTATGGACATAATCCAACGCTATCACTCCAGAGTTTCTTAACTTTCTGACAGCTTTTAATCTCATTCTTATGTGTTTGTTGGACTTCATGTTGTCCTTTGAACTCTTCACCTTGGTGATGACAGTCTGATTGTCACAGTTCATACGGATAGCCGGAAACGGTTTGTCAACCAATGGCAAGTCCATCAAAAGATCTCGAAGCCATCCTGCTTTGACACGAGATGTGCCAAATGCTATTAATTCTGCTTCCATTGTCGATCTCGTTAAGATCGTTTGCTTGCAAGACTTCCAGGAAACAGCGCTACCTCCAAGAGTAAACATATACCCAGCTGTGGCCTTCATCTCATCAGAATCAGATATCCAATTCGCATCACTATACCCTTCAAGTACCGACGGGTATCCCGTATAGTGAAGTCCGTAGTTCATAGTACCCTTCAGATAGCGCATAACTCCTCAATAGCATGCCAATGCACATCACCTGGGTTGGAAACAAACCGGCTCAGTTTGCTCACAGAAAACGAGATGCCAGGCGTCGTTGCGCTCACTAGGTACATGAGTGAACCAATGATTTGAGAGTATCTTAGTTGATCCTTAGCCGTGCCTTCAGACTTTCGATCCACCAACTATGATCATATGGTATTTGAGATGGTTTGCAGTCCGAGTATCCAAAACGGCTCGCCTTCTCAACATAATGGGATTGCAGAAGTGTAATCCCACCCTCATTATCTCTCAGTACCTTGATGTTCAAGATAACATCAGCCACACCAAGGTCTTTCATCTCAAAGATCTGAGATAGAAACGACTTGACCTCCTCAATGACTTTGAGGTTGGTTCCGAATATCAGTATGTCATCAACATACAAGCACAGTATAACTCCTTCGCCCCCACCATGGCGATAGTATACACATTTGTCAGCTTCATTAACAACGAAACCAACAGATGTCAGAGTTGTATTAAACTTATCATGCCATTTCTTAGGTGCTTGCTTCAGGCCATATAAAGATTTCAGCAACCTACACACCTTTCTTTCCTGACCATCTATCACAAAGCCATCTGGCTGTTGCATGTAGATTTCCTTGTTTAGCTCTCCATTCAGAAAAGCCGTCTTAACATCCATGTGGTGGACGAGAAGACCATGCGAGGCCGCCAACGAGAGTAATACTCGAATGGTGGTCAGTCTGGCCACAGGTGAATAAGTATCGAAGAGATCTTCCTCTTCTTTCTGGCCATAGCCCTTGGCCACAAGCCTAGCTTTGTACTTTTCAATCGTACCATCATGCCTAAGCTTCTTTTTGAACACCCACTTACATCCCACTAGTTTACAACCAAAGGGACGCTCAGTGATCTCCAATGTCCCGTTAGCCATGATGGAATCCATCTCGCTACGGACCGCATCCTTCCAGTAGTCAGCTTCTGGAGAGGCATACGCTTCCGAAATAGAAGAGGGAGTATCATCCACGAGGTACACGAAGAAATCATCACCAAAGGTCTTTGCAGTCCTTTGTCTCTTGCCCCTACCAAGGGTTTCCTCGTCATCCTCCTCAGGATTTTCGTCAAGTGTTTGTTCATAATATTCCATAGGAATGGCAGGCTCAGGAGTCTCCTCGGATTCCTGTCTAGAAGTGCTTTGCATCTCACTCATAGGAAAAATATCCTCGAAGAATGTAGCATCCTTGGACTCCATAATTGTTCCGACCTTCTGGTCAGGTACCTCAGATTTCACTACTAGAAATCTATAGCCAACGTTGTGCTTAGCGTAGCCCAAATTAACGCAGTCCACAGTCTTGGGTCCAAGCTTACGCTTTTTGTGGATCGGCATGTTGACTTTCGCCAAACAGCCCCAAGTACGCAAGTACGAGAGTGTTGTCCTTCTCTTCGCCCATTTCTCATAGGGAGTGATCTCATTATCCTTTGTCGGAACTTTATTCAGGACATGACATGCCGTCAATATAGCCTCCCCCCACCATGCCTTGGATAAACCCGATGTATCTAACATGGCGTTAACCAAATCAGTTAGAGTATGGTTTTTCTGCTCAGCAACCCCGTTTGACTGGGGTGAATAGGGAGGCGTCCTCTCATGAATAATACCATGTCGCACAAAAAGAATCAAACTCACTCGATAAGTACTCTCCACCACGATCTGATCAGACTCGTTTAATTTTTCTTTTCAAGTTGATTCTCAACTTCTGCCTTATAGATTTTAAAGTAGTGTAGAGCCTCATCTTTAGTATTTAACAGATACACATAGCAATATCTAGTGGAATCATCTAGGAATGTCATGAAGTATTTCTTTCCACCTTTAGTCAACACACCATTCATCTCACAAAGATCAGAATGTATGAGTTCTAATGGTGCCAAGTGTCTCTCCTCCGTAGCCTTGTGAGGCTGGCGAGGTTGCTTAGCTTGCACACATGAAAGGTACTTAGAACTTTTGGCTAAAGTGAAACTCGGGATTAAATCCAACTTAGCTAGCCGCGTCATAACACCAAAACTAATGTGACAAAGACGTGAATGCCAAACTTCAGATTCATTAACACTCGAATGAATATGGTTCACGACTTTATTACAAAAATCTGCGAGGGAAAGGTGGAACATCCCTCCGCTCTCATAACCTTTTCCAACAAATAATCCATGTTTAGTACAACTAATTTATTAGACTCGAAAACCAACTTAAACCCTTCTCTACATAGAAGGGAGCCACGAACGAGGTTCTTCTTGATGGCGGGGACATGCTGCACGATCCTTCCCGAAGTAAACTTCAGATCGACCGTGCCAACACCATGAACAGAAGCACCCACGCCATTCCCCATCAATACGGACCCGTGACCTGTGACCTGGTGAGAAGAGAACAATGAAATGTCAGCACACACATGAACACCTACACCTATGTCCACCCACCAATCGGTGGGCCGAAATACTGAAAAAATAGTAAATAAATTACCGTACCCAGATGCACCATTCTCATTGTTGCCCACAATCATGTTGACAGACTTGGAGTCCTGTCGTGACTTCTTAAACTTGTTTGGGCACTTGTTGGCCCAATGTTCAACATAACCACAAGTAAAGCAGCCATCATCCTTCTTGTTCTTCTTGAAGGTCTTCTTACCCTTCTTCTTAAAGTCGGTATTGTGTTGGACACCATTCTATCCCATGGGCTTGTGGGAGTTGAAGTTCCTCTGGTTCACCATGTTGGCGACAGAAGTCCCTGCGGCCCCTTTTCCATGCGAGTCCTTTGCCCTCGAATTCTGCTCAACACTCAGATGGCCAATGACATCCTCCACAGAGAATTCACACCTCTGATGTTTCAGAGTGGTGGCAAAGTTCCTCCAGGAATTAGGGAGCTTAGCGAATATGCAGCCCGCAACAAACTTGCCTGGTAAATCGCACTTAAGAAGCTCAAGCTCCTTAACAATGCATATTATCTCATGAGCCTGCTCCAATAAAGGACGGTTTTCAACCATCTTGTAATCGTGGAACTGCTCCATAATATACATCTTGCTCCCGGCATCGGCGGCCCCGAACTTAGATTCGAGCGCCTCCCACAAGTCCTTGGTGACATGCACATGTAAATATGCGTCGACCAACTTATCTCCGATCATGCTAAGAACTGCTCCGAGGAACACGACGGTGGCCTCCCTGAACGCCTTCTCCTGTTCAGGAGCAATCGTTCCTGTGGAGACACCGGTGACCCAGAACACGTTCATAGTCGTGAGCCATAAAGTGGTCCTAGTCTTCCAATGCTTAAAGTAGGTACTGGTAAACTTATCCGGCTTCAGTGTAGCGGCAAAGCCACTTGCCGAAACATTCCTACACATAATAGGTTTTGGATTTCTAAGTAAATAGGCAATTTTTCGATTAAATTAATCCACGAGTAAATCACTAGCATGGCATTTACACAAATAAACGCATACTGATATTCAGTCAAGGAAGCACATACTATGCTAATTGCAGAAAGACCTACGTATAACGCTAGCATGGCTAAAACATAAAATAGTAGGAGTGGGATAAACAAGTTATACCCTCCAGTAGGCCATGCAGAGGACCCGGCGGTGGTGGCAGCAGCGGCGTCCTCGGCGGCCTTCTTGTCGGCTTCAACTTTCTTGGCAGCAAGACGGTCGGCGTCGGACTGCGACTTGGTGATGATGAAGAAGGCGCGGACGTTGAGGAAGTAGACGAACAGCGAGCAGCTGCGTAGTCGCTTCCCAAAAACCTATTCGCCCCTCTCCCATAAAGGAACCAGAGGGGCGGGGTTTCGGAGACCTGCTCTCCCGTCGACCGTGTACGCGGCGGACGGGATGGAGTTACCGGCGGCAGCAGCAGCAGAGGAACGACGGTGGGCATGCGCGTGGAGCAGAAACAATCTGATCGTGGCGGCTAGGGTTAGGAGACACCGCACACTTATATAGGCGCAACCGCGTGGAGAGACGTGGGCTCCGACCCACGTCCGAGTCCGTAACAGCCCATGATCCGATCGTCTCGGCTCAATCCCGCAACCCGCGGCGCGTCGTGCCGAGGCGGGCGGCGGCGGAGGAGTGCGCGAGGGCCTCTTCTATTCTCAAGCTCCAATAGCATGTGAAAGAACATCCCTTATAAAGAGGTCCAACTCCTCTTCCACTTCCGGGGTGGGACTAAACTTCCCACCTCCACCTAGTGCCAATAAACCCACATGGGCCCTTAGAGATTTTCAAAAATTGCTATATGGGCCTATAGCCCATCCCAAATTTCAGCAAAAACTACCATCGCACAGGATGCGCTTGGTGAAATGCTTGTATGGACAAAATACCATCCCAACAAAGTTTTCTCCCTAGAAATAGCGTCGCATTATTATTGCTCCCGACAATGTCATGAAATTTCTTTTTGTGTCTAATAATCTTCATTGGATATGTATATGAAAATAACTAGAAATTATTATACATTAGTTTGGTTTGGTGAGCTCAAATTGAGATTTTGTTCTTAAGTTTATGTTCGTGCTTTTGACGTGGTAGAAGTGCATGGTTCATAGCTCCGAAATGCAGCTTTGCCACTCACACAACGTACCAAATGGATGGTGAAGTTTAGTTCCAATTTTCGAACAACATATTGTGTACGACAAATTATCCAGCCATGGACCACCATGTTCCCTAGGGACACAGGTAGTGTCCGAATCATGTGGATAAGAAAGCGGGAGGGAGCCCGTTTCAGTCTTTTATCGTTCAATCGGCTGCCTGCCCTTTATAACTACTAGATGACCCGGTTGCGTCAATGGCGCAAGAAGCCTGTTAGAAGCAATGTTAGTAGCGAGTAAGTAGGAGATGTCGATGGAAAGATAATGCAATGTGAATTGTATTACAGATGGTAGAATGACTTAAATTGGTTTACATATAGTACAATGACTTAGAAATATAGTTATATATAGGCAGCTTCACAGCTTATTTAGGCATCTTCTTAGTCTGATTAAATCAGCACCTCCTGCCCCTAGTGCCATCAAACCACAGTATTCTTGGACAACACCTCCCGATCCCATTGCCAATTTTATCGAACACACTTTGACAAATTTACTGGTCGTCAACAAACAGTCAAGCACAAAATTATTACCACCTAGGATTTTGGTGCTTCTTGACAACAAAGAAAATTTTACCTTGATACTAAAGTAACCTAATTCAAATTCATTTCAGATATATTTTAGATAGTGGAAGCAACAATCATATAGAGAAATAACATCAAAAAATGGTGCTACTGAATTAGGGTAGAAAGGGCAAAAATATACATAACAAAAAAGAGATATCAGATATATTTTATGTTCCCTGCACAGGGTATGTCATAAGTAATTAAAGCATGGTATTTCTCAACCTCATGTCAGGTGCCAAATATTAATCCTACAACATGAGGCTGCAAAGCTGAGACGTAACAACATATTCCTAAATCTAATCAGCATGTCTTGTTGTTGGAAGAAATTTATATCCTGATTGCTCACATTCACACATCCATCAGCGAATCCTGTAGAGCCTACCGAGTACAGATTAAGACGCAGTTAGAAGCATCTCAATGGATTAAATAAGCAATGGATGCAAAATATGTGCTCTGAGGCTAAACTTATTTAGAAACTTAATAATCGAACTATATGTATGAGCTAGTAACCTCTCCCATATGCTTTCTGATATACTGAAAAGGAAAGACTATATCTCATATCTTCTTACTATAAACCTCTAAAGCATAGGAAGGAGACAGAAGAATATATGATGTACCGAAGGAATTTAAAGATCTTACTTATGCTTTAAATCTTTCAACAACTTTGAAGACCACGTACATCCACATGGATATAATCATCAAATATACAATCAGAACAACACCATATCTGTAGCAATAAAATGGCAACTAACATGAGGTTGTGCTATCTATAAATAAAACCGAGTATTAAAGTTCCAACGATTAGCTAGTTGCATAATTTATAAGAGTTTTGAGTACATATGACAATTCAAAGAGATAGGCTAACTCTGTAATAACAACATGCCAGCGAAAGCTGAACCCAAGAACAATCCTTGAAAAGCAAAAATTACTGTGCATCTATACTTTTCTTTGATTCTCTTACGTCTCTTTCCAGATTTTACTATGATTGAGGCATGTGTAAATTTGATAAGTCATACAGAACAAAATTTAGTTTTGTTCCGATTCTAAACATCCTTTGAAATCAGAATTGATAGCTGCAAGTAGTAGTTGCAAATCAAACAGAATGATTGGTCAAGTAGGTACCTAGATGCAACACCTCATGTTAAACATGTCACTGCCATGGCCCCATTGACATTCAGGTTGCTTCTTTTGATTTTCTATACCAAACACCTGGTATTATAAACACAATTAATGCAACATGAGGCCTCATCTAAATCCAAGATCCCAAACATATAATTCTGCATTATTATCAACTTCCCATAGCACAATTAATGACAACACATGCGCAAGTGAATATGGTTTTATTTGCATAACAATGGCATCATTCACATGAATGTCAAATCAAGCTAAAGTTGTTAACTATCTAGACAAACATGAACTAAAGGTAACTAAATATAAGAAGCGCCAAAATAAGGAGGCAACTAGCAATACTATAATGAACAACTCAGGCATGGAAAATACACATCGAAGCAGAAACATAAATTCAGAAATAGACGAACTCAAATGCATTTGCTCAGTCTAGGCAAAAAATGGCCAAGTTAGAAAAGATAAACCTTAATGTATGTGCTGACTCCAAGCATAGAACAGAAATCATCTCATGGACATTTAATTAAACAGGAGTAGCAACCGATTTTATAACAACCTATATACCACAACATTTGCTGCCTAGCTATCTTTTTCCCCAACATTTTGTCTCTCTCACTCTTTCTCCCCCTCTTAAATTCTAGGGACGGATGCGGAGAATCGGTTCTACTGCTTTTTCCATGGTTTGTGCAGCAAAATATGGACATCCTGTAGGTAACCAAAAAGAAAGGTGGCAATAGAATAGATTTCAGAATTCAGTGGATGCAGAGTGTGTCCCTTAGGTTTCAGGGAAGATCTACGTAAACAGAGATAGACAAACCTTTGACTTTTCTTCCGACCCTAAGAAGATTCTCAATATCAGGAACTTCATAGCAGCCATCGGTCTCAAGGGATGGACGATGACTCAATTCCTGTGCATTCCTGCCAATACATATTTCTCCTTGCATTAGTAGGGCAAGGGGGAAATGTGCTCAAGGTTAAATATGTTTTCCTATGAAAGAAGCTAGAAAAACTCACTTGAATTTGGGCATCCTTGAACTTGAATTCACAGGTTGCCAAGAACATTCTAAGCATTCGGAAGTTAGTGAGGCAATGACATCTATATCTAAGACAGAATGTGTTAAAAGTGGATGTTAAATTCAGACCTTATTAATGCAGGGTGGGAATCCCAAACACTAAACACGATCTGCATGCATAAAAAGAAACAAATAATCTTTACATTCTCTCCCGCAGAAAAATAAAATAATAACATTTTGATTCATTGACATCTACCACCAAATCACATTCAGGTGACCCTTCTCCACTCTCAAATCCATGTCCAAATAAAAAAATCAGCAAGACAAATAATAATTTCTCTACCCCCAGTATCATTTCTCCACTATCCAATCCATGTCCAGATCAAAACACAAATAACAGTTTATTTATCCCCAATATCAATCACCAAAAAGTTGTAGGAATTATTAAAAGAAAGGGAGTGACACACACACACACACACACACACACACACACACACACACAGTCGGAGTAAATGACCACGGGTAGCCCCATCAGTCTCCCCCGGTATTTCAAGACATCGGGGCCGGCTGCGCCCCTCAAACATCAAAGACAAAGCGCCGCCTCTCGGAGCCGGCTGGTCCAAGCGGCCGGCTCCCAGAGGCTGGCGGACTCCAGAAGGCAGCCTCGAGGTGGGCCGACTCCTAGTAGGCGGCCCGCACATGCCCTCAAAGTTAGCACCCACATAAACACGACGAGACAGGGCATGGCTACAGTGCAGCCTGCCACCCCCAAATCTAGGGCCGAGCGTGGCCACAGTGCAACGCACCGGGCGGACATCCCTCGCCTAGTGCAGCACTGTTGCTACGCAGCCATGACATCATCCATGGCAGAGAAGGCCATGCTCCCACGACAGGCTGTCGGTACGGCTCGCAGACGACGGGCCCCACCTGTCCGTGAGAAGCTAGAAGACGGCGAGCCCTGACTAGCCGGCTCATGGGGAGGACGACTCTTGACCAGACGTCCCTCCCCTCCCTTGAAGTTTGTGCGCTATTAACCAGAAGAGACGAGGAATGGCTATAGTGAACGCCCACCAGGCGGCGGGCCTGTAGCCACGCCTTCCCCGACAAAGCAAGCATCATCAACAACATGGCTACAGTACTAAGCAGCCGACAAGACCCACAAGCGGCGGGCGCGGCCTGTCGGCTAAGTGCTGGACAACCGGCGGGTCCCACCAGGTGGCGGGCCCCAGCTGCCGGCGGAGAAGCCGGCGACCGTTAACACTGACAGCCGGGTCCTAGACCCAGCCAGATTACCTTTGTATCCCTGGGGGGCATGCCTATATAAACCCCCCAGGGCACCCATGCAAAGGGGTCAGCCCCTGACAGATTGCACACACCACGTAGCGAGAAGAGAGAGCTAGCCTTGCCCTTCTTCCTCCTCTATCAAATAGCTCAAGGAGCACTTGTAGCCACTTGTTGATTTAGTGATCATGCGGAGACCCCGTAGAGCAGTACTAGGGGTGTTATCTCCTAGGAGAGCCCCGAACCTGGGTAAAGTGCGCCGGCGTTCATGTCTACGCCTAACCCCGTTTCCAGGCACCGACGACGTCTTACTAGCTCCCACCAAGATAAGCCATCCTTTGGCATATGTCGCACAAAACCCCCGACATTTGGCGCCCACCGTGTGGCTAGGTGCACCGTCGTCCGGAGATCTGTTCTGGACAGGAACCTTGTTCCTCCCTAGCGAGCATAGCCAGCCGGCACGCCCGATGGCGTTTGCGCCGACGCGCTGCATGGCGCAGAGCTCACCTGCGCGGCGGCTGGCCTCACTGACCTTGTTGGCGAGATCCGCCTCTCCGATGAGCCTGCGCCAGGCGCGGGTTCAACCAGCTCTGAAAGCTGCCTCGTCGACCTCCTTGGCAAGCTCGACATCGCCAATGAGCTCGCCTCCGACCTGGGGTCGATCGGCTCCACTGACCCGATGCTCATCGACTCCGACACGGCATCCCTCGACGCCTTCCCCACCAATGTGGTGGTCATCGACGACCCGCTCCCTCGAGCAGATAGTAGCGGTAGCACCATCACGGAGGTGCTCGTCATCAGCCACGACGGAGCCGCCGACGAGGCCGCTCGAGACCCGCTGCAGGCGACTCTGCGGGACCTTTCCACACCCATCGTGGAATACGCCAACCCCGAGACTCTAGAAGCCTGTCGCGTCTCCCTCGTCGAAAGCGCCAAGAAGTTGGCTGCCATCAAGCGCCTCTCCGAGGCCTACCAGCGCGAACTCGACCGCGCCATCTGCGGCACGCCGGCTGCTGGCGGGCCTAGCCGCGTGGGCACCGTCCGCCAACGCGGCGCAGCCATCGCCAGCATGTTGGGTGCCGACCGCCCAGTCTACGCCACGCCCATGGAAAACCTACGCGCTGCCCAGGCGGCGGCAGACGAGCTGGACAACTTGGAGGGCGACGAGCACCGCTGCATGACCGAGGGCGTTCAGCGGCTCATTGATGTGGCTGCAGAGCAGCAAGAAGCCGGCTGCCGCGTGGCAGAGCCCGGCGCTCACGCCGAGAATCCTCCTCCCTGCCGAGAGGAAGGCGCGACTTCCCGGACGCCGACTGGTGGCGTCCGTGACCGAAGAGACAAAGAGCCGGCTGCTAGCCGCAGCCACACACGCCTCATCATCGAGCGCGACCAAGACGGCCGCCCAAGAGCAGTGGAACGGCGTGACGACTATCCGCCTCTTCCTCCTCCTCGCAGGGAGAGGCGCACCGCCCCGCCGCCTTTTGAGCACCCGACACTCGGCGACCGGCTTGGCCGCCGAGAAGGTGTTGGAGAGAACGATGCACGCCACCCGATCGACTGCCTTGCTCGATCCCAGGCGCTAGAAGAAGAAGACACGATGGGCCCGCCTTGTTGCGGCGCCTCGCATCCGCAACGAGCCCTTCCCCAAAGGGTTCTTGCTCCCAAGAGACACGCCCAGGTACAGCGGCTCCGTGAAGCCAGAAGATTGGCTGGTCGACCACTCCACCGCAGTCAGCATAGCGAACGGCAACAGTTGCGTTGCCATGAAGTACATTCCACTCATGCTCCAAGGCACGGCCCGGACATGGCCGAACAGCCTGAAGCCTCGCAGCATTAACAGCTGGGTGGATTTCACCGAAGTCTTCATCCGCAACTTCACCAGCACCTACAAGCGGCCGCCCAAGCCTCGCCAGCTCTCTCTGTGCGTCCAAAGCCCTACCGAATCCACTCGCGACTACCTGACGCGGTGGGCCGAACTGCGCAACTCCTGCGAGGGGGTGCACAAGGTGCAAGCCATAGAATACTTCACCGCCGGGTGCAGAGAAGGCACCCTCCTCAAGCACCGACTCCTCTACGACGAGCCAGCCACTCTCGACAAGCTGCTGATCATAGCAGACAAGTACGCCACTGCCGACTCCTCCATGAACGCCGGCTGGTGACTCCAGTCAGCGCCAGTAGCAGAACGACAACAAGCGCAAAGCCCCGATGCCGGCTTCCACCAGCCGGCAGATGGCGACAGTCGAAGACCAGTAGCCGGAGGGGCAACCCTTACCCAAGCTTCAGAAAGGCGGCAATTCAGCTTGGTTGCCCGCCTTCTCCTATGAGCAAACCCTTGATGCTCCCTGCAAGTTCCACAGCGGCGCGAAGCCATCCAACCACATCACCTGAAAGTGCCACTGGCTCACTCGAATCTCCAAGGGCGAAGGACTGCGGCCTCCACCGCCTGCTGGACAGCCTCCCCCGCCTCCTCAGCAGCCGGCGGCCCGCCCAGCAGTCGGCGCTATCCAAGATGAATTCCCTGAAGAGCATGGAGCTTACGTTGTCTTCACCATCCAGGAAGACGATAGGCACAGTCGGCGCCAGCAACACCAAGAAGTCAACGTCATCGCCTCCAAAGTCCCAGAGTTCATGCACTGGTATGAAAAGCCCATCAGCTGGAGCCGAGCTGACCACCAGAAGTGATGCCTTCCCCGGGTTCCTATGCCCTGGTGTTGGATGCCACTTTTGCAACAGAGAGACGAGTTGTTCGTTTCTCCCGAGTCCTGATAGATGGCGGTAGTAGCATCAACATCCTTTACCGCGATACCATGGAGAAGTTGAGCATCAAAGCGAAGCAGCTCCAGCCGAGTCGGACTGTCTTCCACGGAATTGTGCCCGGCCTTTCCTGCTCACCAATCGGCAAGATCAAGATAGACGTCCTCTTCGGAGACAAGAATCATTTCCGCTGTGAAGCAATTTGGTTTGAGGTAGTAGACTTGGAGAGCCCTTATCACGCACTGCTTGGCCGACCTGCTCTGGCCAAGTTCATGGTAGTCCCACACTATGCCTACCTCAAGATGAAGATGCCAGGAACCAAGGGCATTATCACTATAGTCGGAGACTACCATAAGTCAGCCGACTGTGCCGCAGCCAGTAGCCGGCTGGCCGAGTCCCTGGTAATTGCTGCCGAGAAGAAGCTCATGGACCGGGTGGTGGCTATGGCCAGCAAGCAGCCGGACCTATCACCAGAGCCCAAAGAGTCAGAGACCCAGGGTTCCTTCCAGCCAGCCAAAGAAACCAATAAGATCCCCTTGGACCCTGAGCACCCGGAAAGGTTCGCTCTCGTTGGAACCACCCTTGACGGCAAATAGGAAAGCGAGCTCGTCGATTTCCTCCATGAGAATCGGGACATCTTTGCATGGTCTCCCAAGGACATGCCGGGTGTTCCGACGGATTTCGCCGAGCACAAGCTAAATGTTAGACCAGATGCCAAGCCGGTCAAGCAACCCCTCCACCGCCTGTCAAAAGAGAAGAGAAGAATTGTTGGTGAAGAGATAGCCTGACTCCTAGCAGCCGGCTTCATTATGGAAGTGTTCCTTACAGAGTGGCTTGCCAATCCAGTCCTTGTACTGAAGAAGAATAACAAGTGGCACATGTGTATCGACTATACCAGCCTCAACAAAGCTTGCCCCAAAGATCCGTTTGCCTTGCCACGGATTGGCCAAGTGATAGACTCCACAGCCGGATGCGAGCTGCTGAGTTTTTTGGATACCTACTCAGGGTACCACCAGATCAAGTTGAACCCAGCCGACCGTCTGAAGACCGCCTTCATCACACCATTCGGAGCCTTCTGCTACCTGACCATGACATTCGGCTTGAGAAATGCCAGTGCCACTTTTCAGCATTGCATGCAGAAGTGCCTCCGCAAGCAACTCGGCAGGAATGCCCACGTCTATGTAGATGATATTGTGGTGAAGACGGAGAAGCGCGACACACTCTTAGAAGATCTCAAGGAAACCTTTGACAATCTACGCCGATTTCAAATCAAGCTCAACCCAGAGAAGTGTGTCTTCGGAGTACCAGCCGGCCAGCTCCTTGGCTTCCTGGTCTCAGAACGCGGCATTGAGTGCAACCCTGTGAAGATCAAAGCCATCGAGAGAATGGAGAGACCCACCCGACTGCGAGACGTCCAGAAGTTTACCGGCTGCTTGGCATCCATCAGTCGTTTCATCAGTCGGCTGGGAGAGAAGGCTCTTCCCCTGTACCAGCTCATGAAGAAAACCGCTGACTTTGAGTGGAACGACAAGGCGGACAAGGCCTTTCTCCAGCTGAAGAAGATGTTGACCACGCCGCCTGTCCTGGCGGCTCCGATTGCTAAAGAACCCATCACTACTAGAAAAAGGCTTACTAGTGGCGCACCAGTTTTGCCTACTAATGGCGCACTACTGGTGCGCCACTAGCACCACGCCACTAGAATATTTTAGTAATGGCGCACCACAGGTGCGCCATTAGTATCTGGTATACTAATGGCGCACCACGGGTGCGCCATTAGTATCCCACAGGTGCACCATTAGTAACTGGTATACTAATGGCGCACCAGATGGAAGTGCGCCATTAGTAACATTTAAAAAAAAAATTCATTTTTTCTTAATCTCAGGGCACTATTTCACATATGAGATATCCAACACATATATATACAACAAGCATCCATATAACAATCATATCCAACACACAAGTTTCATCATATATACATACATAGCCAACACATAGTTCCATCGTTACATATTACAAAAGTTTCACATTGTTCATCCAACACCGTTATCCATCCAACACCATATTACAAAAGTTTCACATAGTTCAGTTCTCATTGTTCTTCTCCTTCTCCTTCCTCAGCCTGATGCGCCAAGAGCGGCGAGGCGGTGGAGGCAGCTGTGGGATGTAGTCTTCTACCACAATTGGCGTGGTCATGTCGCCCAGCTGTGGGATCGCCAGCGCCACCACCGGTGCGTGGTCATTGTCAGGCACCACCACCATCGCGAGGCCACCATCAGGCAGGACGGGCACGACCATCGCTAGGTCATCCTCAGCCACCACCATCTCTTGCCCATGGTCAGCCACCACCATCTCTTGCCCATGGTCAGCCACCACCATCTCTTGCCCTTGGTCAGCCACCACCAGCGCTAGGTCATCCTCAGCCTGATGCCCATCGTCATCCTGCAGCTCCTCATCCCCACTCTGCTCCTCTTCTCCCCCACTCCAGTCCGGATCATCCTTCTTGCTGTCTTTGCTGCTGCCAGAATCGCTGCTGCTTTCGCTAAAGCCAGAATCACTGTTGCTTTTGCTACAGCCATAATTGCTGCTGCTTTGGCTGTAGCAAGTGTCGCTGCTGCTGCTCCCATTGCCTGTCCAAATGCAACAATGGCCGTTAACAATCGATGTGAGACAAAGCCAAATGAAGAGGAATAAGAAGAGGCAGAACGCACTGGCATCTTCGTCGTCAGTGTAGCACATGCGACACATAGTCGTGTTGAAAACCTTCACGATGAGCATTGTGGCGTCATCGTCGTACCTGAAGAGAAGAAAGTACCCGGTCCGCAGGTCGTAGGCACTGTAGAACTTCTCCCAGCCACGGCACAGGTACATGTGGCCCTCCTCGATCACCAACTCCACGTCCCACAGCCTGCGAACCCCGCTGCCGGCCTGTCGGAGCTTCACATTGTCTGGCGGATCTTCACCCAGCATGTTCATAAAAGTGTCAGGCATCCTCTGCAATTTGGGACAAGGAGTGATGTAGCAAACAACAGAGTTATCATAATGAGATAGGTGAAGGGGAGATCTCTCGTTTTATATACCTGCCTCGTGGCTGATACTGAAGTCCCAAGTATGACACTGAAGAACTCGAAAGCATCCAACTCGTACTCCGGTGAGGCAGGGCGGCGGTGGCTGCTTCACCCCATCTCTGATAAGCAGCAGAAGAGACCAATTAGTACCCTTAGAACATCACATTGCAAATAGATGAATTGTGTAGGTATGCATGGATTTAAGATTATTTGTTCAAAGCCAATTTGTCAATGATTAATATGATATCTCAATTTCCACCAAATAATACATTTGTTATACACCACATTTTCTTTTCCTTTGGAAAACAAAAAAGCACACTGGAGATTTGCCCCCCAAGAAAAGCAATGGTATCAAAATGGGGCTGCTAAACTAATCTGATGTCATAAATCCTCAATGGAACTGGTATTCCCACAGCACTTTCCTGTCTTTGCAATGAACACACTCTAGGGGTTTTGCCATCCCCCTTTTCCTTAGATTGTCACAAGTCATGATTTTGTTCTGGGAGAACATCCAAATGAAACCTTATACCCTAGGGGGCAATTTAATACTCCATACTACAGGAAGATACAAAGGTTGCACCCCCCCCTAAAATTCACTAGAACATATAGAGATTTATAAGAGCATGTCCCTTTAGATTCATGCTAGCTAGGCAGGACCTAATTGGGGTAATTTTTTCCAAATAAGAAAGAAGTCTGCCTCTCCATCTAGCTATTTTGGCTAAAATTTTATCAATAAAAGCTAGCAGATCTTCTCTGCCAATCTTGTCAAAATGCAAAGGAATTCCTAAAATACTTAACAGGGAAATCCCCAACTATGCATTGGAAAATGTCCACAAATGGAGTGAGATCATTAACTGTCAAGTTAATAGGGATAAGAGTACACTTATGATAGTTAATTGTCATCCCAGCAATTTGTTCAAAATAGGTTAGAATCCATTTCAGATTCAGAGCAATTCCAGCATCATTTTCCAACAATAAAAGGGTATCATTAGCATATTGTACTCTTATAATAGCACTCTTATAATGGAACTATTCTATGACCATACTCGAAAGGGCTCCAGAGCAAAGGCATGTGTACGTGAAAATCTTGTGAATGAAATTGATAAACCTAATTTGCACCAATTAATGCACGCCATGTCACAAATAAATGGTTAAGTGCCACGTTCAAAAATACCATTTGGTAGAAGTATGCCCCTAACATGAAAACACAAAACATTAGATGATATTTCTCCCAAAGCTTTTTCTTGTTTTATGAATAGGAAGTTAAGGATATCTCGAGCATGGTGTTATACCACATCACAGAACACATTTTCAAGTGCAATTTGGCACAGTTTTGTGACACCGCTCAAACTGAAAGCGTAAGAAAATGCCACCAAAGTACAGCACCAATGCACAATTTTCAAGTGCAATTTGGCACAGGTTTTCAAGTATAAATTTTACAACAAACATAAGTGAATCGTCTCAATTTTTGAAATTTAAATGATGGCTCGACTAAAAAAGTGCTTCTTGATCTGGGCACCACTTCTCTGAAATTTTTCCTTTTCATTCAGTTAACCATGACATATTTGACTGAACTTGATGTCTGCAAGTAGAAATAAAGTGCATATAGGATTTAACCTTTGTGTTTGCCCTAATAAGATATCATCATGCATCTGTTCATTTGAGATGGGTGAAAGGGAATGGGGAGGAAGGGTGGAGAGGGAGGATGGAGGAAGGAGGGGTACCTGGGCGGGCGCGGCTGGTCGCCGGGTCGCGGAGGACGGCAGGGGCAGGCGGGGTGTGGGCACGTCGGAGGAGGAGGAGGCCCTCGCTCGTCGGCTGCTGCAGGGGCCGGAGGAGGCCCTCGCTCGTCGGAGGGAGGAGGAGAGGAGAGGAGCGCTCGGCCGATCTCATTCGGGGGCGCGGGGGCGGCGGGGGTGGAGTCCCGCGGGGGTCGGGGCGGTGGCGTCGGGGCAGCGCAAGACCACGGCGGCGGCGGCGTCGCCGACGGCGTGCTGGCGCGGCGGACGGAGGGGGCGGAGCAAGGGGGCGACGACGTACGGTTGGGGTCGAGTGGGGGATCTGGCGAGGGAGGGAGGGAGGCCACAGTGCGAGGGAATAGGTGGAGTGCGGGATGTCTATCTAATGGCGCACCTCCCCCAAGTGCGCCATAAGTACGACGATAGCAATGGCGCACCTCACCCTGGTGTGCCATTAGAAATTACTAGCCCGACTGCTCAGGTTATATTTTCACCTAACCCTATCTCCATCAGAACACGCCCACTAGCCCGACTGGTCAGCACGCAGCACACACACTAGGAGGTCTTGGGTTCGATTCCCAGGCTCCCCAATTTTTGTTTTTATGCATTTAAAATGCTGTTTGATATTTATTTGTGTTTAAATATGTTCAAACTTGTTTAAATCATAATAGTAATATATTTTTTATAAAATAGTAATAATTTTTATAAAAACAGGGTGCGGGGGAGAGGGTGCGGGGGGTGCTCGGCGGCGGTGGAGCGGGGGAGGGTGCGGTGGGTCGTCGGGGGGTGCTCTGTCCTTGTCGTTACCGGTGTAGGATTCCATCGTTACCCCGGAGTTCTGATAACCATCGCTCTTCATGTCCTTGTTTGTCCTCGGTGTAGAATGTGTAGCCGTTGAATGCGAGGCGGAGGTTGCGGCGCGCGCGGGCGAGGGCGAGGTTGGTGTCGGCCCTGCGGCGCTGCTCCGGCGAGAGTGGGGTGGGGTCGGAGGGGAGGATGGGGAGAGGGAGGCGGCGGGGGCGCGGATTGGAAGCGGACGGAGAGGAACTGGCGCGAGGGAGAGGGACGAAGGGGAACTGGCGAGGGAGAGGGAGGAATTAGCTATAGGGGGGAACTGGTGAGGGAGAGGGAGGAATTAGCTATAGCATTCATTTGTGACGGTGGAGCAGGACGGAGAGGGTGCAGGGGGTCATCGGCGGCGGTGGAGCGGGCCGGGGAGGGTGCGGTGGGTCATCGGCGGCGGTGGAGCAGGGGAGCTAGGGTGCGGTGGGTCGTCGTCGGCGGTGGAGCGGGGGAGGGTGCGGTGGGTCGTCGGCGACGGTGGAGCAGGGAAGGGTGCGGTGGGTCGTCGGTGGTGGTGGAGCGGGGAAGGGTGCGGGGGGTCGGCGGCGGCCCCCGGTGGAGCGGGGTAGAGGGTGCGGCGGGTGCTCGGCGACGAGGGGGACCCGATCTGGCGAGGTGGGATAGCGATCGAGATGGAGGGGGATCGCTAGTAATGGCGCACTGTTCCCTGGTGCGCCATTAGTAGTTTTGCAAAAAAATAAAAAATAAAAAAATATAGTAGTGGCGCACTATGTGGCTAGTGCGCCATTACTAGTTAGAACCTGTAATGGCGCACTGTGTCCTGGTGCGCCATTAGTATGTTTGGAAAAAAAATTGTTACTAATGGCGCACCGTTGGTCCGGTGCGCCATTAGTGTCTTTCACACTAATGGCGCACCAGCACATGGTGCGCCACTGCTATATAGCAATGGCGCACCACATGTCTGGTGCGCCATTAGTGGCCATTCCATCTATAGCCCTTTTCCTAGTAGTGCATGCTCCTTTACATTGCTGCAACCAGCCGGGTGATCAGCACAGTCATTGCGGTTCAGCGCCCAGAGGACGGCAAGGCACAGCTGGTCTAGAGGCCTGTGTACTATTTGAGCGAAGTGCTGTCAACCTCAAAGCAGAACTACCCACACTTCCAGAAGATGTGCTACGGCGTGTATTTCGCCGCCAAGAAACTCAAGCCATACTTTCAAGAGCACCCCATCACGGTTGTCTGCACCGCCCCGCTTACCGAGATCATAGGCAACAGAGATGCATCAGGCCGAGTGGCCAAATGGGCCATCGAGTTGGCCCCCTACACCATCTTCTACCAGCCTCGCACCGCCATCAAGTCCCAAGCGCTGGCCGACTTCCTCGTTGACTGGGCCGAGACCCAGTACCTGCCGCCAGCTCCGGACTCCACTCATTGGCGAATGCACTTCGATGGCTCGAAGATGAGAACCGGCTTAGGAGCCGGCATTGTCCTCACTTCTCCCAAAGGCGACAAGCTCAGATACACATTGCAAATCCACTTTGCCGCCTCCAATAACGTGGCCGAGTACGAGGCACTAGTACATGGACTCCGGCTGGGCAAAGAGATCGGCATCCGCCGGATCCTGTGCTATGGCGACTTGGACTTGGTCGTCCAACAGTCGTTTGGCGACAGGAACGCCAAGGATGCAAACATGGCAAGCTACCACTTCCTCGTCCAGCAACTCAGCGGATACTTTGAAGGGTGCGAGTTCCTTCACGTGCCAAGGGCCGACAACGAGCAAGCAGATGCCCTAGCACGAGTTGGCTCCACCCGGCAAGCCATACCAGCCGGCGTCTCCCTTCAGCGCCTCGTCAAGCCGTCCATCAAGCCTTCGCCGGAATCGTACTTCATCTTCGTGCCGGCTGTCCCTGGAACAGTCGGATCCGACTTAGGGACCTCAGTAGTCGCCCCGGGGACTTTGGCAGGCGGCTCGGGGACTGCTGCGCTTGCACCCGGCCCAGGGACTTCAGAACCTGGCCCGGGGACTACAGCAGGCGGCCCGGGGACTTCAACAACGCAACAAGCGGCAGCTGACTCCAACCCGCTGCCTCCCAACCCAACCGCCCTAGTTGCAGTGGCCGTACTGACAGTGGAAGAAGTCCAAGCTCCATCATGGGCGCAGCCCATTCTCAAGTTCCTGCTGAACAGAGAGCTGCGGACTAATGAGACCTCGGCCCGGCAAGTGCAGCACTAGGTAGGAGCTTACACGATAGTAAACAGAGAGCTTGTCAGGCAGCGTGACTGGAGTCTTCCAGCGCCGCGTAGAACCAGAAACAGGAAAAGCAATCTCAATGATATCCACCAAGGCGAGTGCGGCCACCATGCGGCCTCCAGATCCCTTGTAGCCAAAGCTTTCCACCATGGTTTCTTCTGGCCGACTGCTCTAGAAGACGCCAAAGACCTGGTCAAGCATTGCAAGGGATGCCAGAAATTCAGCTCCAAGCAACACCTGCCGGCTTCTGCACTCAAGACCATCCCTCTCACTTGGCCCTTTGCCGTGTGGGGGCTGGACATGGCGGGACCATTCAAGACAGCACGCGGCGGCATGACCCATCTGCTTGTCGCCGTGGAAAAATTCACCAAGTGGATTGAAGCAAAGCCAATCAAGAAGCTCAATGGTCCGACTGCTGTGACCTTCATCGCAGACATCACCGTCCGGTACGGCATACCGCGCAGCATCATCACCGACAATGGCACCAACTTTGCCAAAGGCGCCTTGCCCCGTTTCTGCGCGACGCAGGGCATCCGGCTAGACTTAGCGTCCGTTGCCCATCCGTAGTGAAACGGCCAAGTCGAGCGAGGAAACGGCCTCATCTTGTCCGGCATCAAGTCCCGACTGGTCGATCCTCTGGAGCGCTCGGCCGGCTGCTGGATCGACGAGCTGCCGGCCGTCCTCTGGAGCCTACGCACCAATCAAAACAAGTCAACCGGCTTCATTCCGTTCTTTCTCATATATGGTGCCGAGGCCATCATCCCAACTAACATTGAGTTCGACTCACCTCGCGTCACCATGTACATGGAGGCGGAGGCGAAGGAAGCACGAGAAGACGACGTCGATCAGCTGGAAGAGGGCCGGCTGTTGGCACTCGGCCGGTCCGCCATCTACCAGCAGAGCCTGCTGTCGGTGTCAAAACCGGCGGATCTCGGGTAGGGGGTCCCGAACTGTGCGTCTAGGATCGATGGTAACAGGAGACGGGGGACACGATGTTTACCCAGGTTCGGGCCCTCTCTATGGAGATAATACCCTACTTCCTGCTTGATTGATCTTGATGAATATGAGTGTTACAAGAGTTGATCTACCACGAGATCGTAATGGCTAAACCCTAGAAGTCTAGCCTATTTGAATATGGTAATGAATCTGTCCTATCCAGACTATGCTCTCCAGTTTATATAGACACCGGAGAGATTAGGGTTACATGAGGTCGGTTACACAGGAGGAAATCTTCATAATAGGTTGCCTAGCTTGCCTTCCACGCCAAGTAGAGTCCAATCTGGACACGGGTATTGTCTTCGGCCTTCGTATCTTCATAGCCCATCAGTCCGGCCCATGGATAACAGGCCGGACGCCCGAGGACCCCTTAGTCCAGGACTCCCTCAGTAGCCCCTGAACCTGGCTTCAATGACGAGGAGTCCGGCGCGTAGATTGTCTTCGGCATTGCAAGGCGGGTTCCCCTTCTCCCGAACTCCAAGATAGTCTTCGGACGCGATGATTGTATCCGGACCTGTTACACACCATGCACAACCGCAGAGAGAATATATATATTTTACAAGAGTTCCATCCGCTAACAGCTTTCTGCATTACGTCCGTTCGGTCATAATTTCGAACCGTTTGTCCCACGTTTCAAGACGCGGTTGCTATTGGCACGTCTTGTCGAAGCAGAGATCGTGTCCCCTTATTGCGGGATTCTCATCAATGCAGGAATGGGTAACCCAACCGTGCCATTTGCACAGCCTTTGGGAATAGGCGAATCTTAAGGCGAGCGAGGAGGCGTATATTGTTTGCTGCCTTTATAAGAGGATAAGGATCCCCTCTTCCTCTTCTCACGCTTTCTCTCCGTCTCCGCCTTCCCGATCTCGAGCTCCAGCGCCCAAGTTTTCATCTCCTTTCCACTCAAGCAACCATGTCCGGATCCGGTGGTCAGGGCAAGTGGATGGTCTCCTCCATCAAGGAGGAGGACATTACTGAGCTCCGGGCGGCTGGATATTTGGCGAAGGGAATTGCCCACCACTTGCCGGCCGAGGGACAAATCGTCCCCACGCCGGAGCCCAACGAGAGGGTAGTATTCCTCCCTCATTTCTTCCGCGGGCTTGGGTTTCCACTCCACCCTTTCGTCCGCGGGCTAATGTATTACTACGGGGTAGATTTCCATGATCTGTCCCCGAATTCCTTCCTCAACATCTCGGCGTTTATCGTCGTGTGCGAAGCCTTCCTCCGCATCCAACCCCACTGTGGGCTGTGGCTCAAAGTCTTCAACGTGAAGCCGAAGGTGGTGGATGGCCAGCACGCGGAGTGCGGAGGGGCATTGGTGAGTAAATTGTCCAACGTCTCCTGGCCCAAAGGCACCTTTGTGGATACGGTAAAGGAGTGGCAGAAGCAGTGGTTCTACATCACAGAACCACGCGGCACCACCTGGGCCTCAGCTGCCGAATTCCGCTCCGGCGCTCCTATTCGACTCACCTCTTGGGTCGAGAAGAGTCCGGACTGGTGTTCTCCTGATGAGCTGATAGCGCTGCAGACGCATGTTCAGAGCATGGTAACCAAGAGCGTCAAGCTCATCGATATGATCTAGGTGATGTTAGTTCGTCGGATCCTTCCGTGCCAGCTCCGAAGCCGCCGACTGTGGGAGTTCAATGCGAAGAAGCACCAGACCCTGGTGAGGCTCTTTGAGAGTACGCACGAACGCACATGGAAATTGCTCTTCAAGGGCAATGAGAAACCACCGGCCACGGATTCAGACCGTGGTCACGATTGTACACACCCTGCCAGGAAGATATGTTATTTCGACCGTATCCTCAACCTAATTGTTTCAAGGATGATGTCTAAGATTTTGTTATTGCTCTTTCAGGACTGGATGGAGATGGCGAAGCGGGTCCAATGTCCGGCTCCGCTGCCTGAAGAACCAGACATCCCGCGTCTGGCGAAGATGCTGGTGCCGACGCCATCTTGTAGGCACTGTATATTGACTGTAGTGTCGTAATATGTGCAGGAGCCACGACCGAGGTCGAGGCCCTGAGGAAGGCCCTGGGCAAGGCCGGGGAGAAGGCTGTCCAGCAGCAGGCTGCCCGTAAGAAGCTCAAGGCCCGGGTCAAAGAAATCCAGCAGGAGCTCCAGGAGGCGGTGAAAAAATGTGAGACCTCGGAGCATGATGCATCGGCTCAAGGGGCCGAACTCACCAAGGCTCGTCAGAGCGCGGAGACCGCACGGAAAGAGGCACAGGCCGCCCTCCTGGAGACCCAGGAGGTCAAGAAGATCACGGCGGGTAAGGCTTTTAAGATGCAAATAAAGTATGCGGCGAAGCGGTACCTTTTACTAACCCGGGTTCGGAGTTCCCCAGGGTCTTTTGCGGATTTACCACGCAGTGTATCGGACGCCGTGGAGTTCTATCGAGCCGAAGGAGGGGGTTCGACGGAAAAGCTATTTTGGTCGCAATATGCGGCGCCAGAACCTCCCGTGTCCTTCACCGATCAGCTGAAACAGCTGGTTGAGCTGCACAGGGTGGCCGAACTAGCCATGAAGGATTTGACAATCCGTCTATGGCCAGCCGAAGCTATACCCGACAGCTACTTCAGGCTCGTGAGGCGGCTGGTGGAAGCCTGTCCGTGACTGGACGTCGTCAAGCACTCTGCATGTATTGAAGGCACCCGTATGGCCTTCGCTTGCTGCAAGATGTGGTGGGCGAAGATGAACGCTGTTGAAGTGGCCAGCGGGCCACCGGAGGGCAAGGATCACCTCACACCCGAGAAATATTTTGAGGATGTCATAGAAGGGTCTCGACTTGTGGCAGCTCAATGTTCGCAGGACGTTATTTTCGAATGAATACATTCGTGTTGTCCTTTGCCTTGTATTATAAAGACAAAGCTTTGTTTGTAATGTAATTTCGTTATGCTTTAAATTGTTTCCTCCTGTGCGGCCGTGTTATATGCAATCTGAGGGTTGGCCAGTCGCCGGCTTCTGCCCTCACGTAATTAGTACGGAGGTGTTCGGGATGGGATCTAAACAATCTTGATCCAATTATATGGTGCTTGAAGGAGTTGTTTAGCGCAACGAACAAGGCAATCAGACTATACGGCTTAAACACCCTCACTTAGCCATAGGAGTTTTATAATTAAGCAAGTGCGCAACCCCTGGTCCAAGCCAGGGTGCTGTCAGCATCTGATCAGGAAGTGCCGATCCTTCGCGTGACGCGGAAAAAATCTCCAACGATTTTGTAACCCTCGAACAGCTGACCGGCTCTCGCCGTATCATGACAGTCAGTTTTCGACTTTCTCTACTGAGGTGCTCATCCGGTCAAGGCCAGGGCACAATCGCAGTAGTTCTCCCTTTACTACCCTAGCCGATAGAGCGGAACATAGGATAGCAAGCACATGAGCTGGGCAACCCAACTATTGAACAAAGACATGATTTGGAGCCAATGCATATAATGCTAAATTCGGGGTGCCAAACTTATATATAAGAAGTGTTCAGACTTTGCTGCCGTATTGCGGGGTGATAAGCAGCCCCTGACGAATATGAAATGTACAAAAGGGTACCGATGTAGCTAATAAGCTGATCGAAATGAAATGGAGTAAGGGGCAAAAACCACAAAAACTGGGCCGCACATCATTTTTATTATAGCTGAATGGATACGTCAAGGCGTATCTTATACAAATCGTGCGATAAGCACCCGGAATATTTAACATGCCGGGATCAAGAGGGAGCAGCGTGCGGGTCTTGGGAAATAAGTAAAAAAACCGTCAAGAAGAACGTATGGAGGTTACCCTGCACACCTATGTTGCATGCCCCCTTTGTATGCCGATCCTTCAAAGGGGCTGGTGATCAGGCTCGCGGGAAAAGGAACCTGAAACAGAAAGGAAAAAGTGTGTCCGGGGTTGGTCTAGCCGAACTGTAGATCCCGGGTTAGCTCGTGCCTCCGTCGATGTCCATGGAATTTCGAGTGCGTAATTATGTAAGCGTGGTACGAATGCCACTACTTCATCGGGACTGGGACGGAGGCCAAATTGCTAGTCGAGCTCTTGACGAGCCTTACTATCCTGCTGCAGTGTAGTTCGGAACTTCTTGATGGTGTCCAGGGGCTCGGCAGCCGCACTATGGTGCTGCTTGAGAAGGCCGCTCTGTACCTCTGCTGCTACGGCGGCGGTGTGCTCCTCTGTTCGGAGGGACCGTTCCGTGTTGCCATTGACTGTTATGACGCCGCGTGGGCCGGGCATCTTGAGCTTGAGATAAGCGTAGTGTGGCACTGCGTTGAATCTAGTAAACACTGTTCGTCCGAGCAGTGCGTGGTAGCCACTGTGGAATGGGACGATGTCGAAGATTAAATCCTCGCTTCGGAAATCGTCCGGAGAACCGAAGACCACTTCCAGCGTGACTGAGCCCGTACAGCGGGCCTCGACGCCTGGTATGACTCCTTTGACAGTAGTCTTTGTTTGTTTGATTCGTGAGGGGTCAATGCCCATCTTCCGCACCGTGTCTTGATAGAGCAGGTTGAGGCTGCTACCACCATCCATCAAGACTCGTGTTAGGTGAAACCCGTCAACAATTGGGTCCAGGACTAGTGCGGCTGAACCGCCGTGGCGGATGCTAGTTGGGTGGTCTCGTCGATCGAAGGTGATCGGGAATGACGACCACGGATTGAACTTTGGGGCGACTGGCTCTACCGCGTAGACGTCCCTGAGTGCTCGCTTGCGCTCCCTTTTGGGGATGTGTGCAGCGTATATCATGTTCACCGTTTTGACTTGAGGGGGAAATTTCTTCTGCCCTCCAGTGTTCTGCTGCCGGGGCTCTTCGTCCTCGTCCTCACTTTGTGATCCATTTTCTTTGTTTTCGGCATTTAACTTGCCAGCCTGCTTGAAAACCCAACAATCCCTGTTGGTATGATTGGCTTGCTTATCCGGGGTGCCGTGTATTTGGCTCGGACGGTCGAGTATGCGGTCTAGGCTGAAAGGTCCTTCATTGTTTCTTTTGTAGGGCTTATTCCGTTGGCCGGACTTGGAGCCACTGAATCCGGCGTTGACCGTGGTGTCATCGGTGTTGTTATCATTGCTTCGGCGTTTGTGCCTATTGCGCCGGAGGTTGCGAGTGCTATTCTTGGCCTCAGAGGGGCCTGTCTCGCTGGCTGTGTTGTTACTACGGGCCAGCCAACTGTCCTCTCCCACGCAAAAGTGGGTCATGAGTGCCGTGAGGGCTACCATGGACTTCGGCTTTTCTTGGCCGAGGTGGCGTGCTAGCCATTCGTCATGGATGCTGTGTTTGAAGGCTGCTAAGGCCACGGCGTCCGGACTGTCAACGATCCTGTTCTTTTTGGTTAGGAACCTAGTCCAGAATTTTCTGGCAGATTCTCCAGGTTGTTGAACTATGTGGCTTAAGTCATCGGCGTCTGGTGGCCGGACATAAGTTCCTTGGAAGTTGTCGAGGAAAGCTTCCTCCAAGTCCTCCCAGCCGTCGATAGAATTTTCAGGCAGGCTATTAAGCCAGTGCCGAACTGGCCCTTTGAGCTTTAGTGGGAGGTATTTAATGGCGTGGAGGTCGTCTCCTCGAGCCATATGTATATGGAGAATGAAATACTCAATCCATACTGCGGGATCGGTTGTGCCGTCGTATGATTCGATGTTGACGGGCTTGAACCCCTCGGGGAATTCATGGTCCAGTGCTTCATCTGTGAAGTAGAGAGGGTGTGCGGCGCCTCTATATCGGGCCGCGTCGTAGCGTAGCTCTGATGGAGTGCGTCTGCGGTGTTCGGCCCGGGCGTGGTTAGATTTATCACGTCCGAATAGGTAGCCTTCCTCGTGCCTCAAGGAACGCCCTCGCGATCCGTAGATCGATTTTGTGTGTCTTGTTCTATCGTCCAGGATTTGTCGGAGGTCGTATGTGTGACCCTGAACTCTTCTGTCTCTATTTTTACGAGGCGGTGGGGCAGGTTGCTGTTCAGCCTGAGTTGCCGCTTTGACCCAGCCGCGGGGTGGCCGGTCGGCCGCCCTGTCTCGACCACACAGTAGTCGTTCCACATTACGCGAGGGAGATGTGTGCTCCGGTGCTTCCTCGTCGAATTGAGGTAGCAGTATGCGTTTCGGGTAGCTCTTAGCTGGGCATTTGAGGTCGTATTCTTCGGCAGTCAGGACATCAGTCCATCTGTCTACGAGCAGATCTTGTTCGGCTTGAAGCTGATGCTGTTTCTTTTTCAAGCTCCTTCCAGTGGCTATGAGCCGAAGCTTAAAGCGCTCCTACTCCACAGGGTCCTCTGGCATGATGAAGTCTTCGTTGTCGAGGCTTGTCTCTTCCTCGGAGGGTGGATGGTAACTATCGTCTTCCGAGTTATCTTCTGTGGCCTGTTCATCAGGGTTGTCTTTCCTGTTGTCATGTTCCTCCTGTTCGGATGCACCGACAGGGTCTTCATTGTTTTCGGCGTTGCCCGGAGTGCTATTTTCTCCGGTACCAGTGTTTCCATCCTTTGAGCGACAAGGCTTAGAACGGTGTTTGGGGCGCCGACGCTTGGACTGCGTCTCAGAGGGTTTGTTCTTATCCGGCTCTTCTTTGTCGTCGCCAGATCCTTTGGGTGTATCAACCATGTACACGTCGTACGAGGAGGTGGCTATCCAACGTCCGGTGAATGGCGGGTCTTGGCCTTGCTCCATATCGGCATCGTCGTCCATACCATTGATGTCTTCGGAGCCATAGTCAAGCACGTCGGTTAAGTCGTCGACAGTGGCTATGAAGTGCGTGGCGGGTGGGAAGCAAAATTCCTCATCATCCGTCTCTAGCTCGACCTGAACATAGTTCGGCTGTGAGTCCTCCTCCAAGGATAAGTTCTTTAAAGAATTTAGTATGTCACCAAAAGGTGAGTACTGGAAGAAGTCTGCAGCGCCGAATTCGAAAATCGACAACCGATCCAGCCCGGTGTCCGCGAGCGCGACTGATCTGGAACGTGTAGCTGAAAACGAATCCAGAGTTCCATTGGCGCAAATATTGTAGGATGTCGAGTCCGTGTGCGGCTCCAACGCCGTGGACTTTGTGGCCTCGGAGGGCATGATCTGCTTCGGTTCTGAGGCCGTTGCAGCAACAGGATCCATCTCCTGCGTGTGATCCGATGACAGATTTAAGTCATGTTCATTGGAGAGAGAGGGAGCGACTGCTGCAGTCTCGAATCCATCGAAGATCAAGTCTCCACGGGTATCCGCGGCGCAGTTCAAGCTTCCTGATCTGACCTGATAGCCAGGGGCGTGACTATCGACCTGCTCCAGATGGCCAAGCGAGGTGGCCCGCAGTACGAAGCCGCCGAATACGAAGATCTGTCCGGGGAGGCAGGTTTCTCCCTGGACCACGTCATTACAGACGATCGAAGGGGGCATCGAGTCCTTTGCCGACGACACAGTGGAACTCTCAATGAAAGCACCAATGTCGGTGTCAAAACTGGCAGATCTCGGGTAGTGGGTCCCGAACTGTGCGTCTAGGATCGATGGTAACAGGAGACGGGGGACACGATGTTTACCCAAGTTTGGGCCCTCTCTATGGAGGTAATACCCTACTTCCGGCTTGAATGATCTTGATGAATATGAGTGTTACAAGAGTTGATCTACCATGAGATCGTAATGGCTAAACCCTAGAAGTCTAGCCTATGTGAATATGGTAATGAATCTGTCTTATCCAGACTATGCTCTCCGGTTTATATAGACACCACAGAGATCTAGGGTTACATGAGGTCGGTTACACAGGAGGAAATCTTCATAATAGGTCACCTAGCTTGCCTTCCACGCCAAGTAGAGTCCAATCTGGACACGGGTATTGACTTCGGCCTTCGTATCTTCACAGCCCATCAGTCCGGCCCATGGATAACAGGCCGGACGCCCAAGGACCCCTTAGTCTAGGACTCCCTCACCTGCGCCGCTACCACAACCGGAAGGTCAAGCCAAGATCCTTTCAAGAGGGAGACCTTGTGCTCCGGCTGGTCCAGCGAACAGCCGGACAACACAAGCTGTCGGCCCCTTGGGAAGGCCCCTTCATCATCAGCAAAGCATTGCGCAACAACTCCTACTACCTCATCGATGCACAGAAGCCCAGAGCACGCAAGAGAGATGACTCCGGCAAGGAATCAGAGCGCCCATCACTACAAAAAAAATACACTTCCGTGATGATACGTGTTTGTCACAGTAGGTCGCGTTTTCTGTCATGCATGTACATCCATGACAAATTTATGACAGAATCAAGATAGTCATACCTGTGCTGTCATAGAAGTGTTCCATGACATTGCGAAAATTATCATCACGGAAGTGTCCACTTCCATGACGATAAATCGGGCGTCATAGAAGTGCTTTCGTCAAGGGTGACCGACACGTGGCATCCACCGTAACGGAACGCCGTTAAGCTATCTGGTCGGGTTTTGGATCCGATAACCCGTTAACAGCCCCGACCAATGGGGATTTTCCACGTGTAAAATCATCATTGGCTGGAGGAAACACGTGTCGGCTCACCGTTGGGACAGATGTCATCCGCTCATTGGACCGAAGGCGCGATGATACGGCGACACGTGGCACGGCCCAACAGAGTCCCATTCCTGTGAAAAGGCCGGCCCGTTTGACTTGGTCAAAAGGTGGCGGGCCGGCCCATGGAAAGCCTGTTAACGGCATGTTCGCATATAGCCTATTTACAGCCCGCTAACCCAGGGCCCGTTACGCCCTATCCGAATTAGGCCCAGTAGCGTCATCTGGGCCGTCCAATATGATTCAGCCCGTTTTAACTTCCGGCCCATGTGTGGCCCATGACTTCTTTCGGCCCATATGAGGACCTTTGTAACTCTTGGCCCATTAACGGCCCGTGGTGAAACTGGCCCGTAATGAACAGTGTATCACTTTATACCCATTAACGGCCCGTTATTCCATTGGGCCGTTTCCAACCCAAGTTATCTTTCGGCCTTCTCAGGGCCCATTGATTCTTGGGCTCATTTGCAGCATTCGGTTACATACGGCCCGTTACTATCATTTTCTGCTTGTGGGCCAAATTCAGCCCGTCGTTACAGTCGGCCCGTTTGCGGACCGTTAATACATTGGGCCATTTTCATGTCAAAAAACCCGTTGGGCTGTTTTCATATAGTTATCAAATACGGCCCGTTATGGTCCACGAATAGTACGGCCCATGATTGGCGAAATGATGACACGCCCCGTAGAAGGCCCATGGATCCTATGGCCCGTATGAGGCCCATGGATAGTACGGCCCGTAGAAGGCCCATGGATCGTATGGCCCGTAGAAGGCCCATGGACCCTACGGCCCGTAGAAGGCCCATGGACCCTAAGGCCCGTATAGAAGGCCGATGGATCCTACGGCCGAACGAAGGCCCATGGATCATACGGCATGCAGGAGGCCCATGGTTACAACAGTCCGTGTGTTGCCATGATTATTTTGGCCTAGTTACCAAAAATAGGCTATTGTGGCCACTAGAAAAAAACAGAAAAAGAACTGCAGTGACTACAAGCAAAGAACTAAACAAGACAATAAGGAAATAAATAAGCAAGCAATTAACGCTAGCCTATTACCGCTATTACACATATTACATCCACTGGGCATCAAAGTTCGCCACCAGTGCAAATATAGGGAACAAAGCAACACATTACATACACTGGCCGTCAAAATTGGCCACCAGTGCAAATAAACGCGACAGCAAAACAAGAGCATAACTGAAACAACTTCAGAAGAGCTCAAGAAACGTTATCCTGGGTATCCACCATGCTGGCAATAAGCTTAGCAAGCTAATTAGCTTTGTCCTGTTTGGCGCTAAAATCCTCCAACGCTTGCTGTTGCACCAAAAAGTATGCATCTGAATGCTCCAGGGACTTCCGCAGTCCTTCCGCTTCTTGTCGCAGCACAGCTGATCGGTGTCTTTCAGCTTGTAGTTGAGACTCAAGAAACCGAATTGATTCAGACAGTGAGTTTGAATAGCTTGTGCAAGCGGTAGTGGCCAGTAACTCGAACACTAAACCGAGACAGGACTTTGGGGTTGTCTCGCTGTCTTCAAGATAGTCTTCCTTAGCTGTTTTATCAGCTTTGTTGGAGACCAGCAAGGATGTGTCACTATCCTGAACCTTATCTGCATTACTTCCTTTACCATTGCTTAATAAGGCACTCTTCCCCAATATTCTGTCAGCATTCTAAAAGAAGAAACAAGCAGACACATAACAAGTTTAGCATGTACTAGTATATGAAACTCATTTCGGTGAACCAGTTCATTAGTAAGGTGGACATGATTAAACTACCAAGTCTTCTATTGCCAAGTACTAGTACATAATAAAAGCATCAAACAAACATATATCTATGTCCTATGGTCACTGCATTGTCTTGCCAAATCAAAGTAGAGACACGGTTCAAATCATATCAGTTCAAGACAAAGCAGCACAGAAAGAATACAAAGCGTGGGAAACTACACGGCACAACAAGATTTCAGATGGGTACCACGGGTCTACATGTACAACAACACTATTGGCTCTGTTGTGATGCTAGTAATGTGCATGATATGAAAGTCAACTGTATACACAATTGAAATTGAAATCAACAGAGCTATTGATAAGAGCAAACCTGTTAAAGAAACATGCGTGAACATACCTGTTGTGCCATTGGAGTTTCGATTGGATCCTTCAATTTAAAAATAAGTTTGTATGAGTAAATACATTGATACAAGAGCAAAGCAATCATAGTTAAAAAAGGCGCGCCTAAGCGAGCGCTTAAGCGCGCCTAGGCTCTAGGCGTTGGCAAAACACATTGCGCATAACTACGCATAATCTGTGCATAACTGCGCATAAGCATGCGCTTTGGTCAGTAAAGCGCAAGGCGGTGGCAAAATGCACAATTAACGCCTAGCGCTTTTTTGAACTATGATAGCAATGGAATCTTAAATTAGAACAGTTGTTCTTCAGGTTTAGGCACTTGTTCTACATGAACAGAGTACAGTAAGACGCAAGAATATAATACTTAAAAATAGAAAATGAGCTCATAGACCTTACCACATTCTTGGTTCGGGACCAGTACAGAACAAGGCGTTCCAAGTCATCGTCCAGTAAATGTGTCTCAGGAGAACGTAAGGGAATTTGATGAGTTTCTTTGCCGGTGAAGTACGTTTTCTTCAGGTAATTCCGATACTGCCACCAAGCATTCTTGAAGATAGCAGAGGTATTAGCACAGGTTACCTCATCCTGAGTTTCCAAATCGGTCCTTCTCTATAGAGAAAAATGGGAAAAATTGCTGTATTATAACCATCATGGAGGTAGGATGTATGGGACGAAGCAAAGTAATTGCCATGAATAACATTACTTACACATAACTCCTG
Organism: Aegilops tauschii subsp. strangulata; assembly: GCF_002575655.3. Classification (NCBI taxonomy): domain Eukaryota; kingdom Viridiplantae; phylum Streptophyta; class Magnoliopsida; order Poales; family Poaceae; genus Aegilops; species Aegilops tauschii. The sequence continues at coordinate 118,875,987 of NC_053041.3, read as the reverse complement.
GACAAACACCTGCAACTGGCATTTTCCTTCATCTTTAGTATAATATTTCCAAGATGGGAAGATACGCACATACGATCTAACAACATCAAATGCGATAGATGCTAAACTACGACTAGCTGGTTGTGCTTCCTCCACAGGAATAGGCGTACTAACTGGTGGAGTTGGGGTTCGCCGTGATAGTACTGGCCCTTTGGGCACTGGAGTTGCCTTACTAACTGCTCTTGTTTGGGAGCTCTGTGGTGGAGATGGTGCTGTGTCAACAGGAACTGGGTTACTATCGGCTGGGGTTGGGGTTAGATTGGGTGAAGTTGGTTCTCTGTCCATCGAAGTAGGGGTACAATCTGCGAGAGTTTGGGTTATGTGTGGTAGGGCTGGTTCTTGTGCATGTACAACCGGGGTGCTATCTCCACCAAGAGGTAGCACTGTTTTATTTGAAAACCGTGTTTTTAGTCCGCTAGATACTAGCATCACCCGCTCCAATTCAAATGGCTGATAAACAGGAAACATAGTTGAATGTACAGACATTGTATGAGAGACAGATGCAATAGATAGTGTGGAAAATTAGGGCATGAAATAGTTGACATGTATATTGTTTAACTAAAACGGATAGCATGACATAATTTCACATATATGATGTCTATCTAAACTGGATAGCATAGCATAACATAATTCAAAGATATGATGAATAACTAAACAGGATCGCATGACATAATTCACCTACATGTTATCTAAGTAATCAGGGTCGCATCATTTAATTCACATATGTGATTTATATGCTAAACAGAGGGCATTCGATATGTTGTCTGAACTAAGAACATGGTGTTGAATATTGTGTATATGATGTCTAAACTATGCAATGCAAGACACCGTATGCATGATATGAGCAGTATAACCGTGCCAAGTTAGAGCATACACCTCAGTGGGGGAATAGGACTAGTCATCTGTCTCTGAATCCATCTCTGAGGAGCTATCGGGACCCAACAAGAGATCTGCTTCGACAGGTAGCACTGTCTGCTCTGAAGGCCTTGTTTTCACTCCAGATTTTTCCATCTCCCACCCAAATGGCTGATTCACAGGAAGAGTAGTTTAATGTACAAACATTGTCGACAAATGGAAATGTAATGAAGAAAAGGATGTGCAAGATATCATTCAAATATATGATGCCTGGTTAAACAGGATGGCATTGCACATTTCACATATATTATGGCTGGCTAAAAGACATGAGACTGCATAATTCCCATATATGATATACAAACTAAACAGGTGGCATTACAGAACATGTCTAAACTAAGCAGATGACATATATGATGTAAAAAGTAGGCACTGCAAGGCAACATATGCATGATATGACTAACATCATCATGCCAAGGTAGAGCAAACACCTTGGGGGTAAATAGGAGTGGTCAGCGGCGTCTGAATCCGCCTCAGAACAGATATCTTCCTCTGGATTACAATCTGGAGAGGGGTGGGGAGGGTTTGCCATTGAACCCACCATGGAGCGATGTCTGCATGACATTGTATTGCCGCGCAAAACTCTTCTCTTTTTCTCTACATGTTCAGCATGACTGTGTACAATATCTGACATGCATACGAAAAAATATGGTGAGATTATGTAAGGAGAGCATGCAGAAATTTAGAGTGATGGTAACAACCAGTGGATCGACGTTTTTCCGTTGAACCAAAATAGCCCTAATGGATCGACATGAATGTATAGTAATAAGTGATGCAACAAGTGTACAACCTCTTTGTCATAGCCATGTCGTCCTCGGCATCATTGGGTTGGTCGCTGAAGCAGTTGAGGCAGAGGTGGCTGTCGGAGGTGTGGAGGAAGATCTGAGGAATCTGTAGACGGCGTCCAGGGCACTGCTCTGTTGTGATGGATCGGTTTGTCGTTGGAGCAGCTCCGGTGAGCCGTAAGACATCAAGGCTGAAGCAGCACAAGACAGACATCGTCAATCTCAAGTGGGATTCTAATAGCATCTCCAATAGATGATGTAAAATGGATGTAAAATTAACATCACCAAAAACCACCTGACTACAACAGATGAGGTAAAAACTGTTGACTCTGAACTTAACTGTCAAAACTAAAATTTACTGTGGAATCTGAATGCTACTGTCGAAACTGAACGCAATGGTAGCAGAGAGGCAGTTGACATGTAGTTTAGGGAGGGCCTGCAATTCATCTTCAACCTGCACCCCCCTGAGCCGCTAGCCACCAGCGGCCGAACTGCCAGCCCCAGCGCCGCCTCGCCGCCCTGAAACAACTCGCCACCGCCGCCCCGGCCAGTCCTCTAGGCCCCCCGCCCCCACCCTGAACCCTAAGATAGATAGTGGGGTACCTCTTCGGCGAGCCCCCGTCCCCGCTGCGAGTGGTTCTTCCTTAACTCCGGCGAGCCCCCCAACCCCTGAAAATCGACTGACCCAAAAGTCGATTCTGTCGACTGAAGTGTGGCTTAATCGGAGCAGAGCAGCAGCACGAGCGAGCGAGTGAGTGCCAGAGTGGCAGCAGCAGATCCGGCTGGTATGGACACCGCCGCCGAAGGGGCCTCGCACTGGGGGAGAGCCGCCGTGGAGATGTCGCTCACGGCGCCGGCTTCAAGGTACCCGCTCCATGGGGGTGTGGGATGGAGCACCGTCGGCGCCGGGAGGTCGAGTTAAGGAGAAGGTGTGATGCGATGAGTGTACAACCTCTTTGGTGGCGCCGAGTAGGCCTCGGCTTCGTTCGAGGAGTCGGTGAGGATGCTGCGGTTCCAGTGGAGCAGGTTAAGGCGGCGCTGTGGGGATGGAGCAACAGCGATAGACGAGGCGATCGTCGGAGCAGCTCCTTGGAGGTCGAGGACGGGGCGGCTGAACCAGCGGGACGGCGAGATGGACGACGGATCCTCATCCGGGGAGGTGGACGAGGGACGTCGAGCTGTTGCGGTGGACGACATCGTCGGGGACGAGGCTCCGGCTGGGCAGCGGTGACGTGGCGGACGGAGGAGGGTGGGGTTTCGCGGCTGGAGCGGAGAGGTTATGGCGGCCTGGGATTTCGAATGGCGAAAAGGGGGCGATGGGAGGGGGTGAAGCATGACTTAGGGACGCGCTTGTCCAAAGTGTAAGGTGTGTTACAAAAGTACCCCCCACCGATTTGAACTAGCGGCCCTTTCGGCTCAGGGTTAGAAGGGGGATTTCGCGTGTCGGGATTTAGCAGCTGGAGGGAGTTTTCGCGCACGTTGTAATTTCGGGATAGCAAGGCGCGGGTTGTGAATGCACCAGTTTTGGGAGCACGATATCTGAATTTTCGGGATATAACAAGACGCGGGTTGAATTTTAGGGACAAGCCTAACGTGTAGTAATATTGTACTTGTACGTACCAAATCAATTCGCACTTCCCTCAACCAAAAAGAAAATGAAAAAATAAAACTATTCACACCACACAAAGAGAGAGTCTTGCCCCGTTTTACTATACAAAAGCTATTCAAAGCTACTCCCTCCTTCCATCTATATAGGGCCTAATGCGTTTTTCGATGCTAACTTTGACCAAATATTAGAGCAATGATATATGACATGCAACTTACACAAAGCACACCGTTAAATTCGTCTGTGAAAGGTTCTTTCAATGATATAATTTTCACATTGTGCATGTCATGTACTATTAATCTTGTCAATGGTCAAAGGCGGTCTTAAAAATCTCATTACGCCCTATATAGATGGAAGGAGGGAGTATGAATCCATGTTATGTCCAATTAAAAAATTTCGCTTGCTGTATAATGCATGTAACCTACTCATACCAACATTTTAGTGCATTCCAAATGTCTATACTACCCCTGCAATTCGAAATAAATTTTAATTCATTTCTCTATTTCAATAAGAATCTACAATCATGATTGTTGCCAACTTCAACCATCATAGTTTCCTTGCTATCCGCCAGATATAAATCGGACGGCCTATATTGCAGGATGGCAGGCACACCATCATCAACAACTCCGTTTTTTATAAGAGTAGAGATAAAATATATTAAATGTAGTATAACATGTTCATAACCACACCATGTGTATCACCGTTATATATATTAACACATGCGTCGGTTTGAAACACTATGATAAATTCTTCAAATATCCGAATTCGCTTTTTATAATGAAGTATATATGATCTCTATTCGTCTTTTACACCCACACAACCCTCTTATCTTTGTAGCTAGCGCTAACTTTCTCGTGTGCATGCACACGCCCGCATCCCTCTCACCCTCCCTCAGCATTCTCTAGCTCCATCGCACAAATTCATCTTTTCACTTTAGGTCGTTCACCCACGGTGTGTGTAGGCCCCCCAGCTCCTTTTTTACGACACACATCGATCGATATGCCTCTCTAGCCAGGTGTGCCTAGCACAAACACAAGCTTCCCCTCTTCTCTTGTCACCGTCCATGCCTCACTCCCACCACTCTTTTCATCGTTCTCGTACTCGCACACTCCTCCCCCCTCGATAGAGTATGCCTCTCGTACCACCTCCTACATGCATCTTTCTCTCTCTATCCTTCTCCTCGTGCCTCATTTGCTTCTAACACACACATGCATGTATACCGATAGATCTCCCAACATATACCTAGATCGACTTTAACTACCCCCCATCGATCGACGTACCTCACAAGTTATGTCTCTCCTTTCTCTAACAAAGGGCGATTGATCTTCCTATGTAGTTACGTCTGCTTACCACAGCCACATCGTCCCCCCTCATCATTCGTGCATGCCTCCTGACCCGTCTCTCACACGCACGTGCACAGACAACAAGCAGCCATCTCCTCTCTTACTGATATTGCGGGCGTGCCCTCCGTTTGTCTAGCAAGCCTATCCCACCATTTGTTAGAAGCAAATCCACTACCACCCCCTCCAACACTCTAGCTCTGTCTCTCTCCCAACCTTATTCCTCTCCTGCACATATGCATGGATGTCGATCGATCTCCCTTAATACATGAGGCAGATCGATCTCCTTAATACACGAGGTAGGCCTCTCTCCTCCTCCAGACATATACCAGCCATTGTACCTCTATAGTTAATTGGGCCTCCCTCTTCCCCCACCACACACCGATAGTCGAGCGCTGTAGGTAGGTATCCATGCCACATAGACAAACTGCACATGTCCCATCTCACGTTCCAGTAGGCCAGCCACTCTATTATTTGACGTGGGCACACACAAATTCGATGGCACTCTTTATCGATCGCGCGCGCGCGCACACACACATCATCCCTCTCTTCGATTCTATGGACACTCAAGCCGATGATACCTCCACTCTTTTCTCGTGGATCGCCCCCTCTATATATATGTTATATCCAGGACTCTATTTCACACACACATTGCATATGTTACATTTTTTGATTGACCCCCCCCCCAAAAAAAAACTCTCAAGAACCCACACACTGTATCTCTCTAGGTTTGTATCTCTCTCACACAACCCCACGTTGGTGGTGTACGTATACAAGAAGAGAATAGGTGCACCGTGCACGTACTCACGCTTCGTGCCCAGCCACACCCACGCGGGTACACGGTTGTAACACCCCGCATATAACTTGTCATATTTGTAACTCCGACTCTTGCCATTTTCGGCTATGTGTTATGATATTTCCTCCGTGGTCGGGTTTTGTCTTTCGTTTTGCATTTTGTTCATGTCATACATTTCATATCATCTCATCATGTGCATTTCATTCGCATACGTGTTCGTCTCATGCATCCGAGCATTTTCTCCGTTGTCCGTTTTCCAATCCGGCGCTCCTATCTCCTCCGGTGCACCCCCTCTTGTTTTCTTTCGTGTGCGGGTGTCAAACTTTCTCGTAATGGACCGAGGCTTGTCAAGTGGCCTTAATATACCACCCGGAGACCACCGGTCAAGTTTCGTTCCATTCGGAGGTCGTTTGGTACTCCAACGGTTAACCGGGCATCCGCAATGTCCATTTGAGTGTCCAGCAAAAACCCCCTCAAAAACCAGCCCAAAACCCACCAAACTCTCTTCCATGCTCTAGGTCGTTCGATCACGATCGTGTGGGCGAAAACCGCACCTCATTTGGACTCTCCTAGCTCCCTCTACCTATAAAACTCCATCCCCTCCCGTATACATTCGCAGTCCCCGAAACCCTAAAATCCCCTCTCCGCGGGCGGACGCGTCCAGCGCCCACGAGACATCCGCGCCGCCGCCCCGAGCCAGTGGCGAGCCGCCACGTGGCACCCATCCGCCGCCGCCGCCGCGGCCCGCCCGGCCCGCAGCTGGCCCGCGCGGCCCGCGCGCCCGCCGCCGCCGCCTCCCGTGCCCGCGCCCGCCGGCTCCCTCCGCCGCCGTGCTCGCCAGCCGGCCCCGCCGCCCTCGCCGTGCGCCGCCGCTGCCACATCGCCGCCGCCCCGCGCCGCACTACTCCGGCTACCGCCGCCGCCTCCTCCGCCCCGCGTCGCCGGTCGCCGCCCGCCTCTCCCTCGCGTCCTCTCCGGCGACCCGCGCCTTCCCGGCGAGCTTCCCCGGCCGCCGCGCCCTCCTCCACGCCGGCGAGCATCGCGCGAGCTCCGGCCCGATCGGATCTCGATCTGGTCAACGAAGGTTGACCCGAGCCCCCCTCTAAATTTTCTCCAAGTCATGAATTTCCTACAGCATATGCCTCTGTCCATCGTTGCATAACTCCTCGCATGTAGCTCCAATTCGCGCGTGTAATATGTCAAATTGTTTGTCTCGTGATGCTCTACATTTTGTTCAATTGCACCATGTTCATTAGAGGTCATCTTGATGCACAAATCTCTGTTGGAAGAGGGCTAGTTGCTGTTATCTGCTGGTTCTTAGCAGAACTTGGAGATTTGTCATTTTTGTATCATTAAATCTGTGCATCTTATGGGCATGAGCTATACATGTGTTTTGAAGTATGGCATTCCATCTTTCCAGTGGTGTAGTCCATGTATTTTTGTGATCTCTGTGGTGACTACCACAAGCATGCAAAGTAGGCCCCATAATGTTTCTGATTTCAGGGACTTAGGTTATTTCTTAGTCCTCATCTGCTGTTATTTTGTTGCCATGTAAACTTGACGCTACAGAGAGATCCATGCATATTTTGGAGATGTTCAGTAAGGATGTTTTGTAGCTATAGTTGTAATTGATCCATTCCTGCCATTGTTTGCTATTATGGAGTACTATAGCATGACCCAATCTTGCTCTACTTTTGCTATAAAATACTTCGGGCAGATTCTTAACATGATATTCATTTTTGCCAAGCTTATTGTAGTTGATCCATACATTCTATGCAATTGTTGTTGCCATGTTTAGCTTGTTAAACATGCCATCTTGCTGTAGGTGTTCTTGGTTTGTCATGCATTGCTCTGTAGTGAGTGCATCAAGCTCACAAAGAGGACTACATATTATTATTTCTGCCATGCTCTGTTTTCTGCTAAGTCTGAAACCTGATAACGAAACTTGCTATGTTTACATGCTTGCCATCATATCTTCTGGTGCTTTTTGGCTTATGGTCAGTAAGGGATTTTTGTCACGTGCTTTTAGTAGAACACTTACATGCCTTCTTTTGCTATGTTAATTTCCTGTAGCATGTTGATTTCGTGCTCTGAACATTGCTACCTGATGCTGTTTTCTGCCATGTCCAGTTTTCCACCAAGTCTGTGAACCTGTTATCTTTTGCACTTTTGCCATGCTTGTTTGAGCTTGATATGTTGTGAAATAGCAGTAGCTCAGTGTTCATCTTTTGTCAAGCATCTCCTGTAGATTACAGTCATATGCATTGTTGCAATGTTGGAGTGCCGTAGCATTGTTACTTGTTGCATTTTAAGTGCTATCATGCTGTTTATCGCAGACTCGTGTCATTCTTGTTTTGCTTGCCATTTGCAAACCGTGCATCCGATTCCGGTGATCTTTACATCGATTTCGACCGAAATCATATCATCTTTTCAGTGGCATGCTTGGTTTTCCAAGTTACTGCCATGTTCATCTTTTTCCTTCCGGAGCACGCATATGCATCGCATATCATATCTCGCATATCATACATGTTTTGCATCATGTTGCTTGTGCATTTCTCGTGATTGATTGTGGTTCCGTTTGCTTGTGTTCTTGTCTTGGGTAGAGCCGGGAGATGAGTTCGTGAACGAGGAACCTATTGAGTACGCTTACGAGGATCAAGCTTTCGACAACTCTGAGAACCTTGCAGGCAAGATGACCACCCCTCGAAATCACTTCTATCTTTGCTTTGCTAGTTGTTCGCTCTATTGCCATGCTCCGCTACCTATCACTTGCTATATCATGTCTCCCATTTTGCCATGTCAGCCTCTAACCATCAATTCCTAGCAAACCGTTGATTGGCTAAGTTACCGCTTTTGCTCAGCCCTTCTTATAGCGTTGCTAGTTGCAGGTGAAGTTGAAGTTTGTTCCAAGTCGGAACATGGATATGTTGGGATATCACAATATCTCTTATTTAATTAATGCATCTATATATTTGGTAAAGGGTGGAAGGCTCGGCTTATGCCTGGTGTTTTGTTCCACTCTTGCCGCCCTAGCTACTGTTATACCGGAATTATGTTCCTTGATTTTGCGTTCCTTACGCGGTCGGGTGATTTATGGGACCCCCTTGACAGTTTGCCTTGAATAAAACTCCTCCAGCAAGGCCCAACTTTGGTTTTACCATTTGCCGCCTAAGCCTTTCCCCCCCCCCCCCGGGTTTTCGCGAGCCCGAGGGTCATCTTTATTTAAACCCCCGGGCCAGTGTTCCTCTGAGTGCTGGTCCAAACTAGAGCCACTTGCAGCGCCACCTTGGGGAAACTCGAGGATTGGTTTTAGCTGTACGTAGTGTTCATCCGGTGTGCCCTGAGAACGAGATATGTGCAGCTCCTATCGGGATTTGTCGGCACATTCGGGCGGCTTTGCTGGTCTTGTTTTACCATTGTCGAAATGTTTTGTAAACCGGGATTCCGAGACTGATCGGGTCTTTCCGGGAGAAGGTTTATCCTTCGTTGACCGTGAGAGCTTATGATGGGCTAAGTTGGGACACCCCTGCAGGGTTTTATCTTTCGAAAGCCGTGCCCACGGTTATGAGGCAGATGGGAATTTGTTAATGTCCGGTTGTAGAGAACTTGTCACTTGACCCAAGTAAAATACATCAACTGCGTGTGTAGCCGTGATGGTCTCTTCTCGGCGGAGTCCGGGAAGTGAACACGGTCTAAGTTATGTATGACGTAAGTAGGTGTTCAGGATCACTTCTTGGTCATTGCTAGATGACGACCGCTCCGTTGCTTCTCTTCTCGCTCTCTCTTGCGTATGTTAGCCACCATATATGCTTATTGCCGCGGCAGCTCCACCTCTTTACACCATCCTTTCCTATAAGCTTAAATAGTCTTGATCTCGCGGGTGTGAGATTGCTGAGTCCTCGTGACTCACTGATTCTACCAAAACAGTTGCAGGTGCCGATGATGCCAGTGCAGATGATGGCGTCGATCTCAAGTGGGAGTTCGACGAGGAACGTGGTCGTTACTATGTGTCTTTTCTTGATGATCAGTAGTGGAGCCCATTTGAGACGATCGGGGATCTAGCATTTGGGGTTGTCTTATTTTCATCTGGATTTTGACCGTAGTCGGTCTATATGTTTGTATTTTGGATGATGTATGATGAATATTTATGTATTGTGTGAAGTGGCGATTGTAAGCCAACTCTTTATCCCATTCTTGTTCATTACATGGGATTGTGTGAAGATGACCCTTCTTGCGACAAAACCACTATGCGGTTATGCCTCTAAGTTGTGCCTCGACACGTGGGAGATATAGCCGCATCGTGGGCGTTACAAGTTGGTAATCAGAGCCATCCCCGACTTAGGAGCCCCCTGCTTGATCGAATCGCTGGCGTTGTTGAGTCTAGTACAAAAATGTTTTGAGTCTTAGGATTATATGTATCAGAGAGTAGGATTATTTTTACTCCTCGGTCCCTTCGTCGCTCTGGTGATGTCTCCTGACATAGAAGTTTTGACTATTCTCTCCTCAAATTTCACTAAAAAAAATTTAGGATCACGCGGGTATCTTGGAATCATTCCGATGGTTTTGTGACGAGAACATTGTTCTTGGTGCCTCCTGACATTTAGGGGTTGTGGCAGTGTCCCGGGGAGTTGAGCTCCGATGTGTTGTCGTCACAATTTTATCGTTGCAGTTCTGGAATACCTGAGTTTCGCCGACATCGAAATCTCTTTTATGCAGTTCTTGGTGAGATCACCTCGATGCCACCCAGTACTTGGGCGGGAGTTCGGGAGTATTGCCATAACTTGTATAACGGATGCTTTTCAAAGGTTGAGGTAAACGATTTCTGAAGGTTTCTTGGTTATGTGTTGACGGATGGATACACCTGGATCTAGGTATTGTTAGTTTGGGTGATATATTTTGTGTCCCCTGTATCCCCAACACCAGATTGCATAACCAGAAAGTTTCGGGAGTTTATAAGTGGGAATTCAAGTAGCCTTAGGATATCTTTCCGACAGACGCATGATATGAGATTGGGGTTCGACGTCTAGTGGTCCGCCTGTACACGGTTGATTTTACAGTGGTCTCATAGTGTCTTAAAGAGTCCATGGCTATGCCGACTCGGGGACGCTTCGTATGTCATGTGCACAGCCTTGTACATGATGGTGATGTACGATTGAGCCCGTGTGGGCCCCACCATGAAAACTTCGGACGAAATCACTATCATATGTTTGTTCCGGCTTATTATGCAAGCCAATACTTTGTTTTGTTTTGTATTGTGATATTCGAGTTGCTTCGAATTCATACGTTGATTCCATATCTTTTTCTAAGTGGCTTCTCAATTCATGGAAGTGTGATGATTTACTACGGAATTCATTCGTTCATATTCGTTCGAATGTTTATTGTGAAGACTATATGTTGCAATTTCTATCCGTTGATTCTACTTATCTATTTGTCTATCAACATGCTAACGGATGTCACCCTCTTCAGGATGGCTCCGCCAACGCGTCAGAATCCGGATCGCAATGAAGGGAGTCAAGCGAACCCTCCGCCACCACCTCCACCTCCGGAGGCATGGCAAGCAATCATGGCAGCCACCAACGCCAATGCTCAGATGATTCTGCAACTCTTGCAAGAACGTACTCAAGGGCAAGGCAATCAAGGCAATCAAGGTCAAGGCAACAATCAGCTTCACTTTGCCACTCTCAACCAGTTTCTCGCAAATCAGCCCAAGTCTTTCAGCTACTGTGCCGAGGCCACGGATGCCGATGATTGGCTCGTGGACATCAACAAGCATTTTGAATGTAGCAATGTCAGGCCTGAGGACTATGTCAAGTTCGCTTCTTTCCAGCTCAAGGACCAAGCTGCTGATTGGTATCAACAATACAAAGATTCCAGAGGAGGTCGTGTGATCACTTGGACTGACTTCTGTCGGGACTTCAAAGCGCACCACATTCCACAAAGTGTTGTCGAGAGCAAGCGTGAGGAGTTCCGCAATCTCAAGCAAGGCAACATGTATGTGTATCAATACAACATCCAGTTTCAGAAACTTGCTCGCTTCGCTAAACAAGACGTTCCTGATGAGAAGAGCATGATCTATCACTTCAGAGGTGGCCTTAAAGAGGATCTGCAGTTAGCTCTCGTTCTTGTTGAGCCTACTCAGTTTGATCAATTCTACAATATGGCACTGAAGCAAGAGTCTGCTCAGCTCAAGTGTGAGGCTTCTAAGAAGAGAGTCAGAGACGCAGTTCAGTCTTCTTCTTCCTCACTTGTGACAGCTAAGCAACAGAAGTTCTGGTTGCCTCCTCCTCCTCCGTTTCGTCAACCTTACCAGTAGAAGAACAAAGGTGGCCATGGTTCTTCCAACTCTTCCAACTCTGGCTATCAGAACAAGTCTCAGAATCAAGCTCCAAAGTCCAATGCTCCTTATCACCGTCCACTCTCAGAGGCGACTTGCAACAAATGTCAGCAGAAAGGTCACTATGCTAACAAGTGCTTCAACCAAAGGCGTCTTCCTCGTCCTCCTCCTGTCAGATCTTCCAGCAATGCAGTGGTCAAGCATAATCCAAAATCTGCAAAGGTGAACATGATGAATGCAGCTCAAGCGGAGGAATCTACTGATGTGATAATGGGTAATCTTCCTGTTAATGATATTCCTGCAAAAGTTCTTTTTGATACTGGTGCATCTCTTTCTTTCATTTCAAGACCTTTTGTTGCCAAGCATGAATTTGTGACGGAAAAGATCCCTATCCCGTTGAAGGTTGTGTCTCCGGGCAAGCAAATGACATCTAATAATTGTGTCCCGGATGTTTCCATCAAGATGGGCGACTATAAATTTCTGTCTAAACCAGTTGTTCTTGGTGACTCGGATATTGATCTAATTCTCGGGATGGAATGGCTTTCTAAGCACAAGGCTCAACTTTATTGTGCTGCCAGGGAAATTCAATTGACACACTCGTCTGAGGATGTGATTATTTATGCCGCTCGTGATGAAACCATTCGGTTATTTTCTCTCAATGAGAAGGGCGAATTGAATGCCATCTCTCAAATTCCAGTCGTTTGTGAGTATCAAGATGTCTTTCCAGAAGAGCTTCCGGGTATGCCTCCTCATCGGCCAGTTGAGTTCGTTATCGAACTAGAGCCAGGCACTGAACCAGTTTGCAAGCGTCCATACAAGCTTGGACCCAACGAGCTGAAGGAATTGAAGAAACAGCTTGATGAACAAGAGCGTCTGGGTTTGATCAGACCGAGTTCTTCTCCATGGGGTTGTGGTGTTCTTTTTGTCAAGAAGAAGGATGGCACAGACCGACTTTGTGTCGACTACCGTCCATTGAACAAGAAGACAATCAAGAACAAGTATCCACTTCCCAACATCAATGAGCTATTTGAGCAACTCAAAGGGGCTAAAGTATTCTCGAAGCTTGACCTTCGTACGGGTTATCATCAGATTCGCATTCGTGAAGAAGATATTCCCAAGACAGCATTCAGAACAAGCTTTGGTTCTTATGAATATACTGTCGTGTCTTTCGGCCTTGTCAATGCTCCTCCAGTGTTCTCTCGGGTGATGAATTTCATCTTCAACCCCTATACCAATGAATTCGTTCTGGTGTATCTCGATGATATCTTGGTCTTCTCCAAGAATAAGAAGGATCATGCCAAACATTTGCGATTGGTGCTCGACAAGCTCAGAGAGTATCAATTCTATGTGAAGTTCTCTAAATGTGAGTTTTGGCTTGATGAAGTTCTTCTCCTTGGTCACATCATCTCTGCCAAGGGCATCGCTGTTAACCGCGAGAAGGTGTCCGCAATTGTGAATTGGGAACCTCCTCAGAATGTCAAGCAGCTCCGCAGTTTTCTTGGTCTTGCAAGCTATTGCCGAAGATTCGTTGAGAATTTCTCCAAGATTGCAAAGCCTCTTTCCAACCTCCTCCAGAAGCATGTGAAGTATGTCTGGTCTCCTGAGTGTGACGTTGCTTTCAACACTCTCAAAGAGAAACTAGTCACAGCTCTTGTCTTGACTCCTCCTGATGAATCCAAGCCGTATGAAGTTTTCTGTGATGCTTCTCTCCAAGGTCTCGGTGCTGTGTTAATGCAAGAGAAGAAAGTTGTGGCCTATACCTCTCGTCAGTTGAAGCCCAACGAGAAGAACTACCCCACTCACGATCTTGAGTTGGCGGCAGTTGTCCATGCATTAATAACGTGGAGACATCTCTTGTTGGGAAGACAAGTGGACATTTTCACTGATCACAAGAGTCTCAAGTACATTTTCACTCAACCCAACCTCAACCTCAGGCAGACTCGATGGGTCGAAATGATTCAAGAGTACAATCCGAGTATTGAATATACTCCAGACAAGGCCAATGTCATTGCAGATGCTTTAAGCAGGAAGGCTTATTGCAACAGCTTAATTCTGAAGCCTTTCCAACCGGATCTTTGTGAAGCTTTCCGCAAGCTGAATCTCCAAGTTGTTCCTCAAGGCTTTCTGGCCAACCACATAGTATCTCCTACTTTGGAAGATCAAATTCGTGAGGCACAACTCCTTGATGCCATGGTGAAGAAGGTGAAACGTGGTATCGACAAGGGTCTTTCCAAATACAAGTGCTATCGCATTGATGACAGAGACACTTTATTCTTCGAGGACCGGATTGTGGTTCCTAAAGGTGATCTAAGGAAAGTCATAATGAACGAGGCGCACAATTCTCTCCTTTCCATCCATCCTGGAAGTACAAAGATGTATCATGACCTCAAGCAGTCGTATTGGTGGACTCGAATGAAGCGAGAAATCGCTCAATTCGTGAATGAATGTGATGTCTGCCGAAGAGTGAAAGCAGAACACCAACGACCAGCTGGTATCCTCCAACCTCTTGCTATCCCAGAATGGAAGTTTGATCATATCGAAATGGACTTCGTGACGGGTTTTCCAAAGTCCAAGCGTGGAAATGATGCTATCTTCGTTGTCATTGACAAGCTTTCTAAAGCGGCTCATTTCCTTCCAATCAAAGAATCCATCACACCAGCTCAGCTGGCAGAGCTATACACCTCCAGAATTGTCTCCTTGCACGGCATTCCACAATTGATTTCTTCTGATCGTGGAAGCATCTTCACCTCTAAGTTCTGGGACTCCTTCCAGAAGGCCATGGGCACTAACATTCACTTCAGCACAGCTTTCCATCCTCAAACTAGTGGCCAAGTCGAGCGAGTCAATCAAATTCTTGAAGATATGCTCAGGGCTTGTGTCATTTCTTTTGGCATGAAATGGGAAGATTGTCTTCCTTATGCTGAATTCTCCTACAACAACAGCTTACAAGCGAGTTCGGGCAAGGCCCCATTCGAGATTCTCTATGGCAGAAAGTGCCGTACTCCTCTCAATTGGTCAGAGACTGGTGAACGCCAACTTCTTGGCAATGACTTAATCACTGAAGCTGAAGAAATGTGTAAAGTCATCCGTGAAAATCTCAAAGCCGCGCAATCGCCCCAGAAGAGTTACTATGATAGTAAGCACCGTGATTTGGCTTTCGAGATCGGAGACCATGTCTACCTCCGCGTCTCTCCAATGAAAGGCACTCGTCGCTTCGGTATCAAAGGGAAGCTTGCCCCTAGATACGTGGGTCCTTTCAAGATCGTTGGCAAAAGAGGCGACCTCGCCTATGAACTTGAGCTTCCTTCCAACTTCGCGAACGTGCACGATGTGTTCCACGTGTCACAGCTCCGCAAGTGCTTCAAGATGCCTGAGCGCACTATCAACTTCGAAGATATTGACCTCCAGGAAGATTTGTCTTATCATGAGCACCCCGTGGCTATTCTTGAAGAAACTGAGCGCAAGACTCGCAACAAGTCAATCAAATTCCTGAAAGTGAAGTGGTCGCACCATTCCGACCGAGAAGCTACCTGGGAACGCGAGGACCATCTCCGTTCTGAATATCCGGAGTTCTTTCAGTGCTAGATCTCGGGATCCTCTCGTAGTGGTGGAGTGTTGTAACACCCCGCATGTAACTTGCCATATTTGTAACTCCGACTCTTGCCATTTTCGGCTATGTGTTATGATATTTCCTCCGTGGTCGGGTTTTGTCTTTCGTTTTGCATTTTGTTCATGTCATGCATTTCATATCATGTCATCATGTGCATTTCATTCGCATACGTGTTCGTCTCATGCATCCGAGCATTTTCCCCGTTGTCCGTTTTCCAATCCGGCGCTCCTATTTCCTCCGGTGCACCCCTCTTGTTTTCTTTCGTGTGCGGGTGTTAAACTTTCTCAGAATGGACCGAGGCTTGTCAAGTGGCCTTAATATACCACCCGGAGACCACCGGTCAAGTTTCGTTCCATTTGGAGGTCGTTTGGTACTCCAACGGTTAACCGCGCATCCGCAATGTCCATTTGAGTGTCCAGCAAAAACCCCCTCAAAAACCAGCCCAAAACCCACCAAACTCTCTTCCATGCTCTAGGTCGTTCGATCACGATCGTGTGGGCGAAAACCGCACCTCATTTGGACTCTCCTAGCTCCCTCTACCTATAAAACTCCATCCCCTCCCGTATACATTCGCAGTCCCCGAAACCCTAAAATCCCCTCTCCGCGGGCGGACGCGTCCAGCGCCCGCCGGACATCCGCGCCGCCGCCCCGAGCCAGTGGCGAGCCGCCACGTGGCACCCGTCCGCCGCCGCCGCCGCGGCCCGCCCGGCCCGCAGCTGGCCCGCGCGGCCCGCGCGCCCGCCGCCGCCGCCTCCCGTGCCCGCGCCCGCCGCCTCCCTCCGCCGCCGTGCTCGCCGGCCGGCCCCGCCGCCCTCACCGTGCGCCGCCGCCGCCACATCGCCGCCGCCCCGCGCCGCACTGCTCCGGCCACCGCCGCCGCCCTCCTCCGCCCCGCGTCGCCGGTCGCCGCCCGCCTCTCCCTCGTGTCCTCTCCGGCGACCCGCGCATCCCCGGCGAGCTTCCCCGGCCGCCGCGCCCTGCTCCACGCCGGCGAGCGTCGCCCGAGCTCCGGCCCGATCGGATCTTTATCTGGTCAACGAACGTTGACCCGAGCCCCCCTCTAAATTTTCTCTAAGTCATGAATTTCCTACAGCATATGCCTCTGTTCATCGTTGCATAACTCCTCGCATGTAGCTTCGATTCGCGCGTGTAATAGGTCAAATTGTTCGCCTCGTGATGCTCTACATTTTATTCAATTGCACCATGTTCATTAGAGGTCATCTTGATGCCCAAATCTCTGTTGGAAGAGGGCTAGTTGCTGTTATCTGCTGGTTCTTAGCAGAACTTGGAGATTTGTCATTTTTGTATCATTAAATCTGTGCATCTTATGGGCATGAGCTCTACATGTGTTTTGAAGTATGCCATGACATCTTACAAGTGGTGTAGTCCATGTATTTTTATGATCTCTGTGCTGACTAGCACAAGCATGCAAAATAAGCCCCGTAATGTTTCTGATTTCAGGGACTTACTGATTTCTCCAAGTCCTCATCTGCTGTTATTTTGTTGCCATGTAAACTTGATGCTTCAGAGAGATCCATACATATTTTCGAGATGTTCAGTAAGGATGTTTTGTAGCTATAGTTGTAATTGATCCATTCCTGCCATTGTTTGCTATTATGGAGTACTATAGCATGACTCAATCGTGCTCTACTTTTGCTATAAAATATTTCTGGCAGATTCTTAACATGATATTCATTTTTGCCAAGCTTATTGTAGTTGATCCATACATGCTATGCAATTGTTCTTGCCATGGTTAGCTTCTTAAACATGCCATCTTGCTGTAGGTGTGCTTGGTTTGTCATGCATTGCTCTGTAGTGAGTGCATCAAGCTCACAAAGAGGCCTACATATTATTATTTTTGCCATGCTCTGTTTTCTGCTGTCTGAAACCTGATAACGAAACTTGCTATGTTTACATGCTTGCCATCATATCTTCTGGTCCTTTTTGGCTTATGGTCAGTAAGGGAATTTTGTCATGTGCTTTTAGTAGAACACTTCTGTGCCTTGTTTTGCTATATTAAGTTCCTGTAGCATGTTGATTTCGTGCTCTGAACATTGCTACCTGATGCTGTTTTCTGCCATGTCCAGTTTTCCACCAAGTCTGTGAACCTGTTATCTTTTGCACTTTTGCCATGCTTGTTTGAGCTTGATATGTTGTGAACTAGCAGTAGCTCAGTGTTCATCTTTTGTCAAGCATCTCCTGTAGATTACTTTCATATGCTTTGTTGCTATGCTGGAGTGCTTTAGCATTGTTACTTGTTGCATTTTAAGTGCTATCATGCTGTTTATCGCAGACTCGTGTCATTCTTGTTTTGCTTGCCATTTGCAAACCGTGCATCCGATTCCGGTGATCTTTATATCGATTTCGACCGAAATCATATCATCTTTCCAGTGGTATGCTTGGTTTGCCAAGTTACTGCCATGTTCATCTTTTTCCTTCCGGAGCACGCATATGCATCGCATATCATATCTCGCATATCATACATGTTTTGCATCATGTTGCTTGTGCATTTCTCGTGATTGATTGTGGTTCCGTTTGCTTGTGTCCTTTTCTTAGGTAGAGCCGGGAGACGAGTTCGTGAACGAGGAACCTGTTGAGTACGCTTACGAGGATCAAGCTTTCGACAACTCTGAGAACCTTGCAAGCAAGATGACCACCCCTCGAAATCACTTCTATCTTTGCTTTGCTAGTTGTTCGCTCTATTGCCATGCTCCGCTACCTATCACTTGCTATATCATGTCTCCCATTTTGCCATGTCAGCCTCTAACCATCCTTTCCTAGCAAACCGTTGATTGGCTAAGTTACCGCTTTTGCTCAGCCCTTCTTATAGCGTTGCTAGTTGCAGGTGAAGTTGAAGTTTGTTCCATGTCGGAACATAGATATGTTGGGATATCACAATATCTCTTATTTAATTAATGCATCTATATATTTGGTAAAGGGTGGAAGGCTCGGCCTTATGCCTGGTGTTTTGTTCCACTCTTGCCGCCCTAGCTACTGTTATACCGGAATTATGTTCCTTGATTTTGCGTTCCTTACGCGGTCGGGTGATTTATGGGACCCCCTTGACAGTTCACCTTGAATAAAACTCCTCCAGCAAGGCCCAACTTTGTTTTACCATTTGCCGCCTAAGCCTTCCCCCCCCCCCCGGGGGTTTTCGCCAGCCCGAGGGTCATCTTTATTTAAACCCCCGGGCCAGTGTTCCTCTGAGTGCTGGTCCAAACTAGAGCCACTTGCAGCGCCACCTTGGGGAAACTCGAGGATTGGTTTTAGCTGTACGTAGTGTTCATCTGGTGTGCCCTGAGAACGAGATATGTGCAGCTCCTATCGGGATTTGTCGGCACATTCGGGCGGCTTTGCCGGTCTTGTTTTACCATTGTCGAAATGTCTTGTAAACCAGGATTCCGAGACTGGTCGGGTCTTTTCGGGAGAAGGTTTATCCTTCGTTGACCGTGAGAGCTTATGATGGGCTAAGTTGGGACACCCCTACAGGGTTTTATATTTCGAAAGCCGTGCCCGCGGTTATGAGGCAGATGGGAATTTGTTAATGTCCGGTTGTAGAGAACTTGTCACTTGACCCAAGTAAAATACATCAACTGCGTGTGTAGCCGTGATGGTCTCTTCTCGGCGGAGTCCGGGAAGTGAACACGGTCTGAGTTATGTATGACGTAAGTAGGTGTTCAGGATCACTTCTTGGTCATTGCTAGATGACGACCGCTCCGTTGCTTCTCTTCTCGCTCTCTCTTGCGTATGTTAGCCACCATATATGCTTATTGCCGCTGCAGCTCCACCTCTTTACACCATCCTTTCCTATAAGCTTAAATAGTCTTGATCTCGCAGGTGTGAGATTGCTGAGTCCTCGTGACTCACAGATTCTACCAAAACAGTTGCAGGTGCCGATGATGCCAGTGCAGATGATGGCGTCGATCTCAAGTGGGAGTTCGACGAGGAACGTGGTCGTTACTATGTGTCTTTTCCTGATGATCAGTAGTGGAGCCCTGTTGGGACGATCGGGGATCTAGCATTTGGGGTTGTCTTATTTTCATCTGGATTTTGACCGTAGTCGGTCTATATGTTTGTATTTTGGATGATGTATGATGAATATTTATGTATTGTGTGAAGTGGCGATTGTAAGCCAACTCTTTATCCCATTCTTTTTTATTACATGGGATTGTGTGAAGATGACCCTTCTTGCGACAAAACCACTATGCGGTTATGCCTCTAAGTCGTGCCTCGACACGTGGGAGATATAGCCGCATCATGGGCGTTACAACGGTGGAGCTCATTTCTTTACGAAATGGCAGCCCACGTGCTAATTTGAACGCCTGTAGCAGTTGTTTACCTAGGGAGGTCGTGTAACACGCATGCACGAAACAAAGTTCGACTTGACGCGTTGCCGCGTTATTTTTAAATAAAGTTATAGCGCTCAATGGCACGTACACAGAATATAAAACGATTTTTATGGAGAAAAAGGTAGTCCGCTCACTATATCCAATGGAGCCTACCTGCCTAGTTTGTCGCTCTTCAGAGTATCTCACACAAGGCTGCGGTGGCCTCTCTCTCTCTCTCACCGTTGGTCACTGATCCGGCCGCATCCCGTCTACCGGGGGAAAGGGAGTGTGGTGGCCTCTCTCTCTCTCTCTCTCTCACCGTTGGTCACTGATCCGGCCGCATCCCGTCTACCGGGGGAAAGGGAGTGTGGTGGCCTCTCTCTCTCTCTGTCTCACCGTTGGTCACTGATCCGGCCGCATCCCGTCCGCCGGGGGAAAGGGAGGAAGTGCATCATTTCTCCGTTTGACGGCGCTAAGGCAGCACGTCCCGATCTGTGGTACACGCCGTTCTCTCTGACCAAGCTCCGGCGCGGCAGGGCCTATGCCACTAGCTCGCAGATTCCGCCCGCCGCCGCTCACCTAGTTACATCCCGACGACCTCCAGGTATCCCCTCCGGCCTTGCTCCACTGCATGTCTTCCCACGTCACTGCATGTGGATCTTCCATAGTTCTTTGCCCAAAACGTAGCTTGTCCGGCGTACTTTCCATATTGCATTCTCGTCCTCACACTGTTTTAGACAAACACAACCGTGTTGTTATCTTCCCTTTGGACAAGGAATATGCTTCTTTTCTGTCATCGCATGTGTCATCAACTGTTATTGGCCAGTAATTGTTTCCTTTCTACTCGTTGCTATTGCAACCTTTTGGTGAACTGCACAAATCACTTTTTTCTTAAGAGTGTTTTGTGCAGTTGTACTAAAATGTCACAAGGGCAACATCTCTACATTTCAGTGCGACTGCACAAAGGGAGATTGGTTTTGCTCTATCCTCCTCATCCAACTCCGAGCCTAATCTTCTCCAACTAGTTAGTCTTAAGAGAGACTGCAAAGGTGACCGGCTTCTATTTGTGTGTTTATTGTTTCATCAGCAGTCCTCTATTATCGTAATCACACTTAATATCTTTGGAACAGGGACGCTCAGCTCTATTTTAGTGGAACTGCACAAAATGATCGGAATGTTGCATGCTCTAGACAACTACTTTTTTCCCAACATGCCTTGTTGATTTAGACAGAGCTGGGGGGACGTTGCTGCCAATGAAAGCATGGATCAATTTTAATTTACACCTTCTCACAACTCTGTCTTCAGTTGTGATGTAATTATTAGCTCTAATCTGCTAATAATTGACATCCATTAGCAAGGAAGTTAGTTTTTTATTGTTTCCGAAAGAGCATCGATGGCAAGACACGCGAAACAAAAGCTGAAAGCTCACACCATTGTACAATTTCATGTCGCTGGAAAATTATTTGTATAGTACGTCAATTATGTAAACAAATGATGGAAGCTTGATAGCATTGCCAGAAGCCTCTTCATCATCTGTGTCCATGTGCCATGCACAAAATTATACTCCTTCGTTCCTAAATATTTGTCTTTTTACAAATTTCAAACGGGCATATTTTAGAGTGTAGATTCACTCATTTTGCTTCGTATGTGTACTCCCTCCGTTCCTAAATATTCTATTCGTCTTTCTAGAGATTTCAACAAGTGACTACATACGGAGCAAAATGAGTGAATCTACACTCTAAAATATGTCTATATACATCCGTATGTGCCAATCCATTTGAAA
Organism: Aegilops tauschii subsp. strangulata; assembly: GCF_002575655.3. Classification (NCBI taxonomy): domain Eukaryota; kingdom Viridiplantae; phylum Streptophyta; class Magnoliopsida; order Poales; family Poaceae; genus Aegilops; species Aegilops tauschii. The sequence goes on along the minus strand of NC_053041.3, from coordinate 118,854,454 downwards.
TCTCTAAAAAGACAAATATTTGAGTAGTCACTCGTTGAAATATCTAGAAAGACAAATACTCCGGAGTATAATTAAGAACCGAGGGGGTAGTGCACAACCGCATGGGAGACTCAGCCCGGTCGTTGCGCCGCATTAATAGTGAGTAATGAGCGGTCAAATCATAAGCCCCACCTTTCCCACTGTAAGTTGCTCTGAAGAAGCAACCATCAATACGCTCTTCTTTGAATCTGCTCATACTACTCCATCCGTCACTGTTTATACAGCGCGCTTCAGAAAAAAGAAAAAGAAATCTGTGGGACCAAGGCGACTAGCGATCGGCCTGAAAAATAGCATTGGTAGTTATAGCACGGCGTCTATTACTAGAGGGAATAATGTGTACACACATGCATGTAGTGCTTCCACCCCGGGTACACACATGCATGCACTTACTCCACTCCGTAGTAGTACAGTACATGGAGAGAAAATTGTGGACTTGATTGCGGTTATCACGCCCTAATTAATTGAGCATTAAACCAAACGCGTCTAAAGTCTCTCTGGTGGTGGAAATGCATTGAGAGAAATGCATCATAATGAAGCGCGCCCTGTAAACTGTGATGGAAGGAGGAGTAGTATGAAGGTGCAAAACCAAGTACGCGTATGGCCAGTCGGTCAACGCACCTCCTCTTGGCATATCACTGACATGTGGGACAGGAGTGTGAGCAAACCGATCTCAATTGACGGCAAAGAGCCAACCCGCCGTTCCTTGAGGGAGACGAGGAGCGAGAACACACAGACGGGCTCGCACGGAGGGCAAGATATATTCGAGCATGGTTGGTTGATCGATATCATTCATTACATGTTGGGCTGCCGTTTTACGCCCTTCTCCGGAATAAACGTGTACTTTATCAGAGATAAAAAATAAGAGTACAGACGCTCCACCATGCGGTTCTAGTAGTAGTACTACTCGTACTACTGCGCTTGTCTCTTCGCCTCTTCGTGAAGTCGAACAATGATGGTACTCCGCATGTTGGGTACTACAGTGTATGCCTCTGACAATCTGACACCGAATGGACTGATGCATGTCCACCGAGGGTAGGTTGCATTAGTCAAAAGGCGTAAGCGAGCTTCACCTTGTCCTGCAAGCTTCTCCTCGTTCTGCGAGTTGACGGGACACACCAAAAAGTAGTGCTAGTCCATACTCCCTCCTTTCCGGTTAATATGGCTTAATCTTTTTTGCGGGTAAATAAGAGAGCTTTATTCATATATAAGCATTCTTAGGACGATCAGCCAAGACACTGGTCATTAGGAAGCGAGGTACCCTGCAAAAAAAGAAGTAGGAAGCGAGGTATTTCATCAAGCCAGCTCTCAGCCACATTCAAAGTGCAGCAAGCACGGTTCGCACGAAGATGCGCCGCAAGGTTTGCTGACCTGTTTACATACTGAATAACAAAAAAAGAGGAAATATTACCGAGCGCTACTATTTGTAACAGGATATGAGCCAAAATTAAGCGAGAATTGTGGCAAGTGTTCCATGCAATCAACTTCCATTATCACATGCGAGAACCCTCGAAGAGAACCAAATGTGTTGAAGATTGCTTTATCACATTTTAAAATTATAATAAGAGTGCAGACGCTCCTCCATCCAGTTCCTAGTACTAGTATAGTACGTACCTTTATAGACTATAGTAGTAGTACTGGTAAACTTTGCGCTTGGCCGTTCTCCTATTCGGGAAGTCGAACAATAATAGCACTAGTAGTATAGTGTATGCTTGTGGCAATCTGACACTGAATTAACTGTTGCACGTCCACCGCCTGAGCGAGGGAGAGCTTGCATTACTCAAAAGTTTCTCCTTGTCCTGCGAGCCACCGCGCGCAAGCTTCTCCCGTCCTGCAACCTTCTCCTCGTTCGGCAAGTTGACGGGACACAGCAAAGTAATGCTAGTCCATACTGCCTCCTCTTCGGTTAATATGGCTTAATTTCAAACGAGATAAATACACTGTCTGTCACTGTATATTTGTAAAAATACGGTCAGTGGACTTCATAATACGCTCATTGCGCTCAGTATATATATTTTCCGGTGTTTATACGGTCACTAGCTCACCCTGACTGAGTATGTGTGTGCATGCACGTGTAGGTTGAGCACTTGAGCGTGACCGTGTGTGTTCCGTCGTGTGCTCGGACATGCATGCACTAGGGCGTCGCGCGCGTTTTTGCGTCCATGTGTACGTGTGAAAGTTGCATACACGGACGGGGAGTACGTGTAGGGGCCACTAAGGAGCAGTCAAATCACACAGTAAGTTAGTCGGAAGAAGCAACCATCATTTCACTCTTGAATGACACGTACGGAATATAAAACGGTTGATATGGAGAGAAAAAGAAAACCACTATATATACACTAGCAGGAGCCTAAGCTACAAGCCTGCTTGCTTAGGTTGCTCTCTTCACAAGCATAGAACGACGGGCCTGATCCCGCAGCTGGGGGAAGGGAACAATGTTCTGTGTAGACGCGGTCGACATCGGCGAGGGAGAAAACCCATAGTCGGTGCGTCCCAATCGGGGGTCACCGCGGTATAGGCCGATGCCGCGTCCCAACCGCCCTTCTAGCTGCAGCCCGACGTCCCAGGTAGTCCATCTTCCTTTTGGAGCCGGCTTGCTCCACTGCCGTAGCTCCATCTCCATGTCGATCTTTCTCTACTTCTACTGGCTTCTACTTGTGATGAGTTTATGTCTCATGAACTAGTGCCAGTACTATTATTCTAATCACACTTCTTCAATATCTTTGCCATCAGGGATGCTCAGGTCGATTTTAGTGGAACTGCACAAAAGCATCATATGATCCGAGGGTGCCAGCCGTCTTTCCTTCGACAGGTTCTACCTGGCCAGGAAATTAAATCATGTTTAGGGTTTAGGGTTTAAGTCGTAGTGACCCCATCAGTAGTTTTTGTTTCGTACACGCTCTCACAACTTTTTTCTTTAGTTGTGAAGTAAGTATTGGCTATGATCTGTGAATCATTGAGATGCATCAGCATGCGTGTTAGTTTTCCTTTGTATTTGATGGAATGTTGTAACAGGGCAACCTTGGAATAGGAATGAAAATGGAGTGGAAAGTTTCCGTTTTTCCGGAGAAAATATGGAAACAGAGAGAAACCAACGTTTTGTTTCGTTGGATCGCGCCATCGAGCAAAACCAACGTTTAAATCACTTCTGTCGTGTTCGTGTCTCACCCTCCTCCACGGCTTGACCCCACACGGTCGCTCGGCATGCCACTCACTACAAACCGAGTATACGATAACTTTCCCGCCTGCTTGTCGATGGATCGCGCCATGGAGTACTAGCACTACTGGAAGAGATTGACGAGTTGGGGGAGGATAGCTAGCTGTAGCACGGACTCCCAAGAACTTTTTACATGCATGTTGTAGCCGGCTATTGCGACCTTTGAACGCGGAGCAGCCGCGTGCACCCGGAAGCGGCACGGGTGACGCTCTCTCGGCCAGCGCGCCGCTTCAATGCCGGCGCCTGTGAGAGGTCGCGTCCGCTCGGGCCGGGCATGAATGCGGCACTGACCGTTTCGGGCGGGAAGCACACGCGGGTGATGTAGAGGGTTCGGGTTGGTCAGGACCGGCCGTGGCAGCGGTCCGGACGTGCGCAAACAAGAGATGTTGTACGTTAATATTGCTGCGTATATAATTAACAACGTAAATAATGTGCCAGTTGGACAAATATGATTGGAGATGGAGATGGAAATGGAATTTTACGTAAACACGGATATGCATGTCTATGTCTATGTGTGTGTGCGCGACGACTCTCGCGACCTGGAAGCGGGGGCGTGTTTTTGATCGAGTTTTCTTTCTTGGTACGTTAGAAAATCAGTTTGTCTAATTCACATCTAGATGTTATTTACTGAGAAGAAACAGACCACAGTGAGGATTTGTGGAACTTCATAGGTGCCTCACCCAAACTTGATGCCAAATGGATGATGCATCACCACGATGACCTATCGATGCTCATGGTTGCGCCTCATGGTTGCGTCGGCTGGTGAAGCTGATCGATTTTCAATGAAAAACAAGATGTCTTCCATCAGTGCTTTTTGCTTGTTACGCACAAAGATGATATCCTTCGTCAGTTCACCTTGGTTGCGTTGGAGACGCAGTCGTCTTTCACGTTGGTGCAATTTTATCACACAATTGGCTATGAACCAAATGTTTCCTCGAAGAAGGACCGACGTTGGTACTAAGAGCATAAGTTTTGAATTGATTTCTAAGCCTTCTCACAACTTTGTCTCCAGCTCCCCTGTAATTTTATTTGTCCAGCTATTAACTTTGATTTAAAAAATGGTGTGGACTAAAAACCCGGATGGACGTAGTAGCCCTCCATTTTTATTTACTCCGCATATTAGATTTGACTGAAGTCAAACTTTGTAATACTCTCAAACCTTTCTGATAATTGAAATTAAAATTCTTTATTTGTACACACTATCACACGTTTCCGATAATTTGGCGCATGTGTGGTTGTTCACTTAAGGGAGGGTAGTGTACCACACGTGAAGGACAGGAAGTGCGACCAGGACGCGTGGGCGTGGATCATTAGTTCATCAGAAGTAATACTAGTTTTCTTCACTGTACATTAAATAAAGAGTTTCGTTTCATACTTACACAATTTAAAACGATGGTTATGGAGAGAATAAGAAAACCACTCCACTATATATTAGTCGTATACACGAGAGTACTATACGGACGCAGCTTCATTGACTTAGTGCACCTGCCTTTGGATTTATGATAGGTGGGCCTAAAATGTGGCTAGCTCACCTGTCATACAGCCAAAAGCAGGTGCAGTGAAGACACCAGAGCTCAGTCCGTACTATAGTAGTATATATATAAGAGGGAGCCTCAGCGCTTGTTCGCTAGGGTTTGCACTCTCCACACGCTCGCCGCACTACATATATTTTACACGTTGGAGGCTCAGCGTTCATTTGCTAGGGTTTGCTATATTTACGGTCTCTCACCCTCTCTTCACCAGATCTAAACAAGATTGCATTGGACTCTTATCTGTCTCTCCCCCCTCACAGCTGGTGAAGGAGGCGTCCGTATCCCGTCGCACTAGGAAGGGGAGGAGGTGCAGCGTTCACTCTATCGCCTTCGGCGAGGGAGGCAATCCACTGCCGGCTGCGCTATTCTCTTTCACCCAGCGCCTGTGCGGGAGGGCCACCGAACCCTTCTTCCTCACTGCCGTACGTAGTGTGGGCAGATCCGGCCTCCGGCCGCACGCCTTGCCACATCCCGACGACCCTAAGGTATAAGTTTCTTTGAAACCGTCGTTGCTCTAGCTGCATGTGGATCTTTTTCGATCTGTAGTCGAATCTAGGTCTTGGTTCAAAGAGGAAAGAAGGGTGCGGTGGGCTGGAGCAAGAATCTAGGACGTGGTTCAATGAGGAAAGGAGGGGCGGAAAATAGTATAGACTGGCTATCCAGCCGCTTTGTAGGTCGAAAAGGGAAAAAGGGGGTAACCCAGTACACACATCTGTAAGGGACCGATCTCTTTGTTGAAAAGGGAAAGAAACTGGGGGGTCGGGTAGTTTGTGTAGGACTAGATTTGCTGCCCTCACATAGGAAGAAGGTTCAAAGAGAACAAATATGGGACCAACGCATATATGCTGCTTGGCTACATACTCTGCATCACCCATTTATACGTGTGGATGCACATGGTGCTGGCATGTCCCATACAACTATTTTGCTGTTGTTAATCTAAGAATGCCGCCGGAAAATTGAAGCAATGCCACTATTAAAAGTAAATTACGTTTTTTAACAATTTTTTTTCAAGAGAATGTCTTTGTTAATATGAATCAATGCAACCGTTTTAGAAATGCTACTGTCCTACTTTGTTTTCCATCCAAGATAAGTTAGATGCTTCTTTTTGTCACCGTTTGTTTGATCCTCCTTTATCGGCAAGTAATTGTTTCCCTTTTTGCCTCTGTTAAAACAGGGCTATCGATTCAACTTGTTGCTATTGTGACATTTTGCTTCGCTACTCGAAACACTTATGTTTTAAGAGTGTTTTGTGCAGTTCAACTTGAATGTCACACCGGTGACTTTGCTTAATTTTGGTGGAACTGCACAAAAGGAGATCGAGATTTTTTTCCAGTCTTCGTGGCGAGTTGTTTCAAATCTTGGTCTCAATCACATGATGTGCAGTGTGCTTTGAGATGTTGTGCTACTTGTTTTGGTACTGTTTTAAATAAATGTTGAATTGAAGCTATTGTATTGCTGTCTTTTCCCATTAAGTAGTGAACAAAAATGGGACCAACCCAGACATGATGCTTGTTGCTTTGTTACAACAAATTCAGCATCACCCCCTTTATAAGCCAGTAATTGATGCCACTCTCAGAATTAACTACTGAATCTTATTTCAAAACTGCAACACTTGTTAGGGATTGGCGGGATTACCATTTTTGTGGCCGCATGTTTCATCCTCCTTTATTAGCCAGTAATTGATTCCTTTTTTGCCTCTGTTTAAACAGGGATATCTATTCAACTTGTTGCTATTCCGACATTTTGCTTTGCTACGCGAAACACTTTGCTTGATTTCAGTGCAACTGCACAAAACGAGATTGGATTTCCTATTGGTGTTGGCAGATTCGTATTTTATCTTGTCCTTCTCATGAAAGGTCAGTACAGGCCTTCATCCACATGATTGTGCAGTGTGCTTTGAGATGTTGTGCTACTTGTATTGGTACTATTTTAAATGAATGTTGAATTGAAGCTATTGTATTGCTGTCTTTTCCCATTAAGTAGTGAACAAAAATGGGACCAACCCAGACATGACGCTTGTTGCTTTGTTACATAAGTAGATGGAAGCACATACTGTTGTTGCGCCGACTCTCCCCTGGAACTGTTTATGCTTTTCGTTAATCTAATGCCGCTGGTAAAATTAAGCAATGCCACTCTCAGAATTAATTAACTACTGAATCTTAGTTCAAAACTGCAACACTTGTTAGGAATGGTACTATCCTGCTTTGTAGTTCTTTCTACATGTTTAACCAAGGTATTGTTAAGATAATGTCGCTGTTAAAATGAATCAGTTGCATTGTTTTAGGAATGGTACTTTTCTGCTTTGTCGTTCTTTATACATCACTACAGGAAACAGCTACTTTGTCGTCTGCCATGGCGGACGGCAAAGGCTCGAAAGGCGGACGGCAAAGACCTTTGCCGTCAGCCGCGGACGGCAAAAGGCTCCGGCAAAGAAGGCTACGGTAAACAGCTGCTTTGCCGTCTGCTTCCTGGCAGCGGCCGTCAAAGGCTCTTTTCCGTCTGCGGCGGACGGCAAAGAGGGCGGACGGCAATAATTGCGCTGTCAGTCCGTTAAGTGGCTAACGGCAGACCTTTGCCGTCTGCCGCAGACGGCAAAGAGCCTTTGGTCTTTGCCGTCCGCCTTATGATGTCATCTGTTTTTTCTGTTTTTTATTAAATCCCACAATTTGCAGCACATATCACATATATAAGTTTCATATCCAGCACATATCCAACACATATCTAGCACATAAGTTTCATATCACATATCACATCAGTTTCATCCATACACATTGTTCATACATAAGGAAGTTCCATCCATACACATTGTTCCGTCCATGTATATATTACAATGCAAAGTGTCATGAAGATAGCAAGCTAGATACAATGCAAAGTTTCATCAAAGGAAAAGCAAGCACTCCATCATAGCAAGCTAGCTTCCATCAAGTGAATGAAATCTGGAAAATGGTAAATAAGAAAGTTAGAAATAGGTGACTAGAACAAGAAGAAGACTAGAACAAGAAGAAGACTAGAACAAGAAGTATATGTCATTTATGAGCTAACTTAGGTGAAATGGATCATATATGAGCTAACTAAGTTGAAATGGGTTGTTTATGAGCTAACTTAGTTGAAATGGATCATTTATGAGCTAACTTAGTTGAAATGGGTCGTTTATGAGCTAACTAAGGTGAAGGGCATCGTTTTTGAGCTAAGTAAGGTGAAATGGGTCATTTTGGAGCTAACCTAGGTGAAATGGGTCATTTTGGAGCTAACCTAGGTGAAATGGGTCATTTTAAAGCTAACGTAGGTAAAATGGATCATTTAGGAGCTCATCTACGTAAAATGGGTCATTTTAGAGCTAATTTAGTTGAAATGGATCTTTTTGAGCTAACTTAGGTGAAATGGATCATTTAAGAGCTAATTTAGGTGAAATGGATCGTTTTTTAGCTCACTTAGGTCAAATGGATCGTTTATGAGCTAAATTAGTTGAAATGGATCGTTTATGAGATAACCTAGGTAAGATGGGTCATTTTGGAGTTAACCTAGGTGAAATGGGCCATTTTAAAGCTAACGTAGGTAAAATGGATCATTTAGGAGCTAATGTAGGTAAAATGGGTCATTTTTTAGCTAACTTGGATGAACTGCATCATTTATAAGCTAACCTAGGTAAAATGGGTCATTTTGGAGGAAAATAAGCTAACTCTAGGTCATTATGGTAAGCATATTGGAGGAAATAAAGCTAAGTCTAGGTCTTTATGCAGTTGTTAAGCAAAACACTAGAGAAACTTACCGTGATCAGGGAGGTGTAGGAGCGGGGTGGCTAGTGCCGCTACCTGGAGAAGGATCGTGCGATGCGTTTCTGGAGTTAAGCTGCACCAAAGATCATTTCCAATGTCTCGTTAGCATTACGACACTCAAATGTTAAGACTACCAAGTAATGTCCATTCAAACTAAACTCACCGTGCTCCCAGGAGCAATCACCGGCATCGGCGGAGCGGGCTGACCAGACTTCTCGCACACAGACTGCACATTTGGTTTTCAGAACAGAGTCATACTAGTTAGTAATGAGACTCAAATGTTAAGACTAGCAAGTAATCTGCAGAAGAAACTTACCACAAGGAGCTCGTACATGGCCCTTGCCTGCATGTCATTCCGTGCCCTCTCCTCCTCCATCATCTTTCTCGTCCTCTCCTCCATCTCCCGCTGCCTCTCCGTCGCCTCCGCCAGAAGTTTCTCCGTTCTATCTCTCTCAGTCTGTATAGCAGCCTGCAACACCACTCACATGACCATTTGTAATCATTGATGGAAGCGCACACAATGTAATGGAGAAAGATAACTGAGTACGTATCACTAACCTTGATGGCGAGTTGCACTGGCCGTTCACGAGGCCTTATCTCAGGAGCGGAGCTCGACTGGCGCGCCTTGATCTCCGGGAGAGTGCTAGGACAACGGATAAGTCCATCTCCAATGGCTATGGAGCCATGGGACCTCCCGCCACCAGATATCATCACCAGCTCTGGATCAATGGGACCCTGGCTCGGGTTAAAGTCCTCCCCTTTCCTCGCCTTCCCCTCATCTCTATATCTCACGAGCTTGTTGTGGGAGGAGATGTTGGTGAAGTTGTTTGCATCATCGAGGTCAGACTGAGAGAAAGCCTTGACTTTCTTGTAAGAGCCAGTGTGGGCCATGGCATACAGGTCGTACACCTCTGGCACCTTATCCGCCTTATTGTGGCTGCCTGAAAGAGAGAAACAATGAAAATTAGTAATTAAAGGGCTCAAGCTAGCATGATGAATGAATTGCATGAATCATGAAGCAAACCACATACCCAGTTGCGCCCGAACTGATATAAGTTGGAGCTGCCTTGATGGTGTGGCACGCCTTCCATTTGGGCACGTTTGTCCTTGGCCTGGTTGTGGAGGGCTAGCCATTCTTGTGAGCACCACTCATCGACCAACACCTCCCAACAATCCATCCGATCCGCACACCATCTCGGAGTCGCCTAAGTTAGCAAATAGAAACTTGAGCGCTATGGCTAAGAATTACTAAATGAAGGAACTTAAGTAGAAGGCCTTAAGAATTACCTTCATGTACTGCTCCTTACTCAGGAACTTATCGCGGCACGCCGGCTTGGTCTTCTTGATACCACGCAAGGCGTAGTAGTCTCGAACAGCCTGCACCCGAGCCTCGTGCCGTAAGTTCTGGAGTAGGCGCTTGCAGACGTTCTGGATAACATTTGCGCAGTCCTCCTCGTATCCCTCCTCACACCTGTAGAATGTCTGCAATCAAATGAGACAATATTGATTAGTACAATTAATAACTAGCTAGTTGAAGATTTTGAAATGTGTAAAGGAGAAATTACCCAGAACGTCCTGATCACCATGTCTGCCCTCGTGTCGCACACGACACCGTCGATAATGACATCCGGCGGGGCCGGGGCAGCCACGTAGTGCTCCCAGCTCAACCCAAGCTCTGGAAGCCGACCCTCACCAGGCAACGTGACAAACCCCGGGAAGTTTTGCCGGCAAAGAACTCCAAGGACGGAGTTGGGCCGGCGGACACTATGATGGTGGTCCCAACCCCTGCAGCATGACAAGGCCAACGCATTAGTTATTTGAAGAAACGTGAATGCAGAAGGTACAAAAATATTAAATGCACTTACATACCTCTCCCCATCAGGGAAGATCAACCACCTCTGCTCGCGAGTCGCCGGCACGGACGGGAGCCGTGTAGCACCACGCTGGTACACGGTGCCACCCTCCTCCTCAAGATCAGTCGGCTCCCCGCCATCACCAGCATGGCCACTCGGCTCCTCGGGCTGATCCGGCCAGGTACCCCATCCGGACGTGTGCTCCTCCGGGGTCTCGTGGGCCGAAGGCCAGTCGACCCGAGGCTCGTGGGCCCAAGACCCGTGGACCGGAGGCTCATCGACCGGAGTCCGTGTAGCCTCCTCCTCAGACGAGTCCACCCTAGCAGTCACGTGCTCGGGTGAAACAGCTGGGGGTGGCGGCGAGGAAGGTGCCCTAGCAGTCACCCTACCTCCTCTCCCGCGACCACGTGCCCCACCTCCTCTCTTCCTACCTCGTCCCCTGCTGGGCACCGCGGTCGACGAAGAAGGGCCCGGCGGTGTGGACATACTGTCCAGCAACGCTCGGCGGAGAGGTACGTCTGGAATCGAAGACCTCAGACCACGCGCCGACGAAGAAGGGGCCTTGGCGCGCTCCCGACCAGCGCCCACCATCTTTCAACACCTGCCATGACAAACAGTAAACGAAATTAGTACAACATAGAAAAAAGACCGACATGAATAATAATATGTGTATCACTTAAGTGTATCATCATCAAGTACAACATTAAAAATTTTAATACCTGACACTACTAATAATCTCGATCAGTATAATCAATAAATGCATAATCATCATCATCACTATAATCAATGACGGGCTCATAGGGTTCAGTGGCATCAACATGTGCAAGGCCACCTTGACGTAATCGGTGAAGCAATGACAGGTCATCCGCAGCAGTAACCTCTTCTTGTTCCGGCTCTTCTTGTTCCTCCTCTGGGGTGATGTCGGATTCACTGTCGCTGTCTACTTCAATGTTTTGGGGTGAAGTATAGCGGTTCTTGAAACGCTTTTTGGAAAGACGTGTCTCTTGGAAGAATTCTCCTTCATATGTGTCTGGGTTAATGTGAGGTTCATAATCCTCTTCCTTTGGGGGAGATAGTCTAGCACGTGGCGGCACTTCATAAACGACATCCCAACCTTTCAGATTTGGATTAGTTTGGCAGGCCCACGGTAGATAGAATACTTGGGTCGCCTGCTGAGCCGTAATATAGACATCAGGAACATCTAAATGGGTGCTTTGGTTGATTTCAACTAGCCCTATATGTTCATGAGTCCTTCTAGTCTCCTTCGGCTGAAACCAATAACATTTGAAGACTACGACATTCGGTGGGTTTTCACCATAGAATAGAAGTTCATAAATTGCTTCAACTCTCCCATAATACTCGGTACCTCCTTCGCCGATAGCAGATACACAACAATTTGTAGACTTTCGGTCGGCCATAGATAGCTCTTTGCCATAGGTACGAGAGCGATACCCGTTGATGTCGTATTTGTCAAATCAACGGACCTTATAGTCAAAACCATTAGCGACTTGTCTCAATTCGGCGTCCATAGACTCTGAATTAGCCTACAAGTTTAATATGAAAGGATTGTTGCATTACGCACAAATTAGCGAATGAAACCGGGATAGCCGCCTACAAATTAGCCTACAAGTCTAATAGAAATTACCGTTTGTTTGAACCAAGAGATGAAACCGGGATAGCCGCCTCCTTGCTTTGCGAGAAGCTCATACTCTTCGACAGAATCCTTTTGGATCACCGCTCCATACGAGAATAAGGCGACGTATCGACTGTATGAAATATCCAGGAATAAGAGCAGTTCAAAGGAAATAGAAGTTGCGAAACTATGTACCGAGAACTTACTCGATGTACGGCCGCACTTCTATCAGGTTGTTGAAGATATACAACGAAATGGTCCGCCATTGTTCGTTATCCAAAGATACTGGATTTGAAACACTGGCTGGTGCGAGATTCCCTTTGAATAGGCTGAGGTTGGATCCACCCTTTTTAGGGTCGTCAGCATTGTACCGAGGCTTCGGATTATGCAAATGACGATTTTTGGCTTCGTAGTGTGCTGTCACGAAGTTTGCCGCCTCCTCAGTGATGAATGCCTCAGCCATCGATGCTTCAATTCTATGTTTATTTTTACATTTTTGTCGAAGCGTCTTCTGCATCCTCTCAGTTGGGTAGCACCAACGATTTTGCACGGGCCCCCCCAATCTTGCCTCGGTCGGGAGATGCAAAATCAAATGTTGCATTGGATTAAAGAAGCCCGGTGGAAAGATCTTCTCTAACTTGCAGATCAACTCCGGCGCCAACTCTTCCATTTCTTCTAGCACGCCAGGCGATAGTTCTTTCGCACAAAGAACACGGAAGAAATAGCTGAGTTCTGCCAGTACTAGCCATTCATCCTCAGGGATGAAGCCACGCAACATCACCGGCATTACCCGCTCAATCCATATGTGCCAATCATGACTCTTGAGACCAAATATCTTCAATTTATCAAGACTGGCTCCCCTCTGTAGATTCGCTGCATACCCATCGGTGAACATCAACTGCATTTTCACCCACAAGATAATTTCCCTCATAGCCGGCCTTCCAAGATTGAACCATGCCTTTGGCTTCGTCCAGTTCTGCTTTCCTTTCGGTTCTTTCATGTTTTGTAACGGCCTATCACATAGCGCCTCCAGATCGACTCTAGCCTTAGTATTATCCTTTGACTTCCCATCTATGCCGAACAATGTACCAAAAAGTGCCTCGGCGATATTCTTCTCAGTGTGCATCACGTCGATGTTGTGTGGGCAAAGGAGGTCTTTGAAGTAAGGCAGATCCCATAAGCATGTTTTGTGAGTCCAGGCGTGCTTAGAATTATACCCCTTGAAGTACCCTGGACGCTCGGGATCTGGCTCGAGAGCGTTTAACTGATCCAGGGTCTGTTGGCCTGTCAATGCATGTGGTGTAGAGTTTTTGACAACTCTACCTCTGATGAAGTTCTTCTTGTCTTTCCTGAACTTATGGCGAGGATTCAGGAACTCTCTATGCATGTCGAAGCAAGAAAACTTCCGACCAGCCTGAAGCCAACGAAACTCAAGAGCTCCCTTGCATGTGGGGCACGGGAACCTTCCATGCACACACCAGCCAACGAATAGCGCATACGCCGGCAAGTCATGCGTCGAGTACATGTACCAGACACGCATTATGAAGTTCCGTTTGCTATAGGCATCGTATGTCTTGAACCCATTATCCCAGGCTTCTTGCAATTCGTCCTTAAGCGGTTGCATGTACACATTCATATTTTTCCCCGGATAGTTGGGCCCTGGAATTATCAACGCCAGGAAAATGTTCTTTCTTTGCATAATCTGTCCGGGGGGGAGATTGAGTGGAAAGACAAATACGGGCCAACAACTGTATTGGGCTGCCGTCATACCAAACACACTGAACCCATCCGTGCTGATGCCGACTCGAGGATGCCTCGGATCTGCCGCTTTGTCACCATGTAATTCATCAAACTTTTTCCACGCAACACCATCCGATGTGTGTACAATAATCAGATTCCCATCTGCATCTAGTTCGGTTCTTTTGCCCATTTTGTGCCATGTCATCTGTCTGGCCGTCTCTTCGACCATGAAAAGACGTTGAAGTCTTGGTACGATTGGCATATACCGAAGAACACTAACGGGGATTTTGGTCTGTGTCTTCTCACCCATACCGTTGTCTACCACAACATACCTGGAAGACTTGCAAATGGGACAATAGTTCAAGTTCGCATAGTCAAGCCTAAACAAGACACATCCTTTCTCACAGGCATGTATCTTATCATAGGGCATCTTCAGTGCACGGAGGATTTTGTCTGACTGGTATAGGTTTGCAGGCATTACATGGCCTTTGGATAGAAAGCGTCCAAATACTGTCATCATTGCATCGTAGCATTCTCTGCCCAAGTTGAACTGAGCCTTCAGAGCCATTACTTGTGAGATGGCATCCAACTGACAAAGCTCAGTGTGCTCATGGAGCGGACGTTTTGAAGACTCCAACATTTCATTGAAGGCCTTTGCAGATTCCTCCATCTCCTCGTCCGAATCCCGAGCATCATCAAAGTCTTGCACCATGTTTTCCATCCCGGTACCATGCTCGTCGGTGCGACGACGATCCACCTCAGCTCGGTCACGTTGGGCAGACTCACCATGAAATGTCCACACCGTATAATCGGGCGTAAAACCACTCTTCTGCAGGTGTTTGCCCATTTCAGCCTCTGTCCTCTTTTCCCAATTGCCGCACCGTAAACAGGGGCACCAGGTTTTCCTCTGGCCATTTGCAAATGCGGCTCGCACAAACCCCTTGGTTTTTGTGAACCATTCAGTGCTCCATTTGTTCTGACCAGTGTGACCGGTGTACATCCACGCACGATCACTCATCTTGACTTTCAGAGCTACTAGACACACAACAAATATATATATATATATATATATATATAATTCAGCATGTATGTATTCATCAGTTGATCTACTTTGTCAATTTTTTTACGTCCATGCAACCTACACTCTAATAGGTAATGATAGGTCCTAATCCCACCCGAGTATGTTTAGATTGGGTTCATTTTCCCATGCTATGCCCCGGATCCTACGCAAAATTTCGGCAGCACCTCCCCGCTGTTCTCCTGATACACGTCTCTGCAATAAACAGGGAAGATGTGTACCCGGAGAACAACAGGGGAGGCACTGACGAAATTTATGCGTCGGATCCGGAGCAAAGCATATGGGAAAATGAACCCAATCTAAACATACTCGGGCTGTCCATGGATAGCGTTGGACAATTCGAAAGAATCAAGGTTATAAATATGCAAATGCATGCATATTTATAACTATGACGCTTTCGAACGGGAGACACATATTGGTTACGCATACTGATGATTCAAGACACATATATATCTAGCTATCAAGTTTCATCGAATAGATCAAATAATTAATGGGGGAGGAGGACATGTCATTTGTGCTCACCCACGAACGAAGGGGCAGAGCTCGTCAAACGCACGGCGAGGTCGTCGAACACCAAACCTCACAGCGATGAAACAACTGCACATTTAAAACTACCCAATCAACACAATTATATATGATGTTTTTCATAACAAAATCGAAAGATATATGACCTAACTAATAATTCACAAATATATGACCCCGTCGGCTTCTGGAAGGCCAAATAACACCTTTTCGGGAGGTGTCGGGGGTCGGGGTGTCGTGTCGGTCTCGGGGTGCCGTGTCGGGGTGTCGGGTCGGGGTGTCGGGTCGGGGTCGGTGTGCCGTGTCGGTGTCGGGGTCGGGGTGTCGGGTCAGGCTCGGGGTCGGGGTGTCGGGGTCGGGGTCCGGGTCGGGGTATCGTGGTCGGGGTCTCGGGGTCGGGGTGCCGGGTCGGGGTCGGGGTGCCGTGTCGGTGTCGGGGTCGGGGTGTCGGGTCAGGCTCGGGGTCGGGGTGTCTTCTCGGGGTGCCGGGTCGGGGTCGGGGTGCCATGTCGGTGTCGGGGTCGGGGTGTCGGGTCAGGCTCGGGGTCAGGGTCTCGGGGTCGGGGTGTCGGGTCGGGGTGTCGGGTCGGGGTGCCGTCTCGGGGTCGGGGTGTCGGGTCGGGGTCGGGGTGCCGTGTCGGTGTCGGGGTAAGGGTGGGTGTGGTGTCAGGGTGTCGGTGTCGGGGTGTCGTGTCGGTGTCGGGGTCGGGGTCTCGGGGTCGGGGTGTCGGGTCGGGGTGCCGGGTCGGGGTCGGGGTGCCGTGTCGGTGTCAGGGTCGGGGTGTCGGGTCAGGCTCGGGGTCGGGGTGTCGGGGTCGGGGTCGGGGTCGGGCTGCCGTGTCGGTGTCGGGGTCGGGGTGTCGGGTCAGGCTCGGGGTCGGGGTCTAGGGGTCGGGGTGTCGTGTCGGGGTGCCGGGTCGGGGTCGGGGTGCCGTGTCGGGTCAGGGTTTTTTCCTCTTTTTTCCTTTTCTTCTTCTGCCTATTCTTCCTCTTCTTCTTTTTTCTTCTCCTCCTCCTCTTCTTCTTCTTCCTTTCCTTTTTCCTCTTCTTCTTCTTCTCCTCCTCTCCTCTTTTTCTCTTCTTCTTCTTCCTCTTCTTCTTTTTTCTTCTGCTCCTCCTCTTCTTCTTCTTCCTTTCCTTTTTCCTCTTCTTCTTCTCCTCCTCTCCTCTTTTTCTCTTCTTCTTCTTCTTTCCTCAAACTAAACTAAGCCTACAACTAAACCTAAACCTAAAACTAAACCTAAAACTACAACTAAAACTAAATCTAAACTAAAACTAAAACTAAAAAGGAAAAAAAAAAGAAAAAAACTGAAAAAAAAACTGAAAAATGGGGGGCTCACCTGGGGGGTGGAGGAGGGGGCGGGGCGGTGGAGGAGGCGGCCTGGGGCGGCGGGGGGGCGGGCCTGGGGCGGCGGGGGGCCGGGCCCGGGCGGTAGGGCGCGGGGCGGCGGGGGGCCGGGGCGGTGAGGGCGACGGGGCCCCGGGGCGGCGGCGAGCCGGGGCGACGGGGCGGCGGCGGCGGGCGGCGGCGTGGGAGGAGAGAAACGGCGAGGGAGAGGGAAGAAGTGAGTAACGGGCGGGGGGTACGGGCCGTTAGGTAGTAGGCTCTTTGCCGTCCGCCCCCCTTTGCCGTCCGCTTTTTTGCCTCTTTGCCGTCTGCTAGCGGACGGCAAAGAGGTGGCCCGTTAAGTTTTTCAAAAACGGGCGGGGGGTGGGGGCCACCTCACTCTTTGCCGTCCGCTGGCCGACGACAAAGAGCTGGCAGACGGCAAAGAGCTTCTTTGCCGTCTGCCCTTTCTTTGCCGTCTGCTTTTGGGTAGCTGATGGCAAAGAGCTTCTTTGCCGTCAGCTAGCAGACGGCAAAGAGCTGGCAGATGGCAAATTAGCTGATTCCAGTAGTGCATGTTGAAACAAGGCATTGTTAAGATAATGTCTCAGTCAATATGAATGAATCACACTGATAGAGAATTGCTACTCTCCTGCTTTGTTTCCCATTATGATAAAGTAGATCAGTAGATGCTTTTCTTCTGGGAGTACAAGTCATCAACCGTTATTTCTCAGTAATTGTTTCCCTTATACCTATTGTTGCTTATAGGGATATCAAAATTAAAGCTCGGTTTTATTCCGACTTCGATTTTAGTTGAACTGCACAAAAGGAGCCAATGTGTCCAAGGCAAACTGCTGCATTACTGGGTCCAGTTGGTCGTTCCACTTTGCAGAAAGAAGCAGTCACTGTTTGCGCTACATTACAGAAGGAATGACCGAGAAGCTTTACAGAGTATTATTAGCCACTGGTGACATGACTAGTCTGCAGAGACCATTGGCAATTTAACAACACGTGGAGTGCCCTGGGCAAAAAGTGCCCAAACAAGTACAAGAAACTATGACAGGACTCCACGATCATAGGCATTACATATTTTGCATGGGAAAAGCTTGTCAAAGTTTAATCGTTGATGTTAGCAAGAAGACATTAGTTTAATATATTGGAATTGGAAAACCTTGTCAAAATTTGCTCATTGATGTTAGCCAGAAGACAAGCATTTGATATTTTTGAGTGGGACGCCCTTGCTGTGAGCAGCGTCGAGTGTTTTTTCCTATTCCTGTGTTCAGTTTAGAAGTAAATAGTTACTCTGCTGAGATATTCCTGTGTTAAGAGTTTGTTCTGAATATTGTCTATGTAATGCCAGGCCTTGTGTTTGATTGCAAAGTTGAGCTTGGAATGTTGTGGCATGCGGCATCACGAGCTGTTCACCGTGCCTCCGGAGAATAATGCTTCGTATTGTTTTGCATGTCGATATAATGCCAGTGATTTGCTTGTTAAGAAGATCATCCTCTTCTGTTGTTTCCGTTCTTAATAAGTTCATCGTCTGATGTTTCATTCATAGCCTATACGACAAGTCGGGTAGGTTAGACGTGAAACCATATGATCTTCCCACCAACTCATGATATTAGGCCGTGATTGGATCGTCGTTTTCCAACCAAAACCGCTTGTAAAACTGACCCTTGTAAATTAAAGCAGATGGTCTCGGGCAAAGGCGCTTGGTTGGTCGATTTCGACCAGTAAAATATCGGAAGTACTTCACACACGATAAAAACGCTGAACGACACTCGGACGATTGCTAATCCAGCCGTTAGCTGCTGTTTCAGCCTTGCCCATGGATGGCATGATACGCACGTCATGCATGTATCGTCTGGTAATGTCGTCCATATAGCAGTGCTCGTAAAATATACACTGGTCTCTCAAATTACACGCGTAACCCGCCGGTTTTACTTACAGACCGCAGGCCCTCAGTTTCATTACGCCTGTATTTTACGCGTTGTTTTCGATGACGAGTAAATTACACTTGTATGTTAATACAGGTTTGAAATAAACCAGAGCTCCCAAGCGTGGCCTTACCGTTTCATGCCGTCTCTGTTTCTCGAAGGTGCTCATAGGTGTCCGATGATCCTGGCTTCCTGAATGAGCAGCGGGCGCTGTATCAGACCATCCGTAGGGCCCGCGAGGCCCTCTCCATTGTCCTTCGAGTTGTTGCGCTCGCCGTGGCGCCGAGCATTGTTAACATCATCAACGAACATGAGGATTCAGGAGATGACTTTATTTTGACTGGATGACACTAGGGACCCACTAGGGCCATAGCCGTACGTACGCAAGTGCCTCCTTATTATGTACAACTATAATTTTTTTGCTTTCTCCTGGTTTCCTGACATCACGGTCCCACACCATTGTCAACCTATGTAGTCAATATAAACGAGAGAATTGCACAAGGTGCGGCCGACAGCTGGCACCAAGCAGCTCGATCAGTATTTGTGTTTTTGAGGCGTGAGCACTTCAGAGTTTTTCTTGGCGATGATTTCATTGTTGTTCAGAGGAGAGCAGGGTATTAACTGGGCGGGTTGTGGCCCGTCTAGCCCAGGCCACATATCCAGCCCAGATACTAAGTTTTTCTAGATGAAAATGGCTAGCCCAGCTATACGTCTTTTTGAGGAATACCCAGGCAAGGTCAACTTGTTATTCTCCGCCCCGCTGGGCTGCAAATCTTTCCTAGGAGGGATGTATTAGGCTTAACAGGAAAATGGGCTTTAAAAATAATAAATGGGATATAATTATAAAAACTGGGCAGTAACTATAAAAAAATGCACCAAACACGAAATTAGTTTATAAAATATTATTTATGGATTTTGAAAATCTTAAATATTAGAAATTTCGGGATAAAAATATTTTGGATCCCATCAAAATGTGGGAAATTTTATTGAATTTTGTCTTAAACGGTTGGTTGGAATTATTAATCGTTGTCCTAGCTAGAAAATGGGCTGTACTTTTAACAAACTGTAAATGGGCTGTTGTAAATTCCATTAGAATTCAAAAATGGGCTGTACATTCTTACAAAACGCAAATGGGCTATAAGTTCTCTGCCACACACTTGTGGGCCTACTAAGTGACGCGTCCCCTAAAAAAATAAGTTGTCGCGTATGCAAGGCTTTGTCAACTTATTATAGTCAACACACGGTTCTAGCAGCAGTGGCCGTTGGATGTCTATCCAATGGATGTCGTGCTTCTTCTTCAATCTCGGATATTCTTAGCTTCGGCCGCCCAAAAAATGATTCCTCCCCCTGACATCTGGGGCGCACCGTTTCAGAGGCTGGCCTGTGGGCCTACTAAGTTGGAGCGTACCAAGGGCTTTGTCAACTTAGTCAATATAAACGATTCTAGCTTCAGTGACCGTACGATGTCCATCCAACGGCCGTAGTGCTTCTTCATCCTCTGGTCTTCTTGGTCCAGCCACCCAAAGCAGCGCCGGTCGTGCCGCCTGCTCCTGCCTCCCGTGGCCGGCTGTGCTGCCGCGGAGGCCTCACCGCCCCCATACTACTCCCACCGCTGGCCAGGACATCCCTCCACTCACCCACACCCCCTGTTATTCTGCGGCGACGGCAACCTCACACCGTAGCCGAACCAGTGAACCCTCGTACTCCTCTCCGCGCGGGCTTCTACTGCTGCGTCTTCCCGGCTCCGCGTCGTCCCCTTCCTAGGCCTCGCCGTCGTCCACCGCCCTGGTCCTCTCGGCGCGGCGTGGTCAACGTGGTCAATGACCGACTTCCATCGCAAGAGTACTGTACGTGGAGAGGCTGACAGCTGGGTCCACGGCGGCCGCAAGGAAGTGCCTCCTTATTACGCGCAAAATAATTATTCCTCCACCTGACAGCGGGGACCCACCGGACGGGCCACCTTATTTCATGAAAAAAACATTTCCCCCGTGACTGCTGGGACCCACCAGACGGGCCACCGTATTTCGCGAAAAAAAACGTTCCCCCGCTGTCAGCTCGGACCCACCGAAAGTGCCTCCTTATTACGCACAAAAAAATGAATACTCCCCCTGCTAGCTGGGACCCACCTTGGTGGGAGGATGACTTGTGGGCCTACTAAGTTGACGGGGACGGAGGGCTTTGTCAACTTAGTCAATATGAACGATTCTAGCTCCAGTGACCGTACGATGTCCATCCAACGGCCGTAGTGCTTCTTCAACCTCTGGTCTTCTTGCTCCAGCCGCCCAAAGCAGCGCCGGTCGTGCCGCCTGCTCCTGCCTCCCGTGGCCGGCCATGCTGCCGCGGAGGCCTCACCGCCCCCTACTATTCCCACCGCTGGCCAGGCCCTGCGGCGACGGCAGCCTCACACCGCAGCCGAACGAGTGAACCCTCATACTCCTCTCCGCGTGGGCATCCACTGCCGCGTCTTCACCGGCTCCGTGTCGTCCCCTTCCTAGGCCTCGCCGTCGTCCACCGCCCTGGTGCTCTCGGCGCGGCATGGTCAACGTGGTCAAGGAACGACTTCCATCGGACGTGGACTGTATGTGGAGAGGCTGACAGCTGGGTCCACAGCGGCAGCAAGGAAGTGCCTCCTTATTACGCGGAAAATAATGATTCCTCCACCTGACAGCAGGGACCCACCGGACGGGCCACCGTATTTCACGAAAAAAGCGTTTCCCCCCTGACTGCTGGGACCCACCAGCTACACCTTCGCACGCAAGGAAGTGCGTCCGGGCAACAAAAAAACGATTCGCCCCCCTGACTGCTGGGACGCACCAGCTACATCTTTGCATGCAAGGAAGTGCGTCCGGGAAAAAAAACCAAAACGATTCGCCCCCTTGACTGCTGGGACCCACCAGCTACATCTTCGCACGCAAGGAAGTGCGTCCAGGCAAAAAAAACAAAACGATTCGCCCCCCTGACTGCTGGGACCCACCAGCTACATCTTCGCAGGCAAGGAAGTGCCTGACAGTCGGGACCCACCTGGTCGAAGCGTACGTAGCGTTGTCATTCTGGTCGCGAACATGTACGTACATATATACTGGTCGATGTAGAGGCGCGCACGTGTCGTAGTAGAGGCGCGCACGTAGCATGTACACATACATACAGCGGCCAGGGTGCAAGAAAGAAAATACGTACGGCCACGTACATACATACGGGCAGGGTCTCGAACGCCTACTCGCGCATACGTACGGCGAGGGCTCGTGTACATGGCTGGGTCGGAACGGAGAAACAGCGTCGTCGTCGTGTTCATGGGGAGGCAACAGAATGCATCGTGTTCATGGGGAGGCAACGGAATGCGTCGTGTTCATGGGGAGGGGTGTGGCGTACCGCAAAACAGAGGAAACGGACCTCCTACGGTCGAAACGGGGGTCCTGTTGATCGGGAGGAGTGTGGCGTACCGCAAAACGGAGGAAACGGACCTCCTACGGTCGAAACGGGGGTCCTGTTGATCGGGAGGGGTGTGGCGTACCGCAAAACGGAGGAAACGGACCTCCTACGGTCGAAACGGGCGTTCAGTTGGTCGGGAGGGGTGTGGCGTACCGCAAAACGGACAAAACGGACCTCCTACGGTCGAAATGGGGGTCCTGTTGATCAGGAGGGGTGTGGCGTACCGCAAAACGGACGAAACGGACCTCCTACGGTCGAAACGGGGGTCCTGTTCATCAGGAGGGGTGTGGCGTACCCCAAAACAGGACTCCACGGGATACTGTTCATCTCCACCGTCGACCTCCTCCAGCCTCCACGGGCTACCGTCGACCTGCTCCAGCCTCCACGGGCTCCTGTTCATCCAGCCTCCACCGCGCGCCACTCCACCGGCTACTGTTGAACCACCCCTCCACGGGCACCCCTCCACCGTCTACTGTTCATCCAGCCCTCCACACCACGGGGTCCTGTTCAACCACCCCTCCACGGGCACCCCTCCACCGTCTACTGTTCATCCAGCCCTCCACACCACGGGGTCCTGTTCATCCAGAGGCAACGCCACCGCTCACTGTTTATCCAACCCCCCCCCCCCCCCGCCCCCGCAACGCTCACTGTTCATCCAATCGATCGGCTTCAGTTAGCAGTAGTAGCGAAGGAATCGCTCGATCGGGTTCAGTTAACAGCCATCGATCGATCGCTCGGGTTCAGTAATGCGTAGCCTGCAGTGCAATCGCTCGGGTTCAGTTAGAGCCAACGCCTCGCTCACACGCGCGTACGTGTACGAGAGAAACGCGCATCGCTCGGCCCCCGACCTCCCACCGTAACCGGGAACTCCCCGAAATTTTCCTCGCCCTCGCTTCTACCACGGTTTTTTCCGTCATGGACGGCCCAAAGAATGTCATGCAGCTGCGTCTCCGGCCCGCCCAGGACGAAAAGCCCATTTTCTGTCATGATTTTTTGTCATAGAAGTAGGAGCCCGCCACATCTATGATGATACCGGGTTTTTGTCAGGGCCGGATTTTCGGGATGTTAATTTCCCAGAAAATGGCCTTTGTGCTCACCAGCCCCAGGATTATTGTTAGCTGATGAGGCACCAACTTGATACAAGAATTCCAAGCAAAGTACAAAATATGTAGTACAAGACCATTGTGGCCTAGGAGTACAACACTTGGTTTCTAGTGGTTGATGGCGGAAGCGGTTTGTGGTTCATCTGCGTCTATGGGACTCCATTTCCTACATGAACAGCTGACTAGGATAACTCCTATCTTCGCGAGGCTGCTATCACCTTTACATGGGTTCCGGGGCTATCGTCGCAAAGCTCTCTCCACGCAAGAAATCTGGCCAAGACAATAGCCAGGGACAAGCCAGTGAGTACGTTTGAATGTACTCGGAAACATTAAGAACACGGGTATAATATAATAAGAGATAATCATGTTCCGAAATATTTTTATGATGATAACGTCTGTCACGAAATGAACGAAAATCCGTGATGCACGCATGCAGGTAAAAAAATGAGCATGTAATACGGGAGTAGAAATAGAATGCACTGATCGAGTGTCTGAAATGACTCCTCGAAAGGGTGCAAGTAAATTAACAATGCCGCAGTCGGGCGTCTGAGCGACACCACAAAAAGGGCTTATAAAGAATAATTAAATAACAAGCATGCCGCAGTCGGGCGTCTGAGCGACACCACATAAAGGGCTTATAAAGGATAAATAAATAACAAACATGCCGCAGGTGGGCGTCTGAGCGACGCCACATAAAGGGCTTATAAAGGATAAATAAATGACAAACATGCCGCAGTCGGGCGTCGGAGCGACGCCACATAAAGGGCTTATAAAGGATAAATAAATGACAAACATGCCGCAGTCGGGCGTTGGGGCGACGCCACATAAAGGGCTTATGAAGGATAAATAAATGACAAACATGCCGCAGTCGGGCGTCGGAGCGACGCCACATAAAGGGCTTATATAAGAATAATCACAGTGAATATCGAGGAGGTAGAATCGTCCCAGGGATACTCAATAATTCAAATAAAGTAACTGGTTAGTCCACAATAATCAAAATCCTCATATGACATAGGTCATAAACAAAGTTCTGGTATATCCGTTTCTCCATCCGAAGACCGTCACTAGGTTCTAGTTAGCCGTGTCTCCATCCGAAAACCGCCACTAGACTCATCTCAGACTGATAGTCCTTACCCATGGACGTGGCTGTCCGAATAGATATAACCTTTGCAGAGGGTGTACTCTTTTCCCACGAGTAACGGATTTATTTAGTCCATCGGGACTAATTCCGCCTACGGCCTTTTAATTGAAAACACGCCTGACCTGCACACACCAGCTTAACTTACCGGTGTCTGGAATCGCCCACGACACCTGCCAAGCAAAACTCTAAGTGGGGAGGCTACAACCTCGACGTATCATGGGATCAAATTTATATCGCGCGCTCTAAGCGGTGCCCCCCTCTCGGTCCCAACCGGAAACACCCATGCCCCCGGACCAGGTGGCATGCCTACCGGATGCATCCAGTATCTTCCACCATGGCCTCTCTGTACGGTGTGTGCCTTGGTAAGGGGTTGACAACTTACTGAACCGTACCCTACCTGCGGCAGGGACAAGTGGTAGTACAAAACAAGGAGTGGAAGTTACTAATGAAGACTCGACCTACGGCCAACTCAGGAGGTCCAAGCATTCTCCGAATGATTAGCGTAACCAATATATTTCCATTAACAGATAGAATCACCACTCATCAAGCCTCACCATGCCATACCGGACATAATCGTCTCGACGAGGAACTAGGGACAAGCTCGTGTCTACCCAAGACCACGGCTTTCTCGGCTTCCTTCCGGTATGCATGAGGAACTCACGAGGATGACTACTACCACCAGCATGACCATTACTACCAGCAAAGAATATCCATGGTGCATTCATGCAAATGATTTTTACCGTCACATCAAAATAATGTACGCTCCAAGTCAAGTGGTGTTGTAACCGTATGAAAACACCGCACAAAAATATTATGCCAGAGTTCAGAATGCTTGCCTTCAAGAGTATGCAAAGGGTGCACTTTTTGAAAGCTTTCTTCTCTCTCCATTTCCTATTTTGAAAAAAATATTCAAATAACAAATATTTCAAACACAGTACAAAAAGTTGTCTCAAATATTTTTGAAATAAATCTTAAAATAAACTAGATAAAATTTGAGAGAGGTAGGAAAGAGAATAAACTCATTTGGAGTTTTATTTTAAAAGATATAGCCAGTCAAAGTTTGGTCAAATCTCTGTTTTTAATAAAAACCAGAAAAAGAAAACGTTTCGGGGGAGAATACGCTTTCGAAGCAGAGGAAACGTACTCAGGGGTTTACGCGACCACTCAAGCCAGCGTGGGTGGCGCGGGGGTCACTGACACTGGGTCCAGAGGGCCCACTGGTCAGGTTTGACCATTCCCCCCTCTCCCTCCTCTCCTCTGCCCGAACGGGAGCGGGACTCCCGCGATCGCCGGCGACGAACGGCGGCTCCTCGAGGGCACCTGAGGGCAGGGATGGATCCGCCAGACCGGGGCGGTCCTCTCGGTGGTCGTTGGGTCGACGGTGGGTGGAGGAGTCGCCGGCGGTGAGCTCCGCGGCGGAGGGGGCTACGGGAGCGAAGTGGGTTTTGGGCTCCGGTGGTTTCCGAACGAGGTTGAGGCGCTGGGCAGCTCCGCAAGAACGAGGGGAAGCGGTTGGTGGCGCTGGATGGGCGGGGGAGTGCCTGGTTGCGACGAATGGCACCGGACGGTAGCGGCGGCCGAACCGGCCGGAGTTGGGGAAGATGGCCTCTTCCGGTCAATCCACAGCTTGGGGAGCTCTAGGGGGAAGGCTTGAGGTCGCCTAAGCGCTCGGAGGGGCTCGGGGTTTCCCTTTATAGGCGCTCGAGGCTGGTCCCGCGGCGGCCGTGGATAAGAACGTCGGCGACCGTGGTGCTGTAGCTGCAGGGCGACGTGGCGGCGACGAGCGCTTTCCGACGGGCTCCAGGATAAGCTCGAGCTGTTCACAGGGGCAGCTGGCGTGCGCGGGGGGCTTGGGCGGTGCCGACCATGGCAGGAGCTCGCTGCCGACGCCGGCGTGCCGCCAGAAGCTCTGACGGCGGCGCTGTAGGGTGCCAGAGGTGGCGTGGAGAGTGGGCGAGTGTAGTGCGTGTCTCTGCAGGCGAGCAAGGGCCAGGGGTGGAACGCGGCGAGTGAGGTAGTGCGACGCGGCGGCTCGGTGCGCGCGCGTGCAAAACGTGCGCTCTGGGCGCGCCCAGAGCACGCATGGGACATGCTCGACGAAATGCCAGGGCAGCCTAGAGTGCGAGAGGGAGGTTGTCACTTAACAGGACTAGGATAGGGATAGCTAGGAGCTTAGTGGACAAGGTTGCTGGGTCAGGGGATCAAGTCCACCGTGCAAACTAAAACTCATGTCAAACAGACTGTGCACACCAAGTGTTCGACAGAATGCTAAGTGCATTTAGGCAACTCTTGGAGTGGCCAAAATCTCCAGATCAGGGTCTCTCTAGTTGTAGGTGATGATGGCAAGATCATTTGGGCAAAACCAAAAACTTGTTAGTGCAAGTTTTGCAAAACTACAGTTTTGGACAGAAAGAAAAAGGTCTCATTGCATGCACTTAAAATCCTCCAATGGGTCCACTCTCCTGGACTTAAGGGTTTTGTAGGGAGGGCTTCAAGCAGGAAAAAGTTCTTGGGCACTAGAGCAAAATAAAATAGGGTTGCAGTACAAATCACCAAACTGGACCAGAATGAAAAAGATGTTGGTTCACTCAAATTTTTCAAAGAACATCACTGGGTTTTTGCATGAAGTTGAATTATATGCATCTACTGACACCTCCAAACACTTGGAAGAATTTTTAAAGGAATATTTAAATAGGTTGCAGTGCAAAAATGCCTACTGGACCAGATTTGAAAAGTTGATGAAGAGCTCAAAATTTCCAATAACCAAAAGATATCTTTGCATAAAAGTGATGTGGAAACATCACATGACATCCCCAAATTTTGGTAGAAATTTTAAAGGCATTTGCCAAATGGTTGCAGTGCAAAACAGGCTCCCAAATTTATGAAAAATCATTTTAAAAGAATAAAGCTCAGGGAAAAGCAAATCTTGCAAATTAAATCCACTGATAAAGAATTGTTTCATAGAGAGAGCATGCAAGTCCAATAATACTTTAGGAAAGTTTTCCACTTGAGGAAAAAAATCCACAATATCAAAAGGGTAAATCTTGACAAATGGAAAAGTTTAATTTCCTGGCAAAATTTTAATTTATAAAACGAGGTCAAAATTTTGGGGTGTCACAACACTACCCCCCTTAAGAAAAATCTCGTCCTCGAGATTTGTTAAAAGCTGTATTGAACAAGCATTGCTCTTACCAAAAGAAAACAATATGCTACTAAGCATTAACAATGTGCCTAAAGTGAGAGGGCAATTAGTGGTGTAAAACCACAGTGTGGTCTACTGGCGTTGCGTGGAAAAAATCCATGGTCGGGGAAAAACGAGATATTTCTACGTGGATACAGTAATTCAGAATAAATTCTAAATTACTTAAACACGTTGGTTGCACCCGAGAGCACAGTGCTCCCTCTGGCTGACAGGTGGACCCGGGGCCCACTTCCGGGCTCTTCTTCTACCTCTGGCTCTCTCTTCTCTCTCGCGTGCTCTCCCGTGCTTCCTCCACCGGCGACGCCTAGCGCGTAGGGCATCTAGGCTGTACTGCGGTAGTGCGCAGCATGCTAGCTGCCGGTGCAGCGTGCACTCACCTCGCGGGCCAGTGCACTGTCGGCACTGCTCAGGGACTCGCCTCCGCACACCGGCGATCGAGCGACGAGTGGCGCTGGTGGACCTCGCCCACCGTACACCGATCTCGAGCTATAAAACGATCGCAGTGCTCCTCTCTTCTTCCTCACACCTGGCCTCGCTTCTACTTCTCCTTCCTTCTTCTCCATTGCTGTTTGCAGGAGCTCGAGGCGAGGCTCTAATGGCGGAGGCGGTGCCGGACTGGTACGTGGTCCTGGTGTGTGGAGGTTTGGCGACGCTGCTGGGGTTATCCGTGCTCTTGTGCGCGATGATCCTGGATGATCGTCGTGATGCTGCCGCTCGAGTGTTAGCTCTTCGCGGCGGCGGCGATCACGGGGATTAGATGCGGCATCGAGTGCTAACTGCTGTCGGTGTGCTGGGGCAGCTCGCGCCCGAATGATCACTCACAAATCTCTCTTACTGAGACTGTGGTGTCCTCGGGTGTGATCAGTTAGGCGCAACAATGTGTACGAGGATTTGCAATTAGTGCACGAGGTCGAGTGGTTGAGGTTGTGAGTCTGCTGTTATGGTGCTGCGCGAATAAAAAAATCTATGTCGCGAAGATATATACGCTGCAGCAACTTGGGGAAAGAAAACTCATTACAAAATTTATCGCGAGAAAAAATTAGTTAAGTAAAGATTAACAGCAGTAAAATTGTTCATATAATTAAAAACAAAAATTTGGTACGCCGCACAAAATTTTGGATACCACGCGCAAGTTACAACACATAAATAAATACTAGGATAATAAACACAGCGGTGACGTTTACAAAGAAAACGGCAAAAAGACAGGGTCCTGAGAAAACGCCTCTGGTACTGGGGTACACTCCTCTTCTATCGGGGGAAGCGGGTTGACCAGTCGATGAATGCGCCTCTCCTGGTCAGGCCTCAGTGGTCTGCCAATAGCGATCCGAGGATTTAAATCCGCGAGGCTCTGGAGATAACCCATTACCCGCTGAGTCAAATGCTCCTGAGCAATAACGTACTGGGCAAGGTTGGCCAGTACTGGATCTCTCTCAATTCGTCCACCGGGAAAAGATGCAACTTCTCCGGGTGCTGCACGACTCGGAAAAATAATAATATCCTCGTTCGCTGGCATAGGGTACCGCGAATCGAAGACGAGCGAGCGCTTCGTACGCAGCAGCTTCTATGGCCATCTGTGGAGTCGGCATGGATTTCCCCACGAAGGAAACTTCCGTTGGGTCTTGGTTTGGGTATGCGGGAGGGATGTGCACCACTGCCCAATATTTCGAGGTGGATGGGGTGATCCTCGATTTGAGCAACTCGTACTGGGGTGGATGGGTGGCACTCATGGTACTGCAGGTAAAGTCCCACAATAATTTAACAAAACTACCTGGGGTGGCATCTGGGGTTCTCAGATAAATACTGGGGGTCGGCATGGCAAAGAAATGGCTGTGAGTGTTGCGCACAAGGTGAGGGGTACTCGGCAAGGTCACGAGGTGGCCTTTATATAGCATTGGGGCTGGGTTATCTACCGGGGTGAAGGGTAACTGGTTGTCGATCCTGTTCTTGGGTCAAAGCCACTGATATACATATCTCACAAATGTGACGCATTGCTGTGGGTGTCGTCGGGTGTGGTTTTGGTAGCTGCGCCCGATATTTAAAAAAAAACGCAATTGTACGTCAACGTAGATATGCATAGCTACTACTCCACAAATAGGGGCGCTCAAGCAGACAGCATTTAATAAAAGCGATACAAGATCACACCATTACAAAGCGTAGGAAAACTAAGGCTCGATACTACTCGAGCGACTTAGTCTACTTCGTTAATATCTAAGTGGGCTGGCCTGGCGGATGCCGAGGTTTCTCCACGGGTTTCTCCGTCAGGATTTGCTGGTTGAGGTTGAGGGGCAGCAGGGTCGGGGTAGTGGTGATGACCATCGCGGGGGTTGTTGGCCACAATCCCGTTGGAATGGGTTCCCAAAAGGCGACGAAGCGCTTCTGGGGACACCAAAGCACTCTGGTTGATGGCTGGGGCAGACCTCAAGGGATCGATCGGGTGTCCGAACAGCACGACTGGGTTGTCGGCGTCGGGCTCCACTTCTCCTGTCGCTAGGGCTCGGCGAACCAGTTCTCCACGAGCTGCGATCAGATCAAGGGTGACCTGATCGAATAGTTGCTCTAGTGCGCTTACATAGCGCACCAGATGCAATAGTGCAGGATCTGTCTCGTGATCTCCATTGGCAACCTGGGCGGCCTACCATACCCGTCACGACTAGGGTAGTAGTAGAACGAGCGACAGTTAACTCTGGGCGACAAGTGCCGGAGTTGAACTATAGCTTCTCGAGCTGCCAGTTGGATGGCTTGTGGCCCAAAGGAAGTTGTCCTTCCAGTGAATCTATAGGGGCGTTCTGGCGACAGACCCCTACCATAGATGTGCACAGTGGCCTAGTACTGACGGCTCTCACCGTACATGGGTCCTTGCTACACAACATATTCTGGGGGCTCTTCTAATGCATAGGCACGGCGGGTGAGGTTTGCGAGCACGGTCACAAAACCTCCAAGGTTGGTTGCTGTGGTCTCATTGTGAACAATGGGGCCATGCATCGTGGCTTGGTTTGGGGAAAGAGGTTGTGCTGTGCTGAGGCTAGCGTGCCCTTTTTATAGGAAAAGGGGACGGAGTCTTCCTTCGCACGCTTGCGATTGAGACGTGTTAGGTGTCGGTCACTGGCGTGTGATCGACGGGCTAGGCTGATAGGTTGGTCACCGTCTGCCGAAAGGCATCGGGTCACTATGGGGCTATCTTACGCGGGAAGCTTGGCCAGGATTAGGTTAAGGTTTGGTGGTTTGGTTAACCTAGGTTTATTGACCTGGCTAAGATAGGATTAGCCAATGGTCAGCCTGGCTCTGATACCAAGTCTGTCAGGACCGGATTTTCGGGATGTTAATTTCCCAGAAAATGGCCTTTGTGCTCACCAGCCCCAGGATTACTGTTAGCTGATGAGGCACCAACTTGATACAAGAATTCCAAGCAAAGTACAAAATATGTAGTACAAGACCATTGTGGCCTAGGAGTACAACACTTGGTTTCTAGTGGTTGATGGCGGAAGCGGTTTGTGGTTCATCTGCGTCTATGGGACTCCATTTCCTACAAGAACAGCTGACCAGGATAACTCCTATCTTCGCGAGGCTGCTATCACCTTTACATGGGTTCCGGGGCTGTCGTCGCAAAGCTCTCTCCACGCAAGAAATCTGGCCAAGACAATAGCCAGGGACAAGCCAGTGAGTACGTTTGAATGTACTCGGAAACATTAAGAACACGGGTATAATATAATAAGAGATAATCATGTTCCGAAATATTTTTATGATGATAACGTCTGTCACGAAATGAACGAAAATCCATGATGCACGCATGCAGGTAAAAAAATGAGCATGTAATACGGGAGTAGAAATAGAATGCACTGATCGAGTGTCTGAAATGACTCCTCGAAAGGGTGCAAGTAAATTAACAATGCCGCAGTCGGGCGTCTGAGCGACACCACAAAAAGGGCTTATAAAGAATAATTAAATAACAAGCATGTCGCAGTCGGGCGTCTGAGCGACACCACATAAAGGGCTTATAAAGGATAAATAAATAACAAACATGCCGCAGGCGGGCGTCTGAGCGACGCCACATAAAGGGCTTATAAAGGATAAATAAATGACAAACATGCCGCAGTCGGGCGTCGGAGCGACGCCACATAAAGGGCTTATAAAGGATAAATAAATGACAAACATGCCGCAGTCGGGCGTTGGGGCGACGCCACATAAAGGGCTTATGAAGGATAACTAAATGACAAACATGCCGCAGTCGGGCGTCGGAGCGACGCCACATAAAGGGCTTATATAAGAATAATCACAGTGAATATCGAGGAGGTAGAATCGTCCCAGGGATACTCAATAATTCAAATAAAGTAACTGGTTAGTCCACAATAATCAAAATCCTCATATGACATAGGTCATAAACAAAGTTCTGGTATATCCGTTTCTCCATCCGAAGACCGTCACTAGGTTCTAGTTAGCCGTGTCTCCATCCGAAAACCGCCACTAGACTCATCTCAGACTGTAGTCCTTACCCATGGACGTGGTTGTCCGAATAGATATAACCTCTACAGAGGGTGTACTCTTTTCCCACGAGTAACAGATTTATTTAGTCCATCGGGACTAATTCCGCCTACGGCCTTTTAATTGAAAACACGCCTGACCTGCACACACCAGCTTAACTTACCGGTGTCTGGAATCACCCACGACACCTGCCAAGCAAAACTCTAAGTGGGGAGGCTACAACCTCGACGTAGCATGGATCATTTTTATATCGCGCGCTCTAAGGGGTGCCCCCCTCTCGGTGCCAACCGGAAACACCCATGCCCCCAGACCAGGTGGCATGCCTATCGGATGCATCCGGTATCTTCCACCATGGCCTCTCTGTACGGTGTGTGCCTTGGTAAGGGGTTGACAACTTACTGAACCGTACCCTACCTGCGGCAGGGACAAGTGGTAGTACAAAACAAGGAGTGGAAGTTACTAATGAAGACTCGACCTACGGCCAACTCAGGAGGTCCAAGCATTCTCCGAATGATTAGCGTAACCAATATATTTCCATTAATAGATAGAATCACCACTCATCAAGCCTCACCATGCCATACCGGACATATTCGTCTCGACGAGGAACTAGGGACAAGCTCGTGTCTACCCAAGACCACGGCTTCCCCGGCTTCCTTCCGGTATGCATGAGGAACTCACGAGGATGACTACTACCACCAGCATGACCATTACTACCAGCAAAGAATATCCATGGTGCATTCATGCGAATGATTTTTACCGTCACATAAAAATAACGTACGCTCCAAGTCAAGTGGTGTTGTAACCGTATCAAAACACCGCACAAAAATATTATGCCAGAGTTCAGAATGCTTGCCTTCAAGAGTATGCAAAGGGTGCACTTTTTGAAAGCTTTCTTCTCTCTCCATTTCCTATTTTGAAAAAATATTCAAATAACAAATATTTCAAACACAGTACAAAAAGTTGTCTCAAATATTTTTGAAATAAATCTTAAAATAACCTAGATAAAATTTGAGAGAGGTAGGAAAAAGAATCAACTCATTTGGAGTTTTATTTTAAAAGATATAGCCAGTCAAAGTTTGGTCAAATCTCCGTTTTTAATAAAAACCAGACAAAGAAAACGTTTCGGGGAGAATACGCTTTCGAAGCAGAGGAAACGTACTCAGGCGTTTACACGACCACTCAAGCCAGCGTGGGTGGCGCGGGGGTCACTGACAGTGGGTCCAGAGGGCCCACTGGTCAGGTTTGACCATTCCCCCCTCTCCCTCCTCTCCTCTGCCCGAACGGGAGCGGGACTCCGGCGATCGCCGGCGACGAACGGCGGCTCCTCGAGGGCACCTGAGGGCAGGGATGGATCCGCCAGACCGGGGCGGTCCTCTCGGTGGTCATTGGGTCGACGGTGGGTGGAGGAGTCGCCGGCGGTGAGCTCCGCGGCGGAGGGGGCTATGGGAGCAAAGTGGGTTTTGGGCTCCGGTGGTTTCCGAACGAGGTTGAGGCGCTGGGCAGCTCCGCAAGAACGAGGGGAAGCGGTTGGTGGCGCTGGATGGGCGGGGGAGTGCCTGGTTGCAACGAATGGCACCGGATGGTAGCGGCGGCCGAACCGGCCGGAGTTGGGGAAGATGGCCTCTTCCGGTCAATCCACTGCTTGGGGAGCTCTAGGGGGAAGGCTTGAGGTCGCCTGAGCGCTCGGAGGGGCTCGGGGTCTCCTTTTATAGGCGCTCGAGGCTGGTCCCGCGGCGGCCGTGGATAAGAACGCCGGCGACCGTGGTGCTGTAGTTGCAGGGCGACGTGGTGGCAACGAGCGCTTGCCGACGGGCTCCAGGATAAGCTCGAGCTGTTCACAGGGGCAGCTGGCGCGCGCGGGTGGCTTGGGCGGTGCTGACCATGGCAGGAGCTCGCTGCCGACGCCGGCGTGCCGCCAAAAGCTCTGACGGCGGCGCTGTAGGGTGCCAGAGGTGGCGTGGAGAGTGGGCGAGTGTAGTGCGTGTCTCTACAGGCGAGCAAGGGCCAGGGGCGGAACGCGGCGAGTGCGGTAGTGCGACGCGGCGGCTCGGTGCGCGCGCGTGCAAAACGTGCGCTATGGGCACGCCCAGAGCACGCATGGGACATGCTCGACGAAATGCCAGGGCAGCCTAGAGTGCGAGAGGGAGGTTGGCACTTAACAGGACTAGGATAGGGATAGCTAGGAGCTTAGTGGACAAGGTTGCTGGGTCAGGGGATCAAGTCCACCGTGCAAACTAAAACTCATGTCAAAACAGACTGTGCACACCAAGTGTTCGACAGTATGCTAAGTGCATTTAGGTAACTCTTGGAGTGGCCAAAATCTCCAGATCAGGGTCTCTCTAGTTGTAGGTGATGATGGCAAGATCATTTGGGCAAAACCAGAAACTTGTTAGTGCAAGTTTTGCAAAACTACAGTTTTGGACAGAAAGAAAAAGGTCTCATTGCATGCACTTAAAATCCTCCAATGGGTCCACTCTCCTGGACTTAAGGGTTTTGTAGGGAGGGCTTCAAGCAGGAAAAAGTTCTTGGGCACTAGAGCAAAATAAAATAGGGTTGCAGTACAAATCACCAAACTGGACCAAAATGAAAAAGAGGTTGGTTCACTCAAATTTTTCAAAGAACATCACTGGGTTTTTGCATGAATTTGAATTATATGCATCTACTGACACCTCCAAACACTTGGAAGAATTTTTAAAGGAATATTTAAATAGGTTGCAGTGCAAAAATGCCTACTGGACCAGATTTGAAAAGTTGATGAAGAGCTCAAAATTTCCAATAACCAAAAGATATCTTTGCATAAAAGTGATGTGGAAACATCACATGACATCCCCAAATTTCGGTGGAAATTTTAAAGGCATTTGCCAAATGGTTGCAGTGCAAAACAGGCTCCCAAATTTACGAAAAATCATTTTAAAAGAATAAAGCTCAGGGAAAAGCAAATCTTGCAAATTAAATCCACTGATAAAGAATTGTTTCATAGAGTGAGCATACAAGTCCAATAATACTTTAGGAAAGTTTTCCACTTGAGGAAAAAAATCCACAATATCAAAAGGGTAAATCTTGACAAATGGAAAAGTTTAATTTCCTGGCAAAATTTTAATTTATAAAACAAGGTCAAAATTTTGGGGTGTCACAGTTTTGTCACAATTATCGTCATAGAAGTGTCATATGTATGACAGGAAAAAATTTCGTTCGGCCCAAAATGTCACGGATGTGTCTTTTTTTGTAGTGCATGGAAGGCCAATCTCCTCCGAAGATTTTACAGTTGAATCCAGTATGTACCACGATACCTCTTGTATTAAGCGCAAAAGACATCGGGTCCCTCGAGGAGCACTCGGGGACTACCCTCCTTTATCTATATGATAGTATTATGCCTATGAATGTGTTATTTCATTTTTTTTGTTTGGCACCGGGTCCGACCAGTCAGCCCGGGGACTTGCCTCCTTATACTATGTCGGTACTACCTGCAGTCGGACAAGTAATGTGACGGCATCTAAGCCCTCTCTTGCCACAAGCCGCAGCTCGCAAAGCGACTGTCCGGCTGGCAAGAGTCAAAGGCAGGAAATGGTGCCCACATGAAAAACGGCTAAGGACCAAAGTACTCACATAGGCCAAGCCGACTCCTTGCCTCACTGACCGGCTGCCGAGCAGCCGGCCGGCTGGCCGGCTTCTTACTTAACTTGCTATGTTCTAAAGCGGCTAAAGTACTTGTCTTCCCAAAGCGGCCAAGCACTTGACCCAGCCACGAACCGGAGAGCGGCCGCTGGCTAGCAAGGCGGCAGCTAAGGGAAGGAGGCAAAGGAAAAAGACAAAGAACATAAAGCAAGAAAAGTAGAGTTCGGCAAAGCACAACTCGTGCGAGATAATATTTACACATCAAAAGGCCCTTGGCCATCATTCAACAAAGTTTGAATACACCCCCAGTGGGTGGAATTGTGGGAATTAACAAGTTTTCTTCAAAGAAACTACGAAGCAGGAAAGATAAACCGGCTGCCTAGGCCAGGGGAGCAGCAGCCCGGTCCGGCAGGTTGGTGGAGTCAGCGGCGTCGGCTGGTGGAGTGGCCGGCTGGCGAATCTCGGCTTGGTCATCTCTGGTAGCAGCCGACGCGCCAGCACGCGGCTCGCTGCTTGAGGCGCGATCGGGCTGGGGTTGGTCGTCCGCTCCGTCCTCCGGTGCGTCGTCTCCGCCATCCTCGCTCTCCTCACCTTCGCCTTCGTCGCTGGAGGCAATCTCCTCCATCGAGTGTTCACCATCAGCCGGGTTCAGCCCAAACCAGTTGGGCGGCAGCGCGGCACCCTCCTCATCCAGCTCAGGGACGAAGTCGGTTGTGTTGGTGTACTCAGCAATCGCCGCTGCACGCTGAGTAAGCTTGGCTGCTACCGCCGCCAACTCCCCCGCGGCCTCCTGCCGGAAGGTGGCCAACTGATCGAGGTCTAGCCCGGGGTACCAGGCCTTGACGAATTCCAAGGCCCTGCGTGCTCCCGCCCGGGCCGAGGAGCCCTTCCACGCCTCAAGACGGCCAACCGCCACTTCCAGCCAGTCGGCAGTCCATCTGGGAGTGCGTGGAATGCTGGCTTCTGGCCAGAGGGCAAACAGCACCTGGGCTCCGACGCGCTGCAGACGGCGCAGCATCCGATGAGCCGGCTGAAGGCACGACTGGATGGCAAGAAGTTGTTCATTGAAGGTATGGGGCGCGTTGGGCGCGATTTCCGCGCCCTCGCCCCTTCGCTCGTCGCTGCGCGACGGAGTAGCCAGGGAAGAATTCTGCACAAGATGAAAATATTAGAAGCTAGAAGCAGGCTTCATCAGCAGTCGGCGACCGTGCAAAGGAAGAAGGAACTCACCGTCGATCATGTCATCGATTTTGCTATAGCCATGGGTCAGAGCCTTCTTCTCCTCGCCCCAGTTCAAACGCTCAGTTTCGAACTCGGCCAGGAGGCCGGTCTCGTTGTCCTTCGCCTTTTGAAGGGCCGCCATGTGGCAGTCCGCCTGGGCAGCCAGCTCCTTGGCCAGGCGGTCCCGCTCCCCTGCCGCCTTGCCGCACTCCGCCTCCTTGGCGCGCAGCGCAGTTTGGGCTTCGCCCAGTTCCTGCCGCAAGGCGGCGTTGGCTCCTGCAAGGACAAGAAAGAAAAAGATGGTCAACAGTGAACAAAGAAGACAAGTAGACGCGAGGAAGATCCGTCCCGACTGCCCAACAGTCGGCCCGAATCTCGGGGACTGCACCCAGCGGGTGCGCTGACGCGCCCCCGCGAGAGAAAGAAGACGGAGTGCTTACTCCGGCTCTCAAGCAAGTCCGCGTTCCGCTTGGCCAGCTCCTGGATCTGGGAGTTGAAGACGGCCGCGCGGATGTTGTGGTAATCCTGCAAGGAAGACAACAAGAAGAGAAAACAAATCAACAATTGAACTTACCTGAAAGTTCCAAGCTGCCTGCTCAGCAGCCGGCTCGGAACACAGGGACTACACCCAGTGGATGCGCTGACGCGCCACCACGGAAGATTACAAAGACAAAGAATTAAAAAGCAAAGGGCATACCCGGACGGCAGTTCGCGTCGCCACGAACGCCTTCGTGTACTCCTGAAGGGCGGCGCCTTGGGCCTGGAGCAGGGCCCGGACGTCTTGCGCAGCCGTGTTCAGAACGGCCGTGCCGCCCCCAGATGTCCATTCTGGCGGGGCGCGGCTGGTGGCCTCTGCGTCAGGGGCCGACGAGCTCGCAGCCCTGACTTCCTGCGGCCGTGGCGCTGAGGCCGCCTTCTCTGAGCGATGGCGTGCCGGTGTCCGCACCGCCGGGGTCACCCCCACCACCAGTTCGCCTCCAAATGGCAGCACTGGCGGCGCTTCAAGCCGACTAGTCTGCGCGTCGACAGTGGGCGTGGGCGGGGTCGCTTCCGCCTCCATGATGACGGGGCCGCTCCCTTGTCTCTCCATGACCGGCTGGTCATCGCGGCTCTTCTAGTCGGCGCCTGGGTCTCCGGCGCCAGCGGCGCGGAGTTCAGAGAGATGATGAGTCGCGGGGTTTGGCTGCGGGCCGCCTCCTCCGCTTGCGCCTTAGCGGTCGCGTCCGCCTGGGCCTTAGCCGCGGCGTCGGACTGAGCCTTGGCCGCTGCGTCGACCTCCTCCTGTGCTGCCTTAGCCGCGTCCGCCCTCTCCTTCTCCACCCTCTCCCGCTCCTCGCGCGCCTCCCACGCATTCCGCTCCGTCGCCGCCAGGAGCTCGGCGCGCGGGTCTACGCATCGGGTGTTGGTGGAGCCCTCCACTGTCCCGATCACGGACGCGGAGTTAGACCGCTCAAGAGAGAGCGGGGCTCTGTTCAAGACAAGACAAGAAGAACTCAGAAGGAGTTTGCAAAAAAGACAAAGGAAAACACAAGAAAAGACAAGCACTTACGCAGACACCTTCGGCGGCTGCTTCGTGGCCTTCTGGAATCTGGCCACCTTAGCGGCGGCTTCCGCCTGCTTAGTTGCTGCGACCGTGCTCTTGGCCTTCTTCAGCCAGCTGCCGAACTGCAGTGCGCCGGATCAGCGCTTTGATGCGCCGCCTGGTGCAGACGACGCGGCTGAAGAGCTCGTGCCCGCCTTGTTGGCAACCGGCGGGCGGCGCGGCTCGATCTCCTCGTCATCATCCGGCCATTCATCGAGGTCGCCTCCTCCTACGGAGCCGCCTGCTCCGCCACCGCCGCCTGTGGCGTCATCTTCTTCCAAGGCGACCGCCCCCAGGTCGGGATCGTCCGCATCACTCACCGCCCGGTCCGGCAGGTACTCGTGGCCCTGCTCCAGGGCGTCGGCCGCCGACTGGGTCGTGAAGATCTGCATCATGACCAACCGATCAGGCGGCAAAGCAGAACCCGACCAATTAAAAGAAAAGGGAGTTAGAGACTCACAGCGGGCGGCGGACGAGTGTGAGAATACGGCAGCTTGCCGAACTGCCACTCCTGCTCCGAGAGTTTGTAGTTTGAAATATGGTTCACCATTCGGGCCACCTCCATGCCCGGCATCTCTTTGGTGCTCAGCCAGCACAGGTCTCGATGCCCGCTCATCTAGCTGATCATGTGAAGCCGGCCTTGAAGAGGGAGCACCCGACGCAACACGAAGGCAGTCAGCAAGTCCGACCCCTGGAGGCCCTCCGAATCCATCATCACCTTGATCCAGGCGATGGCGGCCGTGGAGGCGGCTGATAGCGTCTTCGGCTTGAAGGACCAGTTGGTGCGGGGCTCAGTAAGTGGGCCGACTGTATAAGCCGACAGGTTGATGAAGTCGGCCGTCGGGTGGACGTTCTTGACATAGAAGTATGACTTTTGCCACAGCTTGACCGATTGCGTCAAACTGATGGGCGGGAAGCAATTCCCGGCTCCGGGGCGTCGCACCGCGACGAAGGCTCCGCATTGAGCCGGCGTCTCCTTGGTGGCGGTGCCAAGCTTGGTGTAGAAGAATTCCCCCCAGAGCTCGAGGGTGGGGAGGATGCCGAGGTAGCCCTCGCAGAGCGTGACGAAGGCGGACAGCAGCACCACCGTGTTTGGTGTGAGGTGGTGTGGCTGGAGTCGATAGAATTGAAGGAAGGAGCGGAGAAAGCCGCTAACCCGCAGGCCGAAGCCACGAAGGAAGTGATCGAAAGACGACGCGTTCGCCGTCTTCGGCTCCGGCGTGATCTCTTTCTCCGGCAGGACGCGCACCTCTATGTAGCCTGCACCGGGCAGCCGCCGCGTGTTGCGAAGGAAGTCGAGGTGGTCCTCGTGGACATTGGAGCCGTCCTAGGCACCAGAGTTTGCCTTGTCGCACGCCATGAGAGCGTGAAGCTCGATGGAGGCGTGGCGCAGCGAAGAACAAGCAGACCCGCGGTAGAGCAGCAGCGCCGCGGGAGGGAAAGGCTCGGCGACGATGAGCTGATGCGGCGCTTCGGCAAAGAGGCAGGGGCGCCGCAGCAGTGAAGAAGGGAAGAGGAAGAAAATGGCGAAGGGAGAGGAGGGCGCGCATGCGTCTGTCCCCCCCCCTCTTCCCCCTACTTATAGCCCTAGGCGGCGAGGCCGAGGGGGCGAGAACATGGGGGACGTGGGATTAACTGCGCCCACGATCCCACGACCCCGCGTTTACCGCGCAGTAACTGCGTACGTTTACTACGCCCCGGAATCCTAACCGTCTGCCTCGGCCGCACCGGATCCGCGCGCGCGCCGAGGCCCGGTAGTGGCGGGCCCCAGCCTGCAGCGACGTCCCGTCGCGCATGGGCTGGCAGGCTGGCCCGGCTGGTTGGCGCCACATGGCGCGCAGGTAGCAGGCGGCAAGCCTGGCGCCTGGCTGGCGCGCCACCTGGCTCCCGCCTCTACATTCTGAAAACACCAGGAGGCCCGCCTGGTCCTGGCCGGCTCCTAGCTGTTGGCGTCTCAGAAGACGGACGAAGCGCGATCACCCACCACTCAGAGTAGGAAGCTGCTGAGGCTTCTCGCCTCTTCAGCCGCGGCGCCTCATCAGCTTCGGGGACTACTGTCGGAGTAAATGACCACGGGTAGCCTCATCAGTCTACCCTGGTATTTCAAGACATCGGGGCCGGCTGCGCCCCTCAAACATCAAAGACAAAGCGCCGCCTTCTCGGGGCCGGCTGGTCCAAGCGGCCGGCTCCCAGAGGCTGGCAGACTCCAGAAGGCAGCCTCGAGGTGGGCCGACTCCTAGCAGGCGGCCCTCTCGTGCCCTCAAAGTTAGCACCCACATAAACACGACGAGACAGGGCGTGGCTACAGTGTAGCCTGCCACCCCCAAATCCAGGGCCGAGCATGGCCACAGTGCAATGCACCGGGCGGACATCCCTCATCCGGTGCAGCACTGTTGCCACGCAGCCATGACATCATCCATGGCAGAGAAGGCCATGCTCCCTTGACGGGCTGTCGGTGCGGCTCGCAGACGGCGGGCCCCACCTGTCCGTGAGAAGCCAGAAGACAGCGAGCCCTGACCAGCCGGCTCATGGGGAGGCCGACTCCTGACCAGACGGCCCTCCCCCTCCCTTGAAGTTTGTGCACCATTAACCGGAAGAGACGGGGAATGGCTACAGTGAACGCCCACCAGGCGCGGCCTGTCGGCCAAGTACCGGACAGCCGGCGGGTCCCACCAGGCGGCGGGCCTCAGCTGCCAACGGAGAAGCCGGCGACCATAGACACTGGCAGCCGGGTCCTACACCCGGCCAGATTACCTTTGTATCCCTGGGGGTAGGCCTATATAAACCCCCAAGGCACCCATGCAAAGGGGTCAACCCGTGACAGATTACACACACCACGTAGAGAGAAGAGAGAGCTAGCCTTGCCCTTCTTCCTCCTCTAGCAAACAACTCAAGGAGCACTTGTAGCCACTTGTTGATTTAGTGATCATGCGGAGACCCCGTAGAGCAGGACTAGGGGTGTTATCTCCTAGGAGAGCCTCGAACCTGGGTAAAGTGCGCCGGCGTTCGTGTCTATGCCTCATCCCGTTTCCAGGCACCGGCAACGTCTTACTAGCTCCCACCATGATAAGCCATCCTTTGGCATATGTCGCACCAAACCCCCGACACACACACACACACACACACAGGGCACAAAGGAGAGAGGGGGAGTACCTGTGTGTGAAGGGGAAGTTGGCCTCGCCGGCATCCGTCCCTTCGCTCCAGATCGGGAACCTGGGAGGAGGTGAGGAGAGGTGGCGGCCTCCCCGGCGCTCACTGGTGCCCGCCGTCGGCCGCATCGATCGAGCCACCACACCGACGCTGTAACTTCCTCAGGGGTCTCCTTTTCCTCACCCAGATCGCAGCCAGCAGCTCCCCAAGAGAGAAAGAGAACTCGGGGAGGTTGATGGTGAGGGTACGCCAGACCATGGAGGCCGTGAGGACGTGGGAGAGGTGGTCGAGATGAGCGGCGCGGGGCGAGGTTCGGAGGAGCGCATCAAACCTCGAGTATGCAGGCCGATAGCTTTCTCCATCGTGGGGGCGGGGCGGCGGCAGGAGGAACGAGGGTCGCGGGGAGATGCAGGCTAGGTCTTTTCTCTTGTTGCGCCAAAAAGAAAGGTGGCAATAGAATAGATTTCAGAATTCAGTGGATGCAGAGTGTGTCCCTTAGGATTCAGAGAAGATCTACGTAAGCAGAGATAGACAAACCTTTGACTTGTCTTCCGACCCTAAGAAGATTCTCAATATCATGAACTTCATAGCAGCCATCGGTCTCAAGGGATGGACGACGACTCAGTTCCTGTGCATTAATGCCAATACATATTTCTCCTTGCATTAGTAGGGCAAGGGGGGAATGTGCTCAAAGTTAAATATGTTTTCCTGTGAAAGAAGCTAGAAAAACTCACTTGAATTTCGGGCATCCTTGAACTTGAATTGTGCAGGTTGCCTAGAACATTCTAGGCATTCAGAAGTTAGTGAGGCAATGGCATCTATATCTAAGACAGAATGTGTTAAAAGTGGATGTTAAATTCAGACCTTATCAATGCAGGGTGGGAATCCCAAACACTAAACACGATCTGCAGGCATAAAAAGAAACAAATAATCTTTAGATTCTCTCCCGCAGAGAAATAAAATAATAACATTTTGATTCATGGACACCTACCACCAAATAACATTCAGGTGACCCTTCTCCACTCTCAAATCCATGTCCAAATAAAAAAATCAGCAAGACAAATAATAATTTCTCTATCCCCAGTATCAATTCTCCACTATCCAATCCATGTCCATATCAAAACACAAATAACAGTTTATT
Source organism: Aegilops tauschii subsp. strangulata (assembly GCF_002575655.3). NCBI lineage: Eukaryota > Viridiplantae > Streptophyta > Magnoliopsida > Poales > Poaceae > Aegilops > Aegilops tauschii. Next base: position 118,811,740 of record NC_053041.3, on the reverse strand, counting down.
TATCCCCAATATCAATCACCAAAAAGTTGTAGGAATTATTAAAAGAAAGGGACTGAGACACACACACACAGGGCACAAAGGAGAGAGGGGGAGTACCAGTGTGTGAAGGGGAGGTTGGCGTCGCCGGCATCCGTCCCTTCGCTCCAGATCAGGAATCTGGGAGGAGGTGAGGAGAGGTGGCGGCCTCCCCGGCGCTCACCGGTGCCCGTCGTCGGCCGCATCGATCGAGTCACCACAGCGACGCTGTAACTTCCTCTAGGGTCTCTTTTTCCTCATCCAGATCGCGGCCAGCAGCCAGCAGCTCCCATAGAGAGAAAGAGAACTCGGGGAGGTTGATGGCGAGGGTACGCCAAACCATGGAGTCCGTGAGGACGTGGGAGAGGTGGTCGAGATGAGCGGCGCGGGGCAAGGTTTGGAGAAGCGCAGCGGACCTCGCGTATGCAGGCCGACAGCTTTCACCATCATGGGGGCGGTGCGGCGGCGGCGGCAGCAGGAGGAATGAGGGTCGCGGGGAGATGCGGGCTAGGTCTTTTCTCTCGCTGCGCCAGTTCGCTACCCGCCAGAATGAGGGTCGCGGGGAGTATGTCGCTGCTCGCTGTTTTTTTTTTCTGGCGGTGCACTATTCATAGACGACGTGGAGGGCTTGGTTGTGCCTAGCAACCCCTTCAACCTTTATATGTTCAATTAGTAACACACCCTTTAAATATGCTATAAAAAGCAAATAGAGTAAATATAAATATACAAGAAATAAAGAAGGAATGAAAGATGAGTGATCATCAACGATGGAGACGACATGACATCATCATACTCCCTCCGTTCCTAAATATAAGACCTTTTAGAGATTTCAATATGGACTACATACGAAGCAAAATGAGTGAATCTACACTCTAAAATATGTCCATATACATCCGTATGTAGTTCGTATTGAAATATCTAAAAGGGGTTATATTTAGCACAGGAGGGAGCAGTATATATCCATTATTTGACTATATTATTAGTCATGCTCTAAATGAGTTTTGAATGGAGTAGTAGCTAAGTATACATGCAACCAAAGCAGATGACATTATAAGGGTTCAGTTTGTTTATTAGGTTATATGCGCGCTCTCTTTAGGTCCTCTTATTATGTTATCTTGCCTCCACCTGATCTTGTACTCCAATTATACCAGGACTAGCCATGCCTCCGTCGACAGGAATTGGTCACTCTTTGTGCGGACAAAGGCTTCTTAGGCGAGCATGACAATGTTGACGGTGTGGGGAAAGGCCAAGTCAGATGCAAAGTTGTTTGGCAGGGTCCCATGTTCGGCGCCGAAACAGTTTCCAGTACGATAGTTGCATGGTGATTAATTGATTATGTATATATTTGAGTCTTGTAGTTCTGTTATGTATTATCAAACTAATGTATATTATATTAACTGTGCACTACTAGGAAAAGGGTTATAAATGGAATGACCACTAATGGCGCACTAGACATGTGGTGCGCCACTGCTATGTAGCAGTGGCGCACCATGTGCTGGTGTGCCATTAGTGTGAAATACACTAATGGCGCACCAGCCACACGGTGCGCCATTGGTAAAAAAAAATTCCAGACATACTAATGGCGCACCAGGGCACAGTGCGCCATTACTAGTTCTAACTAGTAATGGCGCACCAGCCACATAGTGCGCCACTACAATATTTTTTTTTATTTTTTACTTTTTTGCAAAACTACTAATGGCGCACCTAGGGCAGTGCGCCATTACTAGTTTAAGCTAATAATGGCGCACTGCTCCCTGGTGCGCCATTAGTGTCTTTTTTTTTGCAAAACTACTAATGGCGCACCACCAGCAGGTGCGCCATTAGTAACCAGGGTTAGTAATGGCGCATTAGGTGGTGGTGCGCCATTAGTAACCTGGGACGAGCTAGATATTTTGGACAGCCACACCTACCCACTCACTTTCCCCACTTCATTCTCTCCTCCTCCTCCTCCAAGCTTGTCTCGGCTGCCTCCTCCTCCTCACCTCATTTGCACCATAAATTCATCCAAATTACGTGGTTAAACCCCCTTTTTTTGATAGGTAAGTAAGGGGGAAGCTATCTTTATGTTGTTCTCCCTCCAACAACGTGCACATGCACTTTTTATGTCCTAGCTAGATCTATGTATGTTTGTGGTGTTGCATATGTTTGTGGTGTTGCATATATGTTTGTGTTTGCAGGTACCGGTATTTGAAATGCGATAGTTGCCAATATTTTGCTGGAATGTTGATTCATTTCCTTTTCGGCGAGAATTTTGGCACTATGCATTCTTTTTGTTCCTATTTTTAGGGAAAGTCATGCCAAATTTTTTCTTGGTTCTAAAATATCGTTTTGCTCTACCCCGCAGGCGACCATGGTCCGCACGATGACCGAAAGCATCGTGAATAGGTTTTTGAGCTCCACGAAGGCCGAGATGCTTGACAAGAACGAGACGAAGATAAGATGTCCGTGTCGAAGATGCAAGCTGAAGAGCCTTATTGCGGACCCGGATTCCGGGCAGGTGCGGGACCACCTGCTCTTGCGTGGTTTCATGGATGGCTATCGGTGGCAAGGTGATGAAGATGACTATGAAGTCGTCCATGGGGGTCGGGCAAGAAATGAGGATGGGCAGCAAGACAACCACCGCGGCTCGGGCGGGCGAGAAGACGAAGAATCTCCAGGACATGATCACGACGGTGATGCTGTACACAGTCATCATGTAGAAGATGCCGGACATGATGATGAGGAAGATGTGGGAGCAGACGAAGGGCATGATCATGAAGATGAAGATGCCGGCGGAGCAGACGACGATGGACCATCGATGGGCTGGGTGCAGGACCCTCATATTCAAGAGCTGCTTCTCAAGCAGACGGATAACGCAAGAGCTGCCGCCCGAGAGAAAGCCAAGCTGGATCAACTGGAGATAGACGCGGTTACTCCATTGTATGAAGGATGCAGGCCCGAGGATACCCGCCTGAAAGTAACGCTCATGGCTCTGGAGATGAAGGTAAAGCACAAAATGACCGACGCATGCTTCGACGAGAACATGTCATTCTGGCACGAACGTCTTCCCAAGGGGAACAAGTACCCGACCAGTTTCGAGGAGGCGAAGAAAATAGTGTGTCCTCTGGATTTACCGCACGTGAAATACCATGTGTGCATGAACAATTGCATCATTTATCGGGACGAGCACGCGGAGTCTACCATATGTCCGGTGTGCGGCGTCACTCGATACAAGAAGAGGAAGAAAGCTCCTCGAAAAGTGGTGTGGTACTTTCCGATCAATCCTCGTCTGCAGCGGTATTTCGCGGACCCTAAGGTAGCAAAGCTCCTGCGTTGGCACGCGGATAGGGAGGAGAAGAAGTGAGAAGATGACGCAAATGATCCGGAGATAAATAAAAAAGACAAGATGCTGAGCCACCCTAAGGATGGGAGCCAGTGGCAAGCGTTGAACTTCGAACACCCAGAATTTGGGAACGATCCAAGGAACATCGTGCTGGGCGCGAGCACCGATGGAGTCAATCCGTTTGGCAGCCAGAGAAGCACACATAGCACCTGGCCTGTGTTTGTGTGGATGTACAACCTTCCCCCTGGTTGTGCATGAAGAGGAAGTACATTCACATGAGTATGCTAATTGAAGGGCCGAAACAACCAGGGAACGACATCAATCTGTATCTAGGGCTGCTGAAAGAGGAGCTAGACACGCTGTGGAAAACGCCAGCCAATACGTGGGACGCCGCAGAGAAAGAATATTTCCCTATGAGAGCCGCACTGCTCACGACGGTGCACGACTATCTCGGTTTCGGATATCTCGTGGGGCAGGTGGTCCACGGATTTTCTGGATGCGTCAGGTGCATGGATGACACAACGTATCGCCAGCTAGATAGAGATCCTGGGTCTTCGAAAACCGTGTTCATGGGACATCGAAGGTGGCTTCGCGACGATGACCCGTGGAGGAAACGCAAGGATCTGTTCGATGGTGAAACCGAACCCCGAAGACGCCCGCGTACGAGGAGCGGCGAGGAAATAGACGAGCTGTTGAAAAATTGGAAAGATTGCCCACTGCCGGGAAAGAAGCAAAAGGCGCCAGAGCCGGGAAAGAAGCGAAAGGCGCTAGAGCCACTGCTGAAGGTATGGAAAACGAGGTCTGTTTTCTGGGACTTGTCGTACTGGAAGATCCACCGTGTGCCTCACAGCCTTGATGTCATGCATATCACGAATAACGTGTGCGAGAGTCTTCTTGGTACCCTGCTCAACATGCCAGAGAGGACCAAAGATGGGCCGAAAGCAAGGGCAGACTTGAAATCAGTGGGCATCAGGGAGGAGCTTCACGCTAATGATGATGATGATGAGGCGAAGCAGGACACGGAAATTCGTCGCAAAGGCAAAAAGGCCAAGAAGACCGGAAATGACTTCCCTCCCGCATGCTTCACTCTAAGTCAGGAGGAGATCGATCAGTTTTTCACCTTCCTCGTAGGAGTAAAACTTCCTTACGGTTACGCGGGGAAGATAAGCAAATACCTAGACTCAGTGAAGCAGATGTTCAGCGGGATGAAGTCTCACGACTGTCACGTGCTGATGACGCAGATACTTCCAGTTGCAATCCGTGGGATCATGGACGCGCACGTCTGTGAAACGCTATTTGGCCTATGCAACTTTTTCGACGTCATCTCTCGGAAGTCGGTTGGCATGAGGCAACTCAGAAGGCTACAGGAAGAGATCGTGGTGATACTATGCGAGCTTGAGATGTACTTCCCTCCCGCATTCTTCGACGTTATGGTGCATCTGCTGGTCCATATCGTGGAGGATATCATCCAACTCGGGCCGATGTTCCTGCACAGCATGATGCCATTCGAAAGGATGAATGGTGTCATCAAAGGATACGTTCGCAACATGTCACGTCCAGAGGGAAGCATAGCCAGGGGCTTTCTGACCGAAGAGTGCATCTCCTACTGCACGAATTATCTAGGCATCGAGAACCCCGTTGGTCTACCCGTCAACAGGCACCTCGGCAGGCTCGCTGGATGGGGTCACCGTGAGGGTCGCCGCGAAATGCATGTCGACTTCGATGGTCGACTCGCCGACTTTGAAAGAGCAAACCTAGTCGCGCTACAATACATAGACGTGGTCGATCCTTGGGTGGTAGAGCACAAAACGTTTATTGAGAAGACGTACAATGAACGAGGCCAACAGAGGACAGACGGAGATATAATCAAAGAGCACAACTCATGTTTCACGCGTTGGTTCAAGCAGAAGCTTCTGTCGTACCCTTTACATGAGGATTCTTCCGCGGAAGAACAACTCATATTCGCCTTGTCACAGGGTGCCGAGCACAACCTGATGACGTATGAGGCGTACGATATCAACGGCTACACATTCTACACCGAGGACAAGGACATGAAGAGCGATGGTTATCAAAACTCCGGGGTAACGATGGAATCCTACACCGGTAACGATAAGGACAAATACTACGGAAGGATCGAGGAGATCTGGGAGCTGAGCTACGCTGGAGAGAAGGTCCCGATGTTCCGTGTCAGATGGGCCAAGAGCGTCATAAAAGAAGACCGGTATTTCACCACCATGGTTATACCCGAAGCCAAATCCAAGACCGCAGGCACAAACGTCACCGCGAAAAATGAGCCATGGGTACTGGCTTCCCAAGTGGACCAATGCTTCTTCATTACCGACCCATCAAAGCCCAGTCGTGTTGTCGTGAGGAGAGGCAAAAGGAAGATCATCGGAATGGATGGATTCGCCAATGAGCAAGACTTCGACAAGTACGGCGACCCGAAGATGGAACATGACGATGACGATGAAGTATCAGCATACACCACAAGAAGAAGCAGGACCACCCTACCTAAAGGACGTCCGTTCAAGAGAAGAACTCCATTTACAAAAAATAAGGGCAAGAAGATTGTGAACAGATAGCTAGCTAAGATCGATTGTATTTAAATTGTAGCCTTCATTTCTCGATTGTATTTCATGGGCACTTTTTGAACTCATGAATGTTTTTAAATTTCATGGACACTCGATCTCGATCCCCCTCCATCTCGATCGCTATCCCACCTCGCCAGATTCGGTCCCCCTCGCCGCCGAGCACCCCCCGCACCATCTCCCCCGCTCCACCGGCCGCCGCCGCCGACCCCCCGCACCCTCCCCCACTCCACCGCCGCCGACGACCCACAGCACCCTCCCCCGCTCCACCGGCCCCCGCCGCCGACCCCCGGCCCGCACGCTCCCCCACTCCACCGTCGCCGACGACCCACCGCACCCTCCCCTGCTCCACCGGCCGTCGCCGCCGACCCCCGGCCCGCACCCTCCCCCACTCCACCGCCGCCGACGACCCCCCGCACCCTTCCCGGCCCGCTCCACCGTCACAAATGAATGCAACTAAAATTGCAAAAAAAGCAAATTTGATTATTTTTCAAATAACAAATTTGATGATATTTTCAAATAATAAATTTGATGATATTTTTTCATATTCATAAATATTTTCAAATAACAAATTTGATGATATTTTTAAAAAAATATTACTGTTTTTATAAAAAAATATTACTGTTATGATTTAAACAAGTTTGAACATATTTAAACACAAATAAATATCAAACAGCATTTTAAATGCATAAAAACAAAAATTGGGGAGCCTGGGAATCAAACCCAGGACCTCCTAGTGTGTGTGTTGCGTGCTGACCAGTCGGCCTAGTAGGCGTGTTCTGATGGAGATAGGGTTAGGTGGAATATAACCTGACCAGTCGGGCTAGTAATTAAAACAAAATTCTAATGGCGCACCAGGGGAGGTGCGCCATTAGAATCGACGTACTTATGGCGCACTAGGGGGAGGTGCGCCATTAGAATCAACGTAGTTATGACGTACTTATGGCCTCCCTCCCTCCCTCGCCAGATCCCCCACTCGACACCAACCGTACGCCGCCGCCCCCTTGCTCCGCCCCCTCCGTCCGCCGCGCCTGCACGCCGTCGGCGACGCCGCCGCCGCTGTGGTCTTGCGCTGCCTCGACGCCGCCGCCCCGACCCCTGCGGGACTCCACCCCCGCCGCCCCCGCGCCCCCCGAACGGGATCGGCCGAGCGCGCGCCGCCCGCTCCTCTCCTCTCCTCCTCCCTCCGACGAGCGAGGGCCTCCTCCGGCCCCTGCAGCAGCCGGCGAGCGCGGCCCCGACGCGCCCATCCCGCCTGCCCCTGCCGTCCTCCGCCACCGGCCCCTGCTCTCCTTCGACCGCGGCGAGCGAGGACCCGGACGAGCTCGGACCCCGACCGCGACCCCTTCGCCGACCCCGACCCCGACCCCTCCGGCGACCAGGTACCTCTCCTCCTTCCTCCTTCCTCCCTCTCTCCACCATTCCCCATTCCCTCCCTCCCTCCCCTCAACTGTGGCAGTGTAGGTCATCTGACCGTTGGCAATTTGTTCCATGTATAACCATTGATTATGCCTTTGAGGCAGTTAGTTAACCTCTCACCTATGTTCATGCAGGGATATTATTCTTGGAAAAGCCACTGTTGGTGACGGAATAGAAAGATAAGCAGGTACCTATCTTCAGTCCCAATCTAACAGGGTAGTCCATGGATTCAAACTAGCTAAAAGAGATTCAAACTACCGAACCTTTAGGTTAACAACTCAACACAAACCAATCCCTGAAAGCAAAAACTCAACACAAACCAAGTGCATTATTTTTGTGACTGTTTTCATGTTTGCAGAACCAATATTTTTGTGCCAACAATCTGTTTACTCCCTCATGCCAACAACCACTCATTTTTCAGTTAACTCCTTACAGTTCAGATCATATTTTGATTGTCAACAATAGTGGACTTTTAAGGCTTTTTTAGAGGCAATACTAGTGGATATTAGGCCTTTTACAGGCAATAATAGTGGAATTTTAGGCTTTTTTTTGGAGGAGTGTGTTTCATGCTGGCCTACAGTGATGAATTAGTTAGAATTGTGTATGATTGTGCCTAAAGTACATAATCTAAAGATACAGACAAAATAATTAGGGGAGCATGTGTAATCCCAGGATAGCACCTATCATGGGGTCAAACCTGGGACCCCTATTGTAATTTGATTTTGATTATTAATTTTTCTGTGAGCAGATGAATTACAGTGTTTATGTTGTAATGAAACTTGAGCTGAAATAGAACTTGACAGCCTGTACAGTGAATATATGCAGTGAACAGAAATTGACAGGTTTTCTTGACTGAATTCAGTCCTGTACAGTGAATATATGTAGTCAATATACAGTCATTGTAATTTTTGGGAGTAATTTTTGGTGTCAAATCACTCAAGCAGTAACTGAATTTTCAAACTGAACTTGACACAATACTATTCAGTTAATTTGCTTGGACAGTAGTATGTATGCTCATCACTTTATGTATGGTGTTATGCCCTGTTATCTCTGTTCAGTTGACTAATGAAGCACTAGGCTCATCCATGGTACAAGTTCACCTGTGAACACTTGAAATTAGTCAGGACATCCCGTACTGATAGATGTAAATTGTGTCCAGTAGGCTTTGAAGCACCGGTTTTTCCTGTTTCTAACTCTGAATCTGATATAAACCATACTGTTGGCATAAGTGGTCTTTTGTATATGTGCTGATGCTTTGTTAATATAAAGCTATAGATGATGTTGTACTTGTGATGATGCTACTTGTGATCTTCTGAAATGACCCATTGGCGACTTCATTACGCGGGGATAATGATATTGCAGGTACCCCGAGAGGCCCTTGAGTTTGCCGGAATGTCGATTAACTTCCGTTCCGGCAAATTCGGGTACTCCATATGTCCTATTTTTAGCGAAGGTCATGCTGAAATTTTCCGTGAATTTTAGCATGACTTTGCTAAAAATAGGACATATGGGGTACTTGCGACTAATGCATGGGCCGGGGTATCTTAGTACTTAGTTAAGTAGGATCAACTGCCCCGCCATTCTTCCTGCATAGGTGGCAATAGAGCCAAGTGATTAGGCCCAACCTAGGGTGCCTCGGCATCGATAAACCCTAAATGATGAAAACTTAATTTAGCATTTAGGGTGCCTCGGCGTCGACAAACCCTAAATGATGAAACCTTGGCTTCTATAGGGTGCCTCAGTGTCGATGAGAACCTAAATGATGTACGCTTAGGCTTTTAGGGTGCCTCGGCGTCAATAAACCCTAAATGATAAAAGCTTAGCTTTTAGGATGCCTCGGTGTCGACAAACCCTAAATGATGAGACCATGATCTTGTTCCTTGACAATAACCAACTTTTTGACCAAACTTTTTTCCTATTTAGAGCGAAACATGGCCCACAACGATGAGGCCGGCGGTTCGGGCGGCAAGCAATTCTGGGAGCTGTCCCAGGAGATGGAGGAAGAACCTCACCGCTATGAGGATGCCGCGGAAGACACCGATCCTGACTACACAACCCCTAGTGGCGTCGGGGATGACACCACTGATGATGCCGCCGAGGATGCCACCACTGATGATGGCGGCGCACGCACAGATGGCAGCCAACCGAAGAGGCAACGGAAGGACTGGCGCCCGAACGTGCTCGGCACCGTCAAGGAGGAATTTACTGAAGTGAACTCCGACGGGCATCCAACGGCGCCCAAACATGTAGTCAAGGGGTACTCGGTTCAGCTCGGGTGCATTCTCCGGAGCACCGTCTCGATCAACACCGAGAACCTAAGGCATAAGGACCGAGGGAATTTGCGCAGCCTCCTCTTCACGAAGCTGCATGAACGATACAAGTTCCCCGCTGAGTTTGCAAACACACGCCTCTCAAGGAATAAAGTGAACAGTGTCGCCCTCACGAGGATGAGCACGGCCCTGTCTACATGGAGAAGCACGGTGAAGGCAATGATTAAAAAAGGTGATAGTTATGACAAGATCAAGGCGAAATATCCTTTGACGAGCGAAGATGACTACAAGGAGTTCAAGATCAAGTGCGAGAGCAGCGCAACCTCCGAATCAAGTCAGTGGGGGAAAGAAATGCGGGAGTTGAACTTAGGGGTCCACCAACTCGGTCCCGGCGGTTACAGAGTGGCGGAGCCAATATGGGACAAGGAGGACGCGGAGCATGCCGAGCAAGGCCTACCGCCCCGCTTCGAGAAATTACGTGACAAGCAGACCAGGAACTTTGTCAGGGCCCGGTACAAGGAGGACCCGGTAACAAAGGAGCTTACCACGGATCCGAAGACCAGGGCGCTTGAGCTTGTTCTGGTAAGGAATACACCCCCGCGTAATTAGCTCCATATGGTTGCATTCTAATTAATGAAGCCAAATTTCTAAATGGTTCACATTCCTTCCGCAGGAGGCTGAAAGCAGTAGCGCGGGGTCGTCTCAGAGCTCCCCTTTTGACACCCCTTTAAATAGGGCGTTGAACGTAATGAAAAACAAGGATAAGCTCAGTAAGCCGTCGTCAGCTGGTCGTGTGGCCGGCAAAGGCTTGTCCACAAAATGGTCGTCATACTATACCGCTGGTGGGTGAAAGGAGAAAAAGACCAGCTCGGAAAGCCAGTCGTGCGAGGTTCAAGAACTCAAGGCACAAGTGGCGCGGATTCCAGAGATTGTCCAAGAGCAAGTGCAACAACAACTGGGAACGACGCTCACCGCCATTGTGCCTACCTTGATTCAGGGGCTGACGACGTGGATTGCGGGCGGCCAACAGGGGCCTCCCCCGGTTCCCAGCTTCACGGCCAGCAACTCGCACAATGCGCAGGCGGCGCCATTGGTGTCTCCGGCGGAGGCGGTATTCGTGTCTCCGGCGCTGGCACGGGCACTGGAGCTTAATGCACCCGGGTGTACGCCGGCCGGCACCTCGCCAGCAAGCGGCCCCTCCGTCAGTTGCACGCGCACGCCCGCCGTTGGCGGTGCCTCGACATTAGCCAAGCTCGACGGCATCACGGTAACTAAGCCTCTCGGACGATGACTTCATCTCCTTGCCTTTGACTGGGCATCCCTGACGCCCTACATGTTTTCGCAGGGCACCACCGATGTTCCTTGCACTCTCCTGCACTTCGTGGGCGGCGAGTTGGTCGATGTCGCCAAGGGCAGAATCGTTCAACCGGGCAACCGCGTGTTCCACGGTAATCCGATGCCACCCACCTTGTATAGGGTTGAACTGGTTCGGGTGCTGCCAGGCTGCGATGAGTTGTTACCTCCGATTCGACCCGCTGGGGCCGACGAAGATGATGTGATGACCCTCAGCGCCTGTGTAAGCTGGCCCCTGCTTTGGCCGAAGAGCCAGATTCGTTTGGGGGCGGGGGACACCACCCCACAGACAAGACCGCCAGTCGTGCCAGCGCCAAGCCATGGCAAGAACGCCGCAACGCTACCGGACATGCCGGACATCCCTATGGCACAGGATCCGGACATGCATATGGCACAGGATCCGGACGATGACGACAATGACGGCGGTACATTTTCCAACGTCGATAAGTACTTTGCCGAACATGGGTATGGTGACGAGTTCTGCGGGCCTCCTTCTCAAGAACCCAACCCTCAAAAAGACGACCGCGATCTAGCTGGTACGGCGGAGAAACCCAATTGCAACAGGCGTCGTCTGGCGTTCAGTTCTCAGGAGACGCCTCCAGCTGCCGCCTTCACCGAGCCTCAGATAGCTGAGGTGCCAAATATTATCAGCCCCAACACGCTCAAGAAGGCGGTCTGTGAGCAGAACTCGATCCCATTACAGCAGATCAGGAAGAAGGGACGGAAACAAAAGACTAACAAGGGCGCCAGTGCGAGCCAGCCGGCACCGAGTACGATCCGTGCTCAGGACGGGCCACCTTTACCTAAGGATATCTCGAGGAGGGTGCATGTGGCGGGTAGGCCGATGCTACCGACAAATATGCTCAATGCTGCAACCGGTGCTATGCGGAGTCTGCATGACAGTGTTCTTTCTTTGGAGAAGCGGCGTCTCAGAGAGAATGATGTGGCATACCCGGTTTTCGTGGCCAAGGTGCCAGAGGGCAAGGGCTTTGTGGATAGCGCCGTCGGGGGTACGATCGTCCTGCAGTTTGATGACATCTTTGCTATGCTTAACCTTCATCCGCTGCACTACACCTTCGTTCGGCTGTTTTCGCTGAGTATGGAGATGCGGATCATTAGAGACAAGACCCCGGACATTGTGATAGTCGACCCCTTCTACATGTGTGCCAAGATCTTGGGCAGCGCTGGGGACCGGCAAGTCGCGAGTTCACACCTCGAAGGCGTCATTCTGGCAAACCCAGATAAGGATAACTTCCTCGTGCCTTACTTTCCCGAGTAAGTCATCTCCTAACCGCCCCGTAACATATGATTTCTTAGATTTCGATCGTTCTTTTTTTTAACATTCCGTGTTCTGTGCAGTGACACACATTCCACACTCATCCTCTTAAGCCCGAAATATTCCATGGCCACGTATTTCGACCCGGACCGTGACTCCAAGATAGACTACACAAATATCAAGAAAGTTCTTGATGATGCTCTCCCCGGCTACGCCGCATCTGGAGGCACCTTTAAGAGGCCAGTTCGTAGGTACGGCAGGCACGTGTTCACCCACAATACGACGTTCCCCTGCGTCAAGCAGCCGCCTGGCGGTCAAAAGGATGCCTACTACGCCCTCCATCACATGCGGGCGATCGTGCGGGACCATAATCACCTTCTGCTACCAAATAATCTCAAAGATTGGGCCGCAAGCTTGGCGGCAATCCAGGACGCGGACATCCGACAAGAATTCTTTCGCATCCAGTCGGAGTTTGCAGAAATCATCCATCAAGATGTCCTTCGTACCTCGGGGCAGTTCTACCTCAAATTTCAACCGTCCAACAACGAGATAGACACAACGCTACAAATGCAGGCTGACAACGCCCGCGAATTCATGACCATCATGACAGACGGCGGCTTCATCCACGCTCCGGTCCCATGAGTCGAGTCAAAAGTAGTGATGCTATGTGTAGTTCTGAAACATTGATTAGCTCATGTTGTAATTAAACTTTAATGAACTTGTATGTCTCTTTGGTTTGGACAGTCGTTCAACTTAGATGTAATCGATGCTATTTGTTTGTAGGACCATGAATCGTGCTATTAATGTCTTGCTTTTCTCTTCCGATCCTTTTGTTGCATACTTATATATTGCTTATGTATTGTCTGTTGTTTGGTTAGTGCATAGAGATGTCGTCGTATGTCGTGTACAAGGGTAAGGTTCCCGGAGCCTACGACGACTGGGAGGAGTGTCGGAGACAGGTTCACCGTTTCAGCGGTAACAGTTACAAAGGGTACACCACTAGGGCAGAGGCGGAATCTAGATACGCGCGCTATCTAGCGGGAGAGAGGAGGGAGCGTTGGAGGAACCGGATGAAGACCAGTTTCATCGCGATGATGCTCATCGTGATGACCGCAGCTCTCTTCTATGTGATGGTAGTTTAGATGATCGATATCGACTTGTAATGTGAAGACAAACTCGCTACTCGCGGTCTCGAGACTTGTAATGTTCTATCTTTGTTCGGTCTTTTGAATTCGGAGACTAATATGATGAATTGTATTTAGAGACTAATCTTCTATTGTATTCGATGAATCTGCTGTTGCTGTGTGGTGCTGCTTATATTCTGTCCAATAATATATTTTGTAATCTGTGCAAAAATCAGAAAAGAAAAAAATCCCTAATATACATACTAATGGCGCATCACGCCAACGTGCGCCATTAGTATGCCAAAGGATACTAATGGCGCATCACACCGCAGTGCGCCATTAGTATGCCAGAGGGTACTAATGGCGCATCACCCAGCAGTGCGCCATTAGTATGCCGAAGGATACTAACGGCGCATCACACCGCAGTGCGCCATTAGTATGGCAAAGCACATGGGTATATATGGCCCCCTGGGAGGCATACTAATGGCGCACTGCCTGGTGCGCCATTAGAATACCAGATACTAATGGCGCACCAGCGGTGCGCCATTAATAAAATACTAGTGGCGTGGTGCTAGTGGCGCACCAGTAGTACGTCATTAGTAGGCAAAACTGGTGCGCCACTAGTAAGCCTTTTTCTAGTAGTGGTGGATACACTCTGTTCATGAATGTGACTACTATTCAACTGTTCATGAACCTCTCATGTGGATCCTTGCCATCATAGAGATATGCATAGCTCGCGAAGTCACTAGGTTATACTGGCTCTGCTTGTTTGTGATGGTTTGATGGAATCCCGGGGACATTTTTTGTTGGTGATGTGTAGGTAATATATCATAGCTGAGAATTGAACATCGTGTGAGATGCAGAGTTGGCGATGGTAGTTGGACTAATTCGTGGGTGATGCATCTCCGATGCTACTAGCACAAGGTGACAAGGTGCACTCGATGAGTAGCCGGAGAATAGATAATTTATATGAGTGGGTAATGTTAGCCCCTCGTTACTTAGGTGCTCGAGAGGTTATATGTCGTAACAACTCAAGTACCTAGAGATCTGGGGTTGAGTAGTGAGTACCAAAGAGAAGATGAACATCAAGCTAGAGGAAGAAGAAGCAAGAAAGCACAACACCAACTGAGCTAGGCCAAAGCACCATATCTGTAGTCCTCGTGTCCTGTTGTTTCAGGCGTTATTAATTAGTATCAACGACCTTCTTGAAGTGGTTGCTTTATATACATTGCACTCAAGGCTCATGTCCTCCTATTGGTTTCATTTTCCAGTTCGGCATGATAAGTAAGTTGGAGGAGCTTATATTGGCTGCAAGTTAGGGAATGAAAGACGTCGGGATAGAAATGAAGCCTAAGCTGATCGAACGAACTACTCTTCACCGGACTATGCATTGCAGTAATTGGTGCGGACATGCTAGCATTTGTGCCCTTAGATACTATACTCACCATTCAAGTACGTACCAATCTTCTTGTACTAATTAATAACGCTCTGAAACAACACCCTTCATTACTAATGTACATTAGGAACTCGTTTCCAATGGCACATCCCGCAAGAGATCATTTGGCCAAAATGAGTCAATAGGAACAAATGCTCTACCGAAAAAAGCATTCGCCCCGCTTTATATATAAAGCAACAACCCAGAATACAACGACCATTACAATAGAAAGGAAAATGGGTAAAGATACATGATATAGAAAGAGGCACTAACAAGCTTTCAATGCACCAAGCGTAAGCTTGAGCATCGAGGCCCTCGGTGAACTGAGATCCTGCTATCAACACGACTATGACAAGGTAGCATCCTGCCGCCGGAGGAAGACCACACTCCGCCAACTTCCATGAGGCAAACCATTGTTGATCCGCCATCCATGTTAGCCTCCAAAGAAGGCCCCTGCCCTCCAATTTTGATCGAAGGACACCCGCGCTGTCGGTAGGCAGAGACGCTCACCCCCGAGCTCGTAAGGCCTGAACCAACCTGTTGCCAGGGAGAAGACGACAAGCAAGGCTACTTCACCTCGCAAAGCAACACTCGGTACCACCACCACCTCCGGCAAGGATGAACGTCAACCGTAAGTAGCCGATAGTGGGAACACCACTGCAGATATCCCGACAGGCCACCTCCAATTTTAAAGCACCGACCACCACTGCATAGTCCCAAGGTGGCGCCTTCAAGAAGAAAAACGACATCGGGGCATCATCGCCACCCAACCTAGAACACGAAAGAGGAGGGCAGAGGCAGATCTTGATGCCACCTACAAGAAGGGTAACATCGCGAGGAGCGTTGCCGGCATGGTGGCCGCTGCAACCGGTCAAGAGATTCACTCAAGCCATAGCCCAGCCCAATAAAAGGCTTATAGATGGTGTCACATTAGTGGCGGGCACTATGTGTAACCCGCCATTGGTATTTCCACCGGATAGGTGGGGTCATATTAGTGGTGGACACTGTCTGTATCCCACCAGTGGTACTATTGGAAAAAGACTTATAGGGGTCACATTAGTGGAGGGCATTGTCTCCCGCCACTGTTACTACTAGGAAAGGGCTTATCTGTGGGGTCATATTAGTGGCGAGCTCTGTTTGTACGCAGCCACTGGTATTACTACCGGATAGCGGTGGCGGTTGGAATCGAAGCCCGCCACTGCTATTTTTTTAACAGTGGTGGGCAGAAGACGTTGCTCACCACTTATTCTCTATAACCTTTGGACAACAACACCAATGGCGGGCACAATATCGACGCCCATCACTGGTAGTTCTGCCATTAGTGGAGGGCGAATTACCTTGGCCCCAGTGTTGACACAGTTAGGTAATTTGTAAGAATTTCCTACATTTGGTTTTGAGATTATAGTGTGGTATTCTTATATGACCTTGTTATTATATGAAAAAGTGTTTCACTTTGTAGGTGTCATTATTTCTAAAATTTTGGAAATGTTATTAATAAACTTGTTTTTAATTGGATATACTTCAAATTTGAACTGCATACCCAATTAATGAACATGTAGTTCTTATTTGTAGATATGACCTAAATACATAGTTAAGAACTTAAACGGAAATTTTCACTAATTTTGCGCAGTTTTTAGTGTACATGTAGTTCAAATTTGATTTATGTCCATTGTATAACTAGAAATGCATTAAATCCCTTACATATATCATACAAACCCTAAATATTCCAAAATTTGAACATGAAACTTACAATGGTGTATATTAAACATAGAAGAAGTTTAATGGGGGAAAGATGAAAAAAAAACTAAGTCCCCCTTCAGACCTGGTTATTTCCCTCTGAAACCCTGATACTTACCCGGACACTGTTGTTTATATGCGAAGTGCATCCATTTTTTCGTAACTCACTAACAAATTTACCACACCCCCGGGGTCATATCATGACACTAGGTAAAGTTCCATCATTTTCAGACTTAATTTACTTCTACTTTAAATCAAAAAGCATTTCTCTCCTTTTAATACCTAGAAATTGATTTGGTGTTCTAAAAATAGCAACTCAGTCCAAAAAGTGGTAAACGTTTTCCTTGAGTATTGTTATGAAGTAAATTCAACCCCACAAAAAATGGAAAAATTATACCCCTAAAACACTAACAGCAAGCATATTACAAAAAAATCTAAAAAATAATTAGTGGCAGGCACGCAAAAACACTAGCCACTACTTTATACTCCTAGTAGTGGGCTAACCTTTCCGCCCGCGAGTAATTGGGCCTAGCCCACCGATGCGATTTTCCTTATCCCCGATCAATCCCCTCTCCATTCTCAGTCCACCAAATCTCTAGCCAGCTACCAAGGGTCGTTGCCGCACCCAGCGTTGCAGGCTGTCATGGGACCCATTGTGGCCATCGCCGCGGTAGGCCCGACTGTGCCCGGTCGAAATGCCCTCGCTCATGGCCTCCTCCTTAACCAATGCAGTCCTGACCTGGCCACCACAGGCCTCCTGTTCCTCTGAGCTTGACGCCTCTACCCCTCCCTTCGTCTCCTCACACGTCGGCGACATCAATCTCCCGGTAAGCCTTGCCAAATCTGGTATTCGTTCATCTAGATAGGCTATTCTTTCATGGCAAATTTGGCCTTTCCGATAATTGGGGATAGAAACTATATTTAGCTCGTGCTTGCGAGACTATGTCGTATACATCATTTCTTTAACAAATATATTTACTCCTGCTTGCAAGAAGACATAGTTTTATCGTATAAAGTGCTAATACTTAAAGCACATGCTTTAAGTACCGTATATGGAAGTGTTAAAGATAAAAGAATTGCTAAACTTAATTGTGTTCTTAAATTGTGCTATATGACTATATTGTGCCTCCTATAATACCACTGTTAATGCTAAACTGAAAAAAGCTGCCCCGATAGCCAAAAACGGTACCACCACAATGTTTTTACTTTTGGCCTGGAAAAAACCACCACTGGCGAGCTTTTATAAATGTCCGCCACTAAGTACAAACATTATCAGTGGCGGACGCCCCGCCCGCCATTGCTGACATGTTAGCAATGACGGGAGCTCAGTGCCGCCCTCCCCCGATCTCCCCCCTCCCCGCCAGCCAAGCCCGCCACTAGCAGGCTTTCTACGACTGCCACTGCTAGCCTGTTCTACAAGCAGTGGCCCCTCCATCCCAGCTAGCCAACAAATCCGACCAACAGGAGGTCGCACACATATTGGGTCGGTGGAGCTGGAAGACGAGCGAGCAAGGAGACCTCCATTTCCATATCTGCTCCAAGGCAAAACGAGGAAGCCTCGGGAGAAGCTCCATGCCCGCCGCCGAGCTACCTCCCGCGCGGCCAAGGGCGGTGCATCTCCGCATTCGTGCCAGCCACCCGCTACTCGACGCCACCTCGACAGTGGCCTCCACCAAACCTTCGGGTGCTCCACGCGCAGACCACCACCTTCACTAAGGCCTTCACACCACCGTCAGATACATGCCCCACCTTCAATGCCCGCCGCCATGTCGCCGCGCCCCCTGTCAACACAGTGCCACCGCCTGACACCTCACTGGGCACCATCGACACAGGGTAGAACCCCCCCCCCCCCCCCCCCCCCCCCCCCCCCCCCGCGGCCTCGCCAACGACCAAGCTTTGCCCGTCAGGGCGAGCTGGTGGCGGCAAGGAGGGGGCAAGCTAAGGACGACGGCTAGATTTTCCCCTCTGGGTTGCTCGTGCGAGTGGAGGAGTAGATTGCTAGCTCACCGTAGGAACAAATGCTATCAAGTGTTGTGATCGTTGGATAGATTGTTACACATGTTGACCTGCGGTAGAAATACTAAATGATCGCATCCCATTCCTTATTTAAATTTCTAATATGTCACATCAATTCATTCAATCCTATCCATTAAGCGAATGAGTTTATCTGTTTGTAATAAGTTTTGGCAGAGACGATGTTTTCTTGTATCCGCCAAAAATCTAAAATGACCGTTTCACAAATATAATGTGTATTGGTAAGCTTAAGTGTAGCTAGCCTCCTTGCCGTCGTCGCGCGCCCCGTCGGAGCCGCCGCCGTCCCTACTGCACCCCTGGCCAGGGTCGCCGACACGCGGTGGGGGGTTGGACGGCCCGGCCTCTCCCTCCTCGTCGCTGTCGAGGACGATGATGCCGCCCTCCTCGCGTCCGCGGCACCGGGCCTGGAGCTCCGCGTATGCCCGACGCTGGCGGAGCACCTGCTCGCGGACGTAGTCCTCCCTCACCCATTTGAGGGCGGCCTCGTCGTCGGGGGCCACCATGTTCGCGTGCTCCGGCTTCACGGGGAGCAGCCCCGGCTCGGGCTTCGGCCAGACCAGGCGGAGGGAGCACGGGGAGGGGCGCGGGGAGGGGCGGGCGCCCTTGTTGATGACGAGGGCGCCGCTGCGGGTGCGGCACCGAAGCGGCATCTCCTCCGGCTCCGGCTTGACGGGGCGGAGCGCCGGCGAGCCGGAGGAGAGGGAGCAGGAGCCCGACGAGGAGACGTCCCCGGCTCCATTCGCCGCGATGTCCAGGAGCTGCCACGTCGGCGAGAGAACGACGGGCGCGGCGGGTACTCGAGGCGCCGCGTGTTGCCGGTCTCGATGTGGTCAAGGACGGCCTCGAGGGTGCGGGCGGGCACGCCCCACCACTCGCGCCGCCCGTCGGCGTTGAGGCGTCAACGGGGGATGATGCCGTTGGCGAAGGCGATCTGGTCTTCGCGGCGGCGCTCGAAGTACATCGTCCACAGTGTGTGGCTGTCGGCGGCGTACCTCGGCTCGTTCTGCCGTGCCTCCGTCAGCGACGAGCGGATTCAGGCGATCTCGGCCCGCCGTGAAACCCATTCGGGCACCGGTGGCATCGGGACGCCGCCGGCGCTCAACTTCCATGACCCCGGCACACGCATGTCCGGGGGCGCCGGATAGTCGGCCTCGTAGAGGAGGCGCGCCTCCTCCTCGTGGAGATGGCGGCGGCCGAAGCCGTTCGCCGCCTCGACGTCGCCAGGGTACCTCTCAGCCATTGCTCGTAGGCGGGAAGAGGGGGGAGTGTTGCTTTGTGTGGCAATACGAGGCGAGGTGGGGCGACTGTGGCGTTCACCGGCGGGGAGATCGGCTTTTATAGCCGAAGTGGGGCGGTGAGAGCCTTCATGTCGGGCGACGCGTGGCGGCAGCGGGCGGGACGCGCGTCGGTGGCGCCTTCACTACGCCGCCCATGAGGCATCAATGGAGGCTGACCGGCGCTGCAGCGCGACAGCCTTGGCATTGATTCCCGCGGGAACCGAGGCGATGAGGACGAGGAAGCGACGTCTCGCTGACTCGGCGGGCCCATCCCTGTTCGCGCCAAAAACGCGTCCCCCGGCGCCCCAGGCGCCCCCCAGCGCGCCGGGTTCGGCCTGGGTCCGCCGGCGCCAGTTTCGGTCCAAACCGGTGAAAAACGGGCTCCTGAGACGCGACTGGGCCTTTTTTGGGCGCCGATGGCAAAAAAATGCCTGGGGAAGAGGAGCTGTTGGGAGCGCGGCTGGAGATGCTCTAAGCGTCTGCTAGGCGCTAGGTGAAGGCTAACCGTTTCGCCTATGCATGCTTACCATTTTTTAACCTCGACTCCAGGAATGAAATAAACAATTCTTACTACAACGTCAAATATTTGAGCTCATGCACCCTAAAAAATATTGTGACCCAAGAATCATGAATTTTTTTTGTTAAATCTTTGTTGAAGATGTTGGTTCATATAAAATTAATAAATTGACACCAACCTTCACCATCCGGTATATTGATCACCTTCCCATTATACTACACTCTATCCCATATTCACGTCACTAGGCGGAGAGGTCTATCTATGGTGGAAGAAATCATGTACATACATAGGGAACAACTACAAAATAATGCATGAAGATCATAGGGAAAACCAAAACAATGTCGGAGTCATGAAGAGAAACAAAAGAAGGTACGATTCTTCCTTTTAGGCAAGATCTCGAACCGTGTCGTTTGCATTATTTGTAGCTTGTTTGCGTCGCAGTTGCTAAACGTGTTTAGGGGACGGAATGTAGCTTTGTTATTGTTTAGACATCTCTCGGTCTGATACTTTGCAGCAATTTGAGTTAGAGAATTAGCATAGCCTTATGTCGGGTAGGAGCCGAGTGCTTCTCAGAACCTTGTTGGTCGAACAACTGATCAAACATTGACTCGTTCTCTCTTTTAGTATTGAAAAATAGTTATTTGATTTGTTTGTTTATAACCTTGTGGTGGCGTGCATGTTGCTCGTCTGCTCCTTTGCTCACCACCACCAGGTCTGGTTTCATGTCTCTTGCCCTATCGTCTCCACTAGTTCACTTTCTGATGCGATCTCGTTGCTTGCCGAGTGGTGGCCTCTGGTTAGTGTTGTTGTGTTGGAGCGATGTCGTAAAGAAACAAACAAGCATCTTCGACAAAGTGTGCCTCGCTACCAGCTGCGGCAGTTGCCTGTATCAAAAGTTCAAAACAGACTTCATCATGTGGAAGCTGGCTCTCGTAGTCGTGGGATATCAAGGCATAGTGGCGCAGGTTATGCGCCGGGTTGTGTGAGTGGTGTTGCTG
The DNA here is from genome assembly GCF_002575655.3 of Aegilops tauschii subsp. strangulata. NCBI lineage: Eukaryota > Viridiplantae > Streptophyta > Magnoliopsida > Poales > Poaceae > Aegilops > Aegilops tauschii. The sequence goes on along the minus strand of NC_053041.3, from coordinate 118,790,375 downwards.
GCCTTCCGGCTGATGCGGCGATGTTCTTTCCTTACATTGTGTCGCAATGTATCCCACTGGCGACTGTGAGGAGCAACGAGGAGGGGTGGCGGCGGTCCTAGGCCGCCTCCCGATTCACCCTTGTGGAGTAACGCGGGGGCTTGGTCGACCAGCAAAGTAGTTGGAAATATGAATGAGTTTGGCTCATCTGGGCAACGTGAGGCATAGAGTCGAATGGCTCTCGCTTCCGCGCTCGTGGCCGCGTGAGCACGCGGCTGCCGCCGGCTGGATCTCTTTGCTCCGACCACCCCCGCTTCAGCTGCGCTCGGATCCAGCCTCAGCCCCAGCTGATCTCCCTCTCCCTCCCGCAAGGACAAGCAGGTGTGCAAGAGGAGCTCCCCCGACCTCGCGCTGCCCCTCCCGTCCTCCCCGCCAGCAGCATCGTCGGCCTCCTCGTCGTCGCCCCATCCCGGCCAGCATTCTTCCACTACCTCCCGAGGGGCTGCCTATTGGCTGCACGTCGTGCGTCGTTCTGCTCGATCCGATCTGTATCGGGAGCTCCTGCCCGCTCTGCCGCAGCCGTCGTTGGCCAGGTTGGTGGAGGGTCCGTGGAGGTGCTCCCACGCAAGCTGTCAGATTCCGCATCCGCGAGGTTCCTGCTCCGACCTCGCCTGTCATCTCCGCCGCCATGCTGGTCGCGGCTGCGCTGGCCTCCCGCAAGTCCAACCTGGCCATAGGTGGGCGGATGGCCGGCGCGGGCGCCACCCCCGCTCCCCTTCCGGCGTCTCCTCCAGCCAGCTACCTCCGTCCCCGACGTCAACGCCGTCATCCTTGCTGGGGCCAGATCAGGCGGATCCATCACCAACAGGTCTCTCATGCACCATCTCGGAGGCCTCTTCCGTGCGTCCTAATTGGGGGGACTGGTTTAGATGCTCCAGAGGGAAGACGATGCCCGCTGATCCCATATGTTGCGCGCCAGCAGCTCGTGGGGAAACGTTGGAAGGCTGCCACCTTGACACCGAGCGCCGTCGTTCCCCATCTTCAATGGCCTTTCGTCAGCCCGCTTTCAATGCCCGGCCGGCTCCTACATCGTGGCTGAGGAATCGATGTTTTTGGTGCCTATCCAAAGCTCATCATGCCCACTCTTTCAGAGACCCAATTCGGTGTAGAAGCTGCCTCCATTTTGGCCACACTGCTCGCTTCTGTCGTGCAAAGAACCCCAGCCACCAGTCTACGCCACTCCGACGTGTTGCTCCATCACCCTCCCAAGTGCCTGATACTGCCAAGGATGCTACCACGATAGAGGTGCCACTGCAGTCTGTCCTCGCGGAGCAGGCTGAGCTGCAAGACTGCCTGATCAGAGTTGAGAGTTTTTTGGCGAGAGTTAAGGCGGTTCTGTGCAGGCTCATAATCATGCCAGATGTGCCTCCGCTGGCCGAGATCCAGGTTGATTCCAAGGGTGAGGGTGAAGCAGACCCCTTTGGTTGTTTCTCTCCTCGTGGTAGGCACCTGGGCTGCAGGAGCTATGTGAGGCACCATCTCCGCCTTTGTCGATGGTGCTTCCAAAGGGGATGAGCTTGATGATGCCCATGATGCCGTCACCGCCGATGTTGGCGGAAAGCCCGCCATTCGTCATTCTGGACAACGAGGAGCAGGATTCGCCTCTGTCATGTGAGCATCTGGAGACGCCTGAGTCCATCGTGTTGGTGGCAGCTGTGGCTGATGATGTTGATGCAGTCGGTATGTTGGTGCCTGATCCTTTGGAGCCCAGCCAACCGCTTGCCTTTGTGGATCGTGGAGATTCTGACGTTTCAGTCACCCAGTCGCACGTGACAGTTGGGCATGTTTCTGTGCATGACAAGGTCAACGAGATTCTCTTCGAGTTAGAGATTCACAGCTTGCTCGCACATTTCGAGAGGGCTAGCCCTGGATCTGGCAAGAAGATTGTGGAGGAAACTCTCTGGAGCAAGAGCAAGAAGAGTAGCGCCACAGAAAAGGCGTCCTCAGCTGCTTGATGGATAGTCTCTTGGGTTGTCCTTATGGCTTGGCTTGTCTCCGTGGATTTGGTGGTGCATATGGTCTTCGTTGAGTGTTTCTTTGCGATGTAGCAGTGTGGGGTTGGTGGTCGTTATGTGTTGGGTATGATTGTCGTGTCATTCTCTGTGAGTAGTCCACACGTGATTTGTTTGTATCGATTTTTGCCTGGTTTTCCGTAAATTAACTGAGCAATTCTCTTCTACTTAATTAATTGATGAGGCAAATATTTTGCCTCCGTTTAAAAAAAAATGGCTCGTCTGCCACCTGGAGCAAAAGTAAAATTAAAGATAGCACATGGTCTTCTTTTCTTATAACACACAATCTCCTTGCATAGCACTGGAGTCGGTCATAAAGTCTTTATTCCATGCGAAAATATCTTAGAAGATTAAATACTGGCAACGTATTGTTCGCAAAAGACAATGTATGTTTGTGTGTGTGTGTGTATATATAGACACGACCGAGGAAGACGAAGCAAGTGTGTATGTTTTCTCAATAGTCCAGGAGGATCACATGCTTGCTCTCGAGCTCCTAGTGTTAGCAAAAGACAACACAAGAACAGGTCAATGCTACCTTCAAAATATGGGATGTTATTAAAAGATAACGCAAGAAGAGATCAATGCTAGCACCTTGAAATTACGGGAGTAGGAGACATCCAGGAGAGAATGCTTAGTACCAATAGCTCGCTCCGTACTTTGAAGCACTGAAATCCGGCGTTGGGGCATCCTTTCATTACAGAGTGAGGCATGTCATATTGAGCTGTCGAGAGGGAGTGTATGGAGACACCCTGTACTTGTGCTGTTGTCTCAAACTGCACCTACACAAAATATGTTCCACTTTTTGATATCATTGTAATTGTTCCTACATAAGTATAATGTTGAGATGTGTGTTTTCTCTTTTATGATCGCTTATCCAATTGCTCGGGCAATCCGAAGAAATACAAAACTACGCATGATCCTCTTGGTTGCGGGGACCTTATTGCTGACTCCCCGGCGACGACTGTCTCCGACCACAATGCCCGCCAAAGACCACGGGCGCACACGCCATCAATATCGTACCGTACCAACTGGATTGTGGACGGGATATAGCGAACACCCCAACACGTAATTAGCTGGACATAATGACACTTGGAATGAAGAGTCTTTGGATCCGGGTCATCATTTGTGGTTAGATGTGCCTCATGACCCTATGCAATACCTGCAATTTTACATGTCGATCAATAAAGCCTAGCAGATTTCTCGAAAAGAAAAAAAACAAGAAAGAAACTATTGTTTAATAATAATTCACTGCTTTAACAAGGAGCAGCGAAGAACAATATGCAATGGCATAGATTAAGAAAATACTGTATCTGATTAGTGATCCTTGGCCGAATGACTCTGCACAATGCGGATCTCGAGGTGTCATCTAATTAATGAGAGAGACGTGGAGCCCTGGTTCGGTAGTTCTACTATTGAACTTTTCTGAACCACACCTTCAAATTTGTGCGGCCATTATTCACCCAAGCTCGCCTAGGGAGACCATGCATGACTTGAACGGTGGTCGTGAAGGAACTCTATTACACCTCGTTCGCCCCACCCCGACTAGTTGATGAACTAGCATTCATCTATTCCTCGTGCTCTTTTATAGGATCTAGACACAAGCTTCGTGTGCATACGTGTCAAGTTCTCTAGGCATGTTAATTCCATACAATAATTTAATGAGATCGATGTTAGCTCATAGGAACGGATGGAATATAACGGAAGTGCTCTGCACACGATTGCTAACAGACGATTTGTGCCCGACGGGATTACAAGCCACAGATTAAACAAAGTAGGTAATCGAATGGTGTAGGAACGTTCTCATGTGTGGATCGTGCGTGGAATCATCATGTGCATAGCAGTGCTTGTACGCGACAAACTCAGCCCAGCTATAATTGCGACGACCATGGATAATCCTTTTTGGTGAGCAACGTGCACGTCCAGCTCCCCCTGTACGTACAATTTTGGGCCAGCTCAACTAGGTTTTTCCCGGTTTTGGGACGGTTGTAGAGCCTTCTCTTTCTTTATATTTTTCCTTCTTTTCCACTTACGTTTATACTTTTTTTCTTTTTTTTTAAATTTTCTTTTTTTCATGGACGTTTTTTCTTGTTTTTATTTTTTATTTTCTTATTGATTTTTCGAACATCCTTTTCAATTTTTTTGAATAATTTTATGAAATTAGGAACTTGTTTTGAAATCATAATATATCTTGAATCATGAACATATTTTATGCAATCGTGAAAAATTTATAATTTGCAAATTCGTAAGCACCTTTTTTAAATTTATTAACATTTTTATTAGCGATATTTATCCTTAAATTTCGCAATCTTTTATAAAAAGTTGTGCAATTTTTTTTGAAACTCGTTAACATTTTTTTGAATTAGTGAACATTTTCTGGAGCGACAAACATTATTATTTTTTGAACAATTTTATAGACAGATAAACAACAAATATCAAAAAGAAACTGAAAAAATAGAGCACCCAGCCGCCCATATGGACCGGCATAAAAGCACGAGCTGGGGGAGCATGGGTTGCGTGCTAGGTTGCTACCAAGCGACTCGTGTGCGAAATAGGAATTTTTAGAAGGTTTCTGTTGTTTTGTTTTTTTGGTCTGGGTTTTGCTTGGTTTTTCAATTTTGCCTTTTTCCAAATTCGTGGTTTTACTGAAATATTTGTTAAGTATTTTCCGAAATTCTTGATTTTTTTTAAAAAATCATGTACTTTATTTATATCCGTTAAATTTTTCTTAAAATTCAATAACCATTTTCAAATTCTTGAATTTATTACAAATGCATGAAAATTTTCAAGTTCACGATTTTTATTATTTCTATTTTTTGAAATTCCTATTTTTATAAATTTGTTTGTTTATAATTTCTAATCTATAAAATTTGGATCCTGTTTTTTCTATGAAACGTGTGAAGGGGAGAAAACTGAGTGAGCGAGCGATAAAACTTAATGGGCCATGGCCTGCAGTCATGTGCGTGAGCGCCAGTTCGCCAAGTCTTAAGGTGCTGAAGAGGCTTGCCTAGAAAAGAAAACACATTGAAGAGGCGGTCTCATTAGATAGCTTGGCGAATCTTTTCATGTGACTTTATCTTTATCTTTACCTAATAATAAAGTAAATTGGGTTTCAGTCGTGCGGCATGGTATTTTTCAGAAAAGTCCCTGTGTTTTGATGAAATCAACCCGCGGTCCGGATTTAAATCACACCCGAACAGTTATTTTACATTTTTCGAAACCCCCCATGAAGTTTTAGGTAATTCATCCGCGGATCATATCTAAGTCAAACAAATGCTTTTTTAAATCATCCATATCTTTTAAACCGTAACTCCGATTTGAACATGTTATATATGAAATTTGATTAGAAAAATATGTAGAATATGAATATGAGATTATTTTTACTTGTTAAGTACTTTAAATATTATTTTGGAATATATTTAAGTCAAACAAATGATTTTCTAAATTATCCGTATCTTTTAAACCGTAACTTTGATTTAAACATATTATATATGAAATTTTATTAGAAAAATGTGTGGAATCTAAATATGTTCTTAATTTTACCTGTTAAATATTTTTAAAATATTGTTTTGGAAGCAAACTTATAATTTATAGCGCAAGATCCAGTTTTCTTTCATACCGGCAATGATCCGGATTAAAAATAAACACCCCACTATAACCATATAGGGAAAAGAAAACATCGATAACTACACATGCATACCTCTGAAAAATGTCGCAGGGGAAAACAACAGATTTCAATCGCGGGAGTGAGAGAAAGCGAGAGATATATATATATATAGAGAGAGAGAGAGAGGGAGAGAGAGACGCCTAAGGATTAACCATATTCAAACACGTTTTTGTTTGTTTTGTGTACCGAGGCCATCGCCGGTGAGGGTGAGAAGGAGGATAAGCGGCAACACAAATATGATGCCTCGCAAAAATAAAGAAGATGGACCTATTGTGGTCTTGAGTAATGGCTGTTGGGTTAAAAGCATGTGTTATGTTTTCTCTCCCGTTGCAACGCACGGGCTCTTTTGCTAGTGGATCTAAGCGGCAGTCAGCATATCCCAGTCACGCCACGGCATGTGCCAATTGCGATAAAACCAAAACCCTATTTTATTTAGGCTATTATTTTTGAATAATTATACTAATAAATGTACATGTTCATCTTGGTAAACACTATATTGAATAATTACATTTCCCACCTGTTCATCTTCACAACACACTATATTAAGAAAAGGATATTAATTTTGTTATTTCCATATTTTGTGTATACATGGATCAATCCATATCAATTGGCTAGTTGCTCAAGTTATGGATCTAAGATTTTCAAGATAGTTGCTACTTGATATATTTCAAAATAACACACATTTAAAGTTTTATAATTAACTGGCAATATGCTTTAATTTTATTAGTTTTTTAGTCATAAGATTTTAAAAACGTATGGACCCATTTTACATTTCGCACCAAGCACCCAAATTCTTAGGAACGATCCTGGAATAAGACACAAAGCAATTACAAATTGCCTGAAAAACAATTATACAACAAAATGATCTTGGGGAAATTTTGTAGCTGTTTAAGTGAAAATTAAAAATCATTTATGTCACACATTTAAGAACCGACCCATCAAACAATAATTAATGGATATGATGAAGTAGCTACTAGATACACGTGAGCTTTTTTATGAGTAAACAATAAGCTTTCAGGCTCATTTGAGTTGCATCTAAGCCAACGCCATGCTTACATATTCAGGTTGTTACCATACTATAATATTTTGTGGAACTCTTTGTGGTCCTGGAAATTAATATATGACGTCTATTAGTTTGGATCGGGTGGACAATATCATTTGGTACCCCATCGCTAATCCTATCCAGCACTAACTAAGAAATTATGGAGTACCTTGATCTATAAGTGGCAAAATTGTAATCACAGTAACTCGGTATTATTTTCCCTTAGCATGATATTTTGCTAGTGGTGATAAAGTCAGTTTGTGGTGGACATTCTTTGTATTTCCTCGGTTAACCTGTTTTTCGCCGCTAAAGATCTTTTAGCAAAGTTCAATGAGGGGTGATGTTAAAGAGCGTTTAGCAAATTTCCATGACTCATGCCTCGTCAACTCCCATTTATAGAAGGTCCATCCATCAATTAACCATGAACAGCCCCTTTCACTAACCCTAGACGCCACCAATTCTCCTCAAGGTTGCCGCCTCAGTCCGTATTCCCTCTCTAGTCTAGTGGATAAACAACAGCCAGAGGAGTGGGGACCCGTCATTTTTGTTTTTCTTTGTTCTTGTTCCCCTGGGGTTTTTCTCCCTAACGGCAGCCATGAGGTGGCGGCGGCGATGACGTCTTGAAATAAGGTATCTTCATCCTCTCCTTACCTCCACGACGTCTGACTTGATGCTTACGAAGGGCCTGTGAGGGTATGTAATACCATATTGTTGGATCTCTTCAAATCTTGGTAGTTAGTGTGTCAATCAAGGTAAGTAGTCGGTTGGATCTAGGTGGGGCGACGTTGACCTCCTTTTTGCGTGGCATGACATAGTTTTTCTAGCCCTCCAAAATGATGGTGAAAGTGTGCAAGCCTGCATTGCATGGGGTGATGCCCCAACTGATATTCCCTCAACACTTATTGTATCTTCTTTCTAGCGACGAATGGCTATTGTGGTCTTCATAGTCAGGTATGGCAAGGGCGTTGTTAAGCTAAATGTAGATGGCACATACATTAAGGAGACATGCAAAGCCGGTGCTGGGATGATTCTCCGTGACAAGACCGGTGGCATAATCTTCTCGGCGTGTAGAAACCTTTTGCATTGTGCGAGCCCATTGCAAATGGAGTTAGAAACATGTCTAGAGGGGCTAAACTTTGCTTTCCAATGGTCTACGCTGCCCATTCATGTTGAGATGGACTGTAAAGTTGTCGTGGTCTCCATTCAGGCATGGTCAACAGACAGATTAGGCAAACGCAATATTGGTGACTGGATTTAGGAAGCTCCTTGATGAGAGGGATAGTTCTATCGCTCATGTTAGTAGGAACTAAAATGTAGTAAGTCATAGATTAGCTTCTGTTGCTTGCGATGAAGGCCGTACGACACTATGGACTAGATCAGGCCCTGCTAAGGTACCACAACTCTGTATGGAGGATTTCCCTCCAAGTTGAGCAATGAAATCCCTTTAACCCCACAAAAAAGGGTATGACAAGGTCGTTGGCAGGTGGCCCTTTACCTTGCTGCTAGTTCAGTGCAATTTTCAAATTCCGACGGGCTTCCTACAATCGACGGAAGAAGATGAGCAATATGATTTCTGATGTAATTTTATTTTTTGCTGGTCGTTTTGTGTCTTGTCATCTTTTCATTCTATTGTTCACCATTTTCCTTGATAATATTCAATTATAAGATGCCCATTGGATGTTTGTTCTAAAAAGATCGATTGTCCCATTTACAAGATGATATATAGTATGACGTGTAGAATTTATGCGCTATTACTTTGTATAATTTTTTAAATAGTAATAACCATCCGTTTTGAGGTTGTTCATGTATATGTGCAGACACACTGTGATAATTACATTAATAAATGGTAGAGTCAGTCATAAGTCACGAAGACCTTTCAGTCAAGGATGTCTTATCAAATTAAATTCTAGCAACCTACCTGCTGCTAGCAAAATACAATGTTTATCCGTGTACGTAGAGTCAGTCATAAGTCACGAAGACCTTTCAGTCAAGGATGTCTTATCAAATTAAATTCTAGCAACCTACCTGCTGCTAGCAAAACACAATGTTTATCCATGTACATATACAACCGAGGAGGACCGATCAAGTGTCTATGTTTCCTCAATATAGTTCAAAAGGATCACTGGTTTTCTCTCGAATACTTATTGTTAAGAAAAGACAATGCGTGCAGGAGACATCCAGGAAAAAAGGCTTAGTATGAGTCAGCTGATCGGTACTTCTGGGTGTTTTCCTACAGCGTCAGCGTCAGGTTTGCCTGATGACCCTAATGTAATACATGTAATTTTACACGTTGATCAATAAAGCCTAGCAAAATTCTTGAAAAGAAAAAAGTCGAGAGAGAAACTATTGATTAATAATTCACTACTGAGACAAGGAGCGCCAACGAACAGTATGGAGTGGCATAGATTAATAAATTACTGTACTTGATTAGTGTTCCGTGGCCAAATCACTACCAGAAAAACTTGGTTTGCCGACGGCCAAATCTATGCCGACGGCACCCGTCGGCATAAATGGAGCTATGCCGACAGGCCGTAGGCGTAGAAAAGCCGTCGGGATAAATCCATATATGCCGACGGGGCCGTCGGCATATACGAGGCCGTCGGGACCGCTCGAGGTACGCCTACGGGGCCCGTCGGCATAGGAGCGGCCGTCGGCATAGCCCTTGCCCAGATACAAGGTCAGCGCTGACCGTTTGACGACGTTGAGCCTACGCCGTCCGTGTGCTATGCCACGTCATCGATCCGTGGGACTGCACCTCCGTGTGTGCACAGATATGCCGACGGCCTAGCCGTCGGCATACATTTATTTAGTTTTATTTTAAATTTCGCTTTATACTACCTATGGCAAATATATGCCTACGGTATAGCCGTCGGCATAGGCCCCTCTGCCATGTCATCGATCCGTGTGACATGCCACGTCATCGATCCGTGGGACTGCACCTGCGTGTGTGCACAGATATGCCGACGGCCTCGCCGTCGGCATACTATTTTTTTATTTTCTCATTTTTACTTTATTTTAGTTTTTGTTTTTACATAAGATAATTATGCCTTATCTAAAAAAACATACCCTGATTGTATATCGATTGCCCCCCGTTACGAACGTCGCTATCGCCGTGTCACGGAGGGAGGAAACGGTCGACACGGAGGGAATTCTAGTTGGTGGGGGGATTCGGGGTGTAGCTATGTCACCGAAACATCGCAGGGTCCCGATGCATATGTGAAAGTGTTCAGGCATGCGTAGACGCCCGTCTTGGGGCTCCGCGGTGTGCCCCCCTGCACGCAAGGCAGTGCCGCCGTCACTTGGAGGGGGGCACACCCCGGAGACGCGTGCCGCCTCTTGGGACATGCCACCACACCACCCCGCATGTATGAGGGCCCGGTGCGACGCTCGGGTGGCATTGCTACCCCCCAGGGCCCCCGTCCCGCCACTACTAGAAAAAGGGCTATAGATGGGATTGACACTAATGGCGCACCGCTGGTGCGCCATTAGTATATACTAATGGCGCACCACCTTCTGATACGCCATTAGAGTTGAAACTACTAATGGCGCACCTGGCCCAGGGTGCGCCATTAGTATCAAAATTTTTTTAACTAGTGCGCCTGTCCAAACATACTAATGGCGCATCCAGACACAGTGCGCCATTACTAGTTGTAACTAGTAATGGCGCACCTGCCGGAAAGTGCGCCACTAATGTTGTTTTTTCTATTATATTTTTTATTCCCTTTTTTGCAAAACTACTAATGGCGCACTTTCCTTGATGCGCCATTGCTATTTTTGATACTAATGGCGCATTGCTTAGGAGGTGCGCCATTGTGGTTTTGTAGGTAAGTGCCGCAGCCCGACCGTCCACCATCTCTCTCCTCTCTCTCTCGCACGGAACCCTATCCTCTTCTCCCTCACCCCGCACACACACACACACGTCTCTCGGCCTCGCCCCAGCCCCGATCCATGCGCCATTGTGGTTTTGTAGGCAAGTGCTCCCTCCTCTTCCTGCGCGGCGGCCCTTGCCCTCCTCTCTCTTCGGTCCCCTTCGCGCCTCCTCGCGGCAGTCGCAGCCAAGGAGCCCGAGCTCGGCGGCGACGGATCGGAAGGCAGCGGCGGCGCTGGATCTGGCAGTGGTGGAGTCGCCGCTGTCTCCACTCGCCGGGAACCGGCCAGATCCGCCCGACGAGCTTCACAGGTGCCACCCCCTCCGCCACCAGCCACGGTGGCCTCCCCCGCCCCGTATCGGCGCGGATCCAGCCGCCATCTCCCGCAGCAACGGCGGCCTCGCCCTGCTCCGCCCCCGCTCCTCCTCCTCCTCCTCCTCCTCCGCGCCTTCGCCTCGCTCCCCATCCCGCGGCGGCCTCGACTTGTCTCCCTCAGGTTCTCTCCGCTCTCACACCCTCCGTGTCCGTCCTCTGGATTCCGTTTCCCGGGGCCTTGCGCTTAGCAACGCACGCCGCACGTGCTGGACCGGCGACCGATATCGTACATGTGGCTAGCTCGATAGGACGCGGATCCGTTAGTTGGCTTGAATTCGTGGATCTACTGTATGATCAATCAAAACACGTTTTGTCCAAAGTCCAAACTTAATGGTAAACAAGAGGCTAATCTTGCTATTTTTGTTTGTTATGCGGTTTGCACTTTCTGTTTCCTTGAACAGTTTACAGTTCATCTAATTTACATTTTTATGTTAACTTTAGCAATTAATTTACCTCAAACAAGGTAATTAATATGATAATTATCCCCTGTGTATACCGCAAGTAAGTAACTTACTGTAATTATGTTAAGAAATTAGAATGTTTGTGACCGACCGTTTAATAAGATGCTCTTTTCACAAGGTGTGATATTGTGGCATATTTACCCTGGAGCTAGCATATATATGGAGCTGACTTTGTTCCTGGAGGTGAGCATATATTGTTGATCTTCTCATGTCAATTGCAGCAGTTCCTTGATTCACAATTTATATAGTGTGGTATAGTGGTTATATTTGGAGGTTTATCCCTGTGAAATAATCACCGCAAGGTGAGTACTTTCCGCAGCTAGTGTTATGCATAAGCTCAGTGTGTTTGCTCAATTAGCTACTGCTCAATTAAAATTGGTGACCTTCCATTGATGATAGGTTTAGAAATTATGCATTGAGTAACTGGACCTGACCTGGAGTACTTGGTTAATTCAGTGATCTTTTAACAAAATTTAACTGAATTATTTTGGGCAATGGAGTACTGAATTTTAACTGAGTAACTTGCACTTGCATATGCACTAGACCACTTGTAAATTCTTTGGCTCCTCTTTAATCTGGTGCAATTACTTAACTAACCGTAATAGCCCTGACACTTGTAAGTAACCATATCATTCAAACATCCAATTAAATATATTCTACTCCATTTCCTGAGATGAAATTGTGATGATGGGAGTGACATTAAACAGCTTGAACATCTAATTGTGCATGTACTCCATTGTTATATACTGATCCATCTTGTCTTTGCCCCATGTTAACATTCAAATTGTTAATTGCATTCAAAGTGTTAATTGCAGGAGCAGACACAAAGGAGGAATCTGCTACCTCAAAGCAGTTGATGGACGCCGGGAGGGTGGGTACGTGATGTCGGAGGCTGCCGGGAGGGTGGTGACGAGCTACCGAAGAGATGAGTTCTGGCTCTCCTCGATGCCAGGACGAGGCGCTGTTGCCGATCGGACGTGGACTCGATTGATTTTGATTTGAAATATGACGGGTTGTAATGTAAAATGCACTTCAGTTCCAAATTTCCTCCCCTTGCGAGAGGTATTCTTGGACGGAGGGAGTAGAAGATTAGTTATAGGATTTTGTTTTATTTCTGTGCAATTTTCTTTTTATTGGATACTTATAAAGACATGGTAATATTCTTGCTATAATAAAAATGATGGTTCTATTTCATTTTTTGTTTTTAAATTATTTTTCCTTATAGGTTGTTTTTTGTAAATTTGTATTTTTTTTGTTTTCCAAATATACTATTAGTGGCGCATTTCAGCCTTTATTGGTGGCGCACCTAGCTTTTTAGCTAGTGGCGCACCCTAAGGTTACTAGTGGCGCACTTGGCTTTATTACTAGTGGGGCACCTAAGGGTTAGTAATGGCGCACTATTAGGTGCGCCATTACTGTCTGGGATAGTAATGGCGCATCAAATGTGCGCCATTACTAAAACTTACTAATGGCGTGCTAGTAATGGCGCACCTAATGTGCGCCATTAGTAGCCAAAATAGGTGCGCCATTAATAACCTGTTTTCTCGTAGTGCGCCTAACCCTGTAGCGTTTGACCACGGGATCTAGCCCTTTGACTTTGCACGGACGGGCTTTGAGTAGTGGACCTATCCGCCCGGTTGTGTTAGGTAACCCATAGGAACCCTTAGGAGCAACATCCGGGCCAGACCCACAGCAAGATCCCCTCCGTGTAGACCCGACGCGTCCATTTCCCCCTCCAGGTGCCGGCGGCGCCACCGTCCGTGAGGGGGGGCACACCCCGGAGACGCGTCCGCCTCTTCGGACATGCCACCACACCACCCCGCATGTATGAGGGCCCGGTGCGACGCTCGGGTGGCATTGCTACCCCCCAGGGCCCCCGTCCCGCCTAACCTTATAGCGTTTGACCACGGGATCTAGCCCTTTGACTTTGCACGGACAGGCTTTGAGCAGTGGACCTATCCACCCGGTTGTGGTAGGTCAGCCCATAGGAACACTTTGGAGCAACATCCGGGCCAGACCCACAGCAAGATCCCCTCCGTGTAGACCCGACGCGTCCGTTTCCCCCTCCAGGTGCCGGCGGCGGCGCCGTCCGTGAGGGGGGGCACACCCCGGAGACGCGTGCCGCCTCTTGGGACATGCCACCACACCACCCCGCATGTATGAGGGCCCGGTGCGACGCTCGAGTGACATTGCTACCCCCCAGGGCCCCGTCCCGCCTAACCCTGTAGCGTTTGACCACGGAATCTAGCCCTTTGACTTTGCACGCACGGGCTTTGAGCAGTGGACCTATCCACCCGGTTGTGTTAGGTCAGTCAATAAGAACACTTTGGAGCAACATCCGGGCCAGACCCACGGCAAGATCCCCTCCGTGTAGACCCGACGCGCCCGTTTCCCCCCTCCAGGTGCCGACGGCGGCGCCGTCCGTGAGGGAGCACACCCCGGAGACGCGTGCCGCCTCTTCGGACATGCCACCACACCACCCCGCATGTATGAGGGCCCGGTGCGATGCTCGGGTGGCATTGCTACCCCCTAGGGCCCCCGTCCCGCCTAATCCTGTAGTGTTTGACCACGGGATCTAGCCCTTTGACTTTGCACGGACGGGCTTTGAGCAGTGGACCTATCCACCCGGTTGTGTTAGGTAAGCCCATACGAACACTTAGGAGCAACATCCAGGCCAGACCCACAGCAAGATCCCCTCCGTGTAGACCCGACGTGTCCGTTTCCCCCTCCAAGTGCCGGCGGCGGCGCCGTCCGTGAGGGGGGGCACACCCCGGAGACGCGTGCCGCCTCTTGGGACATGCCACCACACCACCCCGCATGTATGAGGGCCCGGTGCGACGCTCGGGTGGCATTGCTACCCCCAGGGCCCCCGTCCCGCCTAACCCTGTAGCGTTTGACCACGGGATCTAGCCCTTTGACTTTGCACGGACGGGCTTTGAGCGGTGGACCTATCCACCCGGTTGTGGTAGGTCAGCCCATAGGAACACTTTGGAGCAACATCCGGGCCAAATCCACGGCAAGATCCCCTCCGTGTAGACCCGACGCGTCCGTTTCCCCCCTCCAGGTGCCGGGTACCGGGTCCCATACAGACGGTAAACTAAGAATCTAAAAATGTAATAATTGAATTGATTAAAAACTCCGGTATTCATCATTGAAAATGTACAGTTGCTGTGAACCATTTAGTGCTCGGGCACCGGGCCGGCTGCCCGGGCACGCCCGGTGCCCGAGCACTGAAAAGTTCACAGCAATTGTCCATTTTCTTCATATAAGTCTAATGAATACCGGAGCTTATAACGTATGGATTAGTGAACTATTTAAACAGGTCAAATTGCTTTTCCCTCGGCGAGGTGGGACTATTTTTTCAAAAAAAAGTAGTTGCCCTCTATGCCGACGGCATAGCGGTCGGCATAGTCCTCTTGTCTATGCCGACGGCCTGGCCGTCGGCATAGAGCCACCCTTATCCACTCGATGGCCCTCTCGCTGCCATGTGGGACCACTCCTATGCCGACGGCCTGGCCGTCGGCATAGGGCCACCTTATCCTCGACACCCCGGCCCGCCTCCTCCACTCGTTTCTCTCCTCGCGCACCCCGACCCAACTGCCGCCGCCACCCTCTCCGCGCCGTCGACGCCCTCCTCTCCTCCACTCGCTGCACATCTCCTCTCCTCCAACCACCGCCACCACCCTCTCCCCGTGCCGCACCGCCGTCGTCCCCGCCCTGACCCGTGCCGCGCCGCCGTCCTCCCGACCCACGCCGCCGTCCTGCCCGCCCCGCGCCTCCCCGTCGTCCTCCCCGCCCCCGTGCCGCCCCGACGTCCCGCCCCGCCCCGCGCCGCCCCGTCCGCGCCCGCCCCGACGTCCTCCCCGCCCCGCGCCTCCCCGCCCCACGCCGCCCCGTCCGCACCCGCCCTGTGTCGCCGCCGTCCGTGCCCGCACCGGCCCGCAAGGGCTCGACTCCGGCCGCGGGTCCGGCGCCCCCTTCCCGGCCGCCGCCGCCGCCCCCAACTGGCCCTCCAACTGCAGCTCATCACCGACCCAACCGCCGCCGCCCGTCTCCTACGTGAGTTTTTTTCTTCCTTTTTAGTGTTTTGGTACTGTTTTTAGGTGGATGAATGCATAGATGATGGAATGTATGTCATATTTGTTAGATGTAGTTAGTTTGCAAAATATTGATCAATGGATGTTATTAGCAATATGAGTTTTCAAGTTGAAGTGTGAATGTTGTTATGTGATGTGTGATTATATACTTTTTGCACGGTGGTATTTTGATCATGATGGTGTTGCTACAAATCAATGATGAAATATTTATTGACACTTAATGGTCTTGCTAAAGAATACTTATTTGAGAAAAATGGTGATGTTCATAACTTGTTCATATGGATTTCTTTTAGATGATGATGATTGTTAGATGAGGAGAGATAATGATGATTTTTTATGCTTCGATGATTTTGAGATGATGATGATGACCGATGATAGATGATTGTTAGATGATGTGGATGATAGATGATGATATTTTTTATGCTTCGATGATTTTTGAGATGATGATGATGATGATTGTGATGTTCTAAATTTTTTTTCGCGATGGATTTTGCAGGCTTTGTGGTGTCGCATTTCATCGGAGTGACCGTTGTACGACGCGTTGGTCCCCCTGAGCATCCCTCTGCTCTTCGACTACTTCCTCTACAGCCGAGGGTGAGCTACAAGTCCATCTCCTCCATTTTTTCATATCACTAGATTTCATTCTCAAGTCAACTGGCGTAACCTAGGCGTCTCCCGTCCGAAAGGGTTGCATAGATAAATATGCATTCAATTGCATATTTATCACCGCAGCTCTTTCGGATTGTCCAGCGTTTTCCACGGACAGCCCGAGGATGTGTAGATTGGGTATGTTCTCCATGTTCTACCCCGTTCCGAGACAGGATTTCGGCGGCGCCTCCCCATTGTTCTCCGGAGCACATTCTCTCGGCTATTTGCCGAGACGTGTATCTGGAGAACAGCGGGGAGGTGCTGCCGAAATTTTGTCTCGGAACGGGGTAGAATGGAGAACGTACTCAATCTACACATCCTCGGGTGGGATTAGGACCCATCTTTACCTATTAGAGATGTAGGTGGATTAAACGCGGTAGAAACTGAAAATTTGATGTGATTAATTTAAATGAATCCTTAATTATGTTGTGTGGCTTGCAAAAAAGCAGAGGATGGCAGATAATCAGTGAATGTACAGTGGTTTTATCCGTCAGAATCGAGTAACATCAGAGTGGATCGCGAAAACCGATGTCTATTTGAAGGAGATATTCCGTCGTCCAATGAGAATTATCCCACCATGCCCCTGTGCGCGATGTGCCAGACGTCACCGTAGAAATCAGACGGACATGAGTGAGCACCTTCGCACGCACGGATATATGCCAAACTTTGACATGCCGCCGATAAACATAGCCGAGCAGGACCGTGGTAGAGAGGAGGTGATGCGACAACGCATCGATGGATATGAGGACGACGGGGTCAGGGACATGCTAGATGATGTCATTGTTGCAGAAACGGGAAATGCGACACCTTCAGAGAATGAACCGGAGGAGCCGGAGGCAACCGCAAAGGCCTTCTTGGAGGTCTTGGCCTCGTCGAAGAAACCTCTTTATGCGGGGGCGAAAATATCTCAGCTGGATGCCATCTCGCAACTGATTGCAGTCAAGGCTGAGTACGGCTGTAGCCAGAAATGCTTCGAAGCATTCTTGGGAGTATCGGCTAACAGCCTCCCTGAGGGTCATGAACTGCCGAAAAGCATGTACGATACAAAAAAAATCATGAAGACACTCTCTATGGATTATGAGAAAATAGATGTTTGCCCGAAGAATTGCCTTTTGTTTAGGCACGAGTATGCAGATGACAAGTACTGTAGGCAGTGCGGTTCGTCTCGGTACATTGAGGTGGTCGGTGAGGATGGTGAGAAAAAGCAGCTAACCATCCCCGTTAAGGTTCTTCGGTATCTTGATTTTATAAAAAGATTGCAGCGCCTTTTCATCACGAAGGAGTCTGCCAAAATGATGAAGTGGCACAAGGAAGGTATAAGGTACAATCCAAAAAAAATTGTACATCCATCGGAAGGGGAAGCATGGAAGTCGTTCGATGAAGAATACCCCGAGGAAGCAGCCGAGGCTGGGAATGTCAGAATAGCCATATCAGGTGATGGGTTGAATCCATATGGTATGTCGTCCAATCCATACAGCTGCTGGCCCGTGTTTGTAATTCCGCTCAATCTTCCTCCCGGTGCCCTAATGCAACGCAAGACCATGTTCTTGTCGCTCATCATTCCGGGGCCTGATTATCCGGGGAAGCAATTGGGTGTGTTTATGCAGCCGCTGGTGGATGCTTTGCACCATTCTTGGTACTTTCCGACGTTGACATACGACCGGGATCTGCAGAGAAATTTCTTGATGAAAGTTTGGTTGCGCTATTGCATGCATGACTTTCCCGGCTATGCTCTATTCTGCGGATGGTGTACAAGTGGGAAGATGCCATGCCCAGTGTGCATGCAGGCTCTGCGAATGATTTGGCTGAGTAAGGGTGGCAAATATGTAGCCTTTGACCTGCATCGACAGTTCCTCCCTCCAGACCATCCAGACAGGGAAGACAAGAAGAACTTCACGAAAGGCCGGGTTGTTCATGAAGTAACCGAGATTCCAACATTTTCAGGGGCAGATGTTCTTGCTCAGCTAAAAGCTCTCCAGCCTAAAGTCAAAGGCAAAGCCAAAGCCAAAGCCAAAGGCTTCGAGGGATATGGTGAGACGCACAACTGGACTCACATTACCCCCTTCTCACAGCTTCCCTATTTCAAGGACCTCAAACTTCCTTACAATATCGATGTGATGCACACCGAAAAGAATGTGGCAGAGTCCCTTTTCCACACGATCCTCAATATTCCTGATAAGACGAAGGATAACGTTAAAGCTAGAGCCGATCAACAGAGAATTTGTGATAGACCACGTCTGAACATGAAGCCTCCCACAGGCGGTCGAAAAAATTGGTTCAAGCCAGATGCTGACTTTGTCCTTAAACCGCCAGAAAAAAAGGAAGTACTTATCTGGCTGAAACACATTTTGAAGTTCACCGATGGTTATGCATCGAATATAAGTAAGTGAGTCAATCTTTCAACGGGCAAAGTGACCGGCCTGAAGAGTCATGACTACCATGTATGGATTGAGCGGATAATGCCGGTGATGGTTCGAGGCTATGTCCCCGAGCATGTCTGGCGAGTGCTTGCCGAGTTAAGCCATTTCTTCCGCACGCTCTGCGCTAAAGAAGTAAGTAAAGACGTGATTGAAAAATTGCATAAGAAGGCACCGGAGTTGATAGTCAAGCTAGAGAAGATCTTTCCTCCAGGCTTCTTTACACCGATGACACATCTCATTCTGCACCTCGCGAACGAGGTATTGTTGGGGGGGCCTGTGCAGAATCGCTGGCAGTACGGCCCTGAGAGACAGAACAAGCATCTCCGACAGAAATGTGGAAACAAAGCTAAGATTGAAGCTTCCATAGCTGAGGCAGTTATCCTAGAGGAGGTGTCAGACCTCAGGACATCATACTATCCAGACCACGTTCCCCATCTGCATAACAAGGTGCCTCGATACAATATAGAAGAGCCGAATTATCAACCCAAGCTCCATCTATTCAACGCGCAAGGTGGGAGGGCTGGGGCCTCGAAACCTTATAACATGCCACGACAAGAGTGGGAGGACCTCATGTTCTATATCTTGCACAACATCAGGGAAGTTGAGGAAGTGTGGATGAGGTAATACCACTACACCATTCCTTTATGTCTTCCACATCATCATGTTTTATGTTCACTTAGTCCCGGTTTAACACCGGTTTTCTTTTTTTTAGTGATTTCGTTCAAGAGGAATGGACGGGAATGAATCCTCCTACTGAGGCGGAGGCACTTACTCTTCTCCGTCATGGAAACCCTGGACATAAAAATTTTGTTGCTTGGTTCATGGAGAAAGTAATTGTCCACACTCCCCTATTAAATACCTAGTTCAACATTTATTAGTTAACTAATGCACGCAACAATTTCAATTATACTTGTAGGGAAAAGATCCGAACATATCTATGGATGATGAATTGAGATGGGTTTCCATGGGTTTTGACCCTGCCGTCATGACATGTAAAAAGTATGATGTGAATGGGTATCGCTTCCATACAGAGGATCACCAGAACAGCCGGCCTGATCCCAAAACTATAAATACCGGAGTGTACACCCCCGGTCAAAATTCAGTAGACTACTACGGAAGGGTAGAAAATATATACGAGATTAAATTCCACCAGGGGCGCGGGACCCTAAGTCTGCCTGTGTTCAAATGTCGATGGTTCGATCCGCGGGAGGGGGTAAAACATACGCCTTCCATTGGTTTGGTCGAAGTTAAACCATCAACCGTCTATGCCGGAGCCGATCTCTTCATTGCGGCTACCCAAGCTACACAAGTATATTATCTGCCTTACCCATGCCAGAAAGAGTACCTAAAGGGTTGGGAAGTTGTGTTCAAGGTGTCGCCACATGGTAAGCTACCGAACCCGAATGAAGACGATTACTACAACATTAACCCCATGACATACGAGGGAGTGTTCTATCAAGAGCAACCTGATGATGATGATGTGGTTAGAAACGATGACGCTAGACCATTGGGTGATGATGATGTGGATCCAAACGACGACGAAGCACGGAATGATGGTGAGACCATTGTCAATGAAAATGACATACTTATGCTAGAAAAGTTAAACTTAGACGCTGACGACGAGGAAGAGCCTCCACCTCCATCAGACAACGAAGATGATATGATTGATAGTGATGATGAGACGGACCGAGAAAGAGGTTACAACAGTGATGATTCATATGGTTTCTAGCAGATGTACGTGTCAAGTCTTTTTTTCTATAGTTTAGGAATATGCCTTTTATGCCTTTTTATTAATGTGTTTATTATCATGCCTTTTCCTTCATTTCATTAATTTACTAATTGCTTATTCTCTTTTCAATGCAGGTTCGTGGAACATGGGCAAGGGGAAGGCCGACGGCGTGGGTTTCCTACGCAAGGTCGTTGGCCTGCCTAGTCGGAGTGGTCGAGCACGTAATCCTCCCCCCGGTTACTTGACGATGACTCCTCACAGGGAGGTCGAGGGAGAGGTGCCCCTAGAGGAGGAGGGGGCGGGGGGAGAGCCCCTAGAGGGCGAGGTGGTGGGGGGAGAGCCACTACAGGGGGTCGCGGCCAGAAAGAGCGCACCCTCACCGACTTAGGGGTGTTGTCTTCGAGGCCATCCTCTAGTGAGGTACCCTCCTCTAGTGAGGTACCCTCCTCTGGTGAGGAGGAGGAGGACGACGAGGCAGGCGAGGAGGAGGAGGTTCGGGATGGGGCCGAGGAGGAGGTGGAGGAGGAGGGCGAGGAGGAGGAGGATGAGGAGGAGGTTGGGGAGGGGAAGGCAGGCGAGGAGGAGGGTGGTGGCGGGGATGATGGTGGTGGCGGGGAGGGGGTTGACAACAAGGGGTGGCTGCGTGGTAACGCAAAGCTACCAAAGCAGGTTCCTGCTACTGAGGAGCAGAAGTGGCTCATTGAGCCCACGGGGAAAGAGTAAGTGCCACTTTATAATAATTTCATTATTTTGCTTGTCACATGCTCATTCCGGTTGTTATTTATTTTGCTTGTCACATGCTAATAGTTCATTCTTTTGCAGCAACTGGATATATTCTAAAGGGGTCCGTATTCCCAACGGCCTCATCACCGTCTTGCTGAAGTTACACTGGCCGGGGTTGTACTGTCCGGATCCAGTCAGGCACCCGGACCATCGGGTCTTGGCCACGAGCTGGGAGCACTGGAAAGCGGCCCTCCACGCGGAGCATGGGACCCATGCCAAGGCCGTGATCACCACTTTCTGGGTGAGTTCTCTTCAGAAGCACAAGTCCATTCTAGTTTCATGAATGATTTAACTCATGGCTTCTTCCATTCTTGTTTCGTGCATGATTGTAGAAATTCTATCGAGTTCTCCCGGAGCACAGGGGCAGAGCGGACCAGATCGTGCTACGCCAATGCAAGAAGAAGGCCCGCCAGATGCAGTACGAGGTGCGCTATGTGGCCATGTCGACATACTACCACGACTATCTTGGTGCGAAGATGACCAAGGAAGAAGCGCGGAGGATGGGCATTACCTTGGAGAGGGACGAGTTCTTGGCGGTAAGTATAAAAGATTTTTCATTATGCTTTCATTACCTTGTGGTACATTTCACCGTTTCGTGTTGACATGCCATTATGCTTTTATTATGTAGGTGTGTCCAAATTGGTGGTATGGAAAAGACGAGTCCTGGGCGGCATTGGTGGATCTTTGGTGTGATGAGGCTGGAGCCTGGGCAGCTATGAGAGTCAAAAACAAGGCTAACCGAGGGAAGGAGGGAGTACATGCTCAGGGAAACCGAAACCACTATCTCCACAAGGAAGTTAATGTATGACTAACCCCATTAAACATTCTTCTTCTATTTACCATTACTTTCTTATGTATGACTAACCTCTGTTTGGTGGTGCAGGAGGAGAAACTGAAGCGGCCGCTCTCACACATGCAGGCGTGGGAGATCGCCCATACGCGGAAGGACCCCAAGCCTGGCGAGCCCAAGTACTACGGCAAGAAGACCGCGCATAGGAAGAAGGCCTACTCCGATGGGTATCTGGCGTTACATCCTGACACACCTGACCCCATTGCGGCGGATCTGGACGAAAGGGTGGTGGTGGGCATGGGGCCGAAGGAGCACGGTCGGGAGGCGGTTCTTGATGCTGTGATCACTCTGTCTATCTCCTACACACAGCTCCGTCGGATCAACCCGACCCTGAGCCAGCGCACGAGCACGCGCATGAGCAGTGCACCGTCACTGTCCCTCTTCCAGGAGCAGCAAACTGTAAGTATTTTCTCTTTTATCTTCATTGTTCCCTTTATTTTCCGCATTTAGTAGTTTTATGAGTCTCATCATGTCATACTGTAGGCCTACATGGAGTACACACGACAGGAGACCATGGCGTGGCACGACCGCCTTCATGCATACCATCAGCAGAGGGATCGCGAGATGTAGCACACTTTTCAGGAAATGGCGGCCGGCAGGTGTCCTCAATGGCCATCAGCAGAGGGTCCTCCAGCACAACCAGTGCTGCTGACCTTTGAGGAGTTTGTGGCACAGAACGCTGGCCCCTCGCCGGTTAGTTCATCCCCAATCAATTCACCCAAAGCATGTCATGCCTTTCAACATAGTCTTATATCTCGTTAATATATCTTTTCAACATCCAGGGAACAGGTGCATCTACCGTTGGCGGTGGTCTTCGCAACACTCCCGAGACACGGAGCCCGACCACTCCGATCCACGGAGCCGGAGGCGGAGGCGAACGTGGAGGCGGTCTTGGCGGTAGCGCTGCCGCTAGCAGTGACGACCTGGGCTTCGGCGGTCTTGGCGGTGACGACCTCCGCGGTGCTCGACGTCTTGGCGCTTAAGCCTTTCGGGCACATTTTGCCGGTTCTCGATGCTATGATACTTATATGCTTGTGATGTTTCTTATCTTATTGTTGTTTGTGAGATTCTTATATGCTTGGTGGTGATGATACTTATATGTTTATGCTTTGCGATGCTTCTTATGATGTGTGATGATGAATTTGTTGTGTGATGCTGCTCCTTATTGTTACGTGATGCTGCTTCTTATATATGCTGTTTGTTATATATGCTGTGTATATTCAAATGAATTGAGCTGAAAAGAAACAGAAAAAAGAAAAAAAAAACTGGACAGAAACTATGCCGATGGCCTGGCCGTCGGCATAGGCCTGGCGTGAGCTCCCAGTGGCCGACACGTGGCACGTCTATGCCGACGGCCTAGCCGTCGGCTTAGTTTGAAACTATGTCGACGGCTAGGCCGTCGGCATAGACCTGCCCCAGGAGCGCCCAGTTTCTGACACGTGGCGTGTCTATGCCGACGGCCTAGCCGTCGGCATACTTTCAAACTAAGCCGACTGCTAGGCCGTCGGCATAGACATGCCCCATGCTGAACAGCGTCTCGCCACGTGGCGAGAAGCCATTGGGCAGCACTTGACGGCGGCCGCCGTTAGGCGATGACGTTGCCGACGGCCAGGGCCGTCGGCATAGATGTACGGCCACCGTCGGGATAGGGTCTATGCCGACGGTCATCCTGGCTATGCCGACGGATATTTTGCCGACGGCCCTATGCCGACGGAGGCCGTCGGCATAGGCCTGACCCGACGGCTAGTCATGGCTATGCCGACGGCCCTGGCCGTCGGTATAGTGTGCGATTCCGGTAGTGAATGACTGCGCTGTGCAGATCTCGAGGTGTCATCTAATTAAAGAGAGACGTTGAGCCCAAGTCCCGTGATTCTATTGAAGTTTTCTCAACCACACCTTCAAATGTGTGCGGCTATTATTCACACAAGCTCACCTAGTGTGACCATGTGTGACTTGAACGGTGGTCGTGAAGGAACTCTATTGCAACTCGTCCGCCCCAACCCGACTAGTTGATGAACTAGCATCCACCTTGTAGAAGGGAGAGAGAGATTTGGTGCGAAATATGATGGATGTATTATTGAGCCTCGAGGGCAAGTATATATTGAGTACAAGGCTTAGAGGGTAAGACGCCTCTCCTAAAGATAAGATGGGAGATGGATTACAAATCCTAAACTACCAAACATATGTAACCCAAATATATCTTTAACATCCCCCCGCAGTCGTAGCGGTAGCGTTGCGAACAACAGGAGCGACGCGGACGGTCAGACTAGAGAGAATAGCAGCCGACGGACTAACATCCCCCCGCAGTCCCATCGGGAGCAACGTGGACGGTGTCGCGTCGCGGACGCGTTGACTGGAGAGGAAGCCGACGAGTTGCTCAAGCGGATGATAGCCCTTTGTGCCGTTTGTCGAGGTAGCCGAGAGCGTAGGTAGTGTAGCCGTAGTCGAGGTAGCCGTGCGAAGAGCGCCGTGGTCGGTGTCGAGTCGGGGGTCGCCGGTGCCGAGGTAGTCGCCGTGGAACCGCGGAAGAAGAGCGGCGGCGGCGGCTAGAGAAGGAGCGCGGCGGCGGTGCTCGAAGTAGGCGATAATGAACCCGACAGCGTGACGAAGAGCGGCGCGAACGGTGACGTTCCCGCGCCAAGGAAGGCGGCGCGACGCATATCACGTGGAAGTCAACGCGCGTGGACGGCGGGGGACCGTGGGCCGCAGCGTTACGGCCCGAAGGGGCGACGCAACGGCGGCGGGCAAGTCGGGGCGACGGCGGGAAAGACCTCAGGGCGGTTGCAGGGATTGCGTGCGACGCTCGCTATGGCCCGACGGGGCGACGCAGCGGCAGCACGAGGGTCGGTGCAGCATCGGGGACGGCCTGGAGCGGACGGCCTCGGTGCGGCGGTTGACCGCGGGCTGCGGCACTACGGGCCGAAGGGGCGACGCAGTGGCAACGAGCGAGTTGGTACAACCACGGGAACGGCCTCAGGGCGGCGGCATGGGACGCGTGCCACGCTCGCTACGGCCCGATGGGTGACGCAGTGGCAGCGCGGGGGTCGGTGCAGCCCCGGAGACAGCCTGAAACGGACGGCCTCGGAGCGGCAATGGACTGCGAGCCGCAGCACTACGGCCCGAAGGGACGACGCAGCAGCAGCGCGTAGGTCAGTGCAGCTGCGGTAATAACCATGGGCGACGACGCTGCAGTCCGAAGAGACGACGCAGCGGCAACCCGGTGCTCAATGGGTGAAGGGACACATATGCTCGATATTGATGTTCACTAGATCCAGCAGTCGACAGAGGAGAACCACGCGCGGCGACGCGGCCGCTGTCCCGTTACGCGAAGGTGAAGCACGTAACACTTGAGGACAGCCTGCAAGGATCCTGTGAGAGGGCGGTGCGCGATGTAAATCGGTGTAGCATGCGGCGTTCGGACGTCCACATCTAGGACGATGCATGTGCTCGTGCAGCAAGCGGCTGCACATGCCATTCACATGAGCATGTTGCACAAAGGCAGTCGGGCGCGCGTCGGGCCACGCCGTATCGGAGCGCACTACGCGACCGGCCGCCACTCCAGCACTTCTGCTGCGGTGCATGCGTGTTGTCAGAGACGACGAAGCTGTCGATGGAGATCAATACCGATGGTGCAGCAGATGCATATTATACACGATAGATGGCGGCGGGCGAGTCAAACCAATCTTAGATCGGAAACTCAAAAAAATCACCGATCAATCGGTCGGCGAGAGAGAAAAAACCCCAATCAACGGATCGAGAAAAAAACTCTTTAGGGCGTAATCGGCGGACGAACCCTAGATACGGACGGCGCGGTCCCTAGCGGTGGTCATAGAGGTCGACCGCACCGGGGACGGCGCGCGGGTGTGGAACGGCGAGTATATATTAAGTACAAGGTTTGGAGGGCAAGACGCCTCTCCTAGAGGCTAGAGATAAGGTGGGAGATGGATTACAAATCCTAAACTACCAAACATGTGTAACCCAAATATATCTCTAACACACCTATTCCTCGTGCTCTTAGGATCTGTATGTCACATGCTTAATAATTTGTGTACAGGAAGGCAACCGAAGTTCGGTGTGCATATGTGTCCATACGATAATTTAATGAGATCGACGTTTGATCATCTATAAATCATGATCATGTATGCCACAAACTCGGCCCAGCTATAATCACGACGACCATGGGCAATCTTTTTTGGCGTGCGACGCACACCTCCAGATCCCCCTGTACGTAAACTTTTGGGCCAGCTCAACTAGGTTTTTCCCGGTTTTGGGAAGGTTGTAGAACCTTCTCTTTCTTTGTGTTTTTTCTTCCTTCTCCATTTTTGTTCTATCCTTTATTTTGTTTCATTCCTGTTTTTTATTTTCCTTTTTTCATGGGCGTTTTTTCTTTTCTTATTCATTTTTCAAACATCTTTTTCAATTTTTTAAATAATTTTAAGAAATCAGGAACTTGCAATCAGAATATTTTTTGAATTTGATAACATATTTTTTTTGTAATTGTGAACAATTTTTAATTTTGCAAACGGTTTGTAAAAAATCGTCAGCACTTTTTTTCATTTTGCAAACGGTTTGCAAAAATCGTTAGCAATTTTTCATAAAAAAATTTGGGAACATTTTTCTAAACTCGGAACATTCTTTTGAATCCACAAACATTTTCTGAACTGACAAATATTGTTTTTTTAGAACAATTTTCTAGAAGAAAAAAAAGGAAATATAAAAAAGGGGCATCCCATCCCCTATATGGACCGCCACAAAAGCACGAGCTGGGGGAGCATAGGTTGCATGCTACTCCCTCCCTTTCGAATTAGTTGACTTGAATTTATCTAAATACGGATGTATCTATACTTGTTTGTGTCTAGATTCATCCGTGTATAGATAAATATGGGTCAAGTAATTTGGAACGGAGGAAGTAGGTTACTACCAAGCGACCCGTGTGCGAGATAGGAGTTTTTAGAAGCTTTCCGTTGTTTTGTTTGGTTTTTCCATTTCGCTTTTTTCCAAATTCGAGGATTTACTAAAATATTTGCGAGAGTTTTTCAAAATTCTAGATTTGTAAAAATTCATGAACTTTATTCATATACATTTTTTAAAATTCAATAACAATTTCGAAATTCGTGAATTTATTACAAATGCATGAAAATTTCCAAATTCATGATTTTTATGAAATTCCTACTTTTTAAGAATTTCTTTATATTTACAAGTTTTAATCTATAAAAAATTTGGATCCTATTTTTCTTTGAAACGAGTGAACGGTGTGAGATAACCGAGCGAGCGAGCTGCAAAATGTAATGACCATGGCCCGCAGTCATGTGCGTGAGCGCCAGTTCACCAAGTAGCGCTTAAGGTGTTGAAGAGGCTTGTCTAGAAAAGAAAAGGCGTTGAAGAGACGCTCTCATTAGCTAGCTTGGCGAATCTTTTCATGTGACTGTATGGATCTAAGTAGCAGCCAAATCATCCCAGTCACGCCAGGGCATGTGCCAATTGCGATAAAACCGAAACCCTATTTTGTGTAGGCTATGTTTTGAATAATTATTCTAATGACTATACATGTTCATCTTGGTAAACATTATTTTGATTAATAACATTTCTCACCTGTTCATCTTTGCAAACACTATATTAAGAACAAATATATTATTTTTTTATCTCCATATTTCGTGTATACATGGATCAATCCATATCAATTGGCTAGTTGCTCAAGTTATGGATCTAATATTTTCAAGATAGTTGCTACTGGATATATTTCAAAATATATTACAAAATAACACACATTTAAATTGGCAATATGCTTTAATTATATTAGCTTTTGAGTCATAGGATTTTAAAAACTATGGGCCCATTTTACATTTCGCACCAAGCACCCAAATCCCTAGGAACGAAAAGGGACAAAACAATTATAAAACAAAATGATCTTGGGGAAATTTTGTAGCTGTTTTAAGTGAAAATTAAATCATATATGTCACACATTTAAGAACCGACACATCATACAATTTTTTTTAATAGATGATATACTAGCTTGATACACGTGCTTTGTTAATGAATAAAGAATATGCTTCGAGGTTCATTTGAGTTGCATATAAGGCAACGCCATGCTTACATATTTACGTTGTTAACATACTATAATGTTTTGGGAACTCTTTGCGGTCCTGGAATTTAATATACAACCTCTATTTCTCTCGATCGGGTGGTCAATATCATTTAGTACCCCATCACTAATCCTATCCAACACTAACTAAGAAATTATGGAGTACCCTGATCTATAAGTGGCAAAATCATAATCACAGTAACTCAGTATTCTTTTCTCTTCGCATGATATTTTGCTAGTGGTGATAAAGTAAGTTTGTGGTGGACATTCATTGTATTTTCTCAGTTAATTTGTATTTAGCCACTAAAGATCCTTTAGCAAAGTTCAATGAGCGGTGATGTTGAAGAGCTTTTTGCAAATTTCCATTACTCATGCCTCGTCAACTCCCATTTATGGAAGGTCCATCCATGAATTAACCACGACCAACCCCTTTCACTAACCCTATCCGCCACCAAGGCTCCTCAAAGCTGTCACCTCGGTCCTTCTTCCCTCTCCAGTCTAGTGGATCAACAATAGCCAGAGGAGTGGGGACCCGTCGTTTTCGTTTTTCTTCGTTCTTGTTCCCGCTTGGGTTTTTCTCCCTGGCGGTATCCACGAGGTGGTGGCGGCTATGACGTGTTGAAACAAGATCTCTTCAGCCTCTCCTTACCTCGACGACGTCTGACTTGACGCTGGTGAAGAGCCCGTGAGGGTATGTGTTACCATATTGTTGGATCTCTTCAAATCTTGGCAATTGGTGTGTCAATTAAGGTAAGGAGTTGGTTGGATCTAGGAGGGGCGACTTTGACCTCCTTTCCCAAGTTATTCAGTGGAATGATGCAGTTTCTCTAGCCCTCCGAAATAGTGGTGAAGGAGTGCAAGCCTGCATTGTGTGGGGGTGATACCCCTACCGATATTCCCTCGGCGCTTATTATATCTTCTTTCTTGCGATGAATGGCTATTGCAGTCTTCATAGTCAAGTATGGCAAGGGTGTTGTTAAGCTAAACGTAGATGGCGCATACATTAAGGAGACACGCATAGATTTCAAACACTTTACAAATAAACAGGATGAAATTCATGCAAACGTGGCCGGATTTTATATAAACATGCCGGATTTCATACAAACCGGACGAAAACGGTTACATTTTGTACATATTTTAAACTAAAAACAATACCGGACAAATGTAAAACTAGTCTACGACCGGCGCTGGCGGATATCCATTCCGACGAGATGGATACCCTTGACTAGTCTACTCCCGGCCGCGGCAGATCTCCATTGTCATCCCCATGTCCGGCACCCGTGAGCCCCGGAGGTAAACACTTCATCGCAAATGTCGTCTTGCTTCCCCATCGCTCATCGGAGTGGAACCGTCCGCTGATGCTTCAGCCGGAGGGGAAAGGTCCCTATGCTGCACGGACCAAAGTTGGTTTTTGGGTAAGGGAATGACAGTGGCCTGCGAGAGGGCAAGACACCGGCTGTGTATGGTGCCGTCGCCTCGCCTGGGCGGTGGCCTTCACGGGACCCAAGCCGCGGCAGCCTCTTGTGTTCTACTTCTCTTCGATGATGGTGATCGACACGGACGTGCGGGCCGCTACCCCGTCGCAGCCACGGGAGACGTGGTCTGATGCGGCGTCGTCCATGGCAGTGACGATGCCCTCCTTCCCCCGTGCCGGCCTATAGCAACTCGCTACTCCTCTGAGAGCTGGCTTGGAGCGGCAAGTTGCTCAACCACGTGCCGGCTTGGTGCGGCAACTTGCTCCGTCCAGCTTGGAGGTGGAGCAACGAGCTGTATCGCTCGTATCCGACCGGCTCGGCGGGCCACCCAGCCGGCTTTTATGCCGGAGAACTGTTCTTCCTGCTCGTCAGATGCCATTGAAAGGGTGGAGAAAATTGTGGAAGGAGGAGATGGGAAGCGGCGGAGTGGTGCGATTCTTGCCCGGCGTCTGGCCTCCTTTAAATAGCGGGCGGACAGGAGGATCTTGCCCAGTGCTGTGTTTAATGGGTGCCGCTCGTGAACACACGTGTGACCGGTGTAGGTTTATCGTCTTCCACACGAGTTTAATGGAGCCATTTGAAACTTTGAATACAACGAGGAGGTGGTTTTAGCCAGGCGTGCAGTGGGCAGCGCCCTCGGCTGGCGTGCCGCTTCAGTGGCGGAGGTAGTGAGAGGTCGCGTCCGCTGTGAGGCCTCTTCAATGTACAGCGGCGCGCCTTACAGCAGCATGAATGTGGGCAGCTAGCGCCGGAAGGGAACGCGCTCGGGCGAGGGAGGAGGGGTTCGGGTGGGCCATGGCGGACAGAAAGCAAGCATTGGTGGTGTCCGGACGCCTGCAAAACCCCCATGTTTATCTTCAGTTTGCGGGGGAAAATACATCCGGACTGCGCCGCGGATCGATGCAGGCCCGCGTTGGATGACTTCCACTGTTCGAACAGTACAATTCGGATGTATGTAGGCGGTTTGAGAGTTTGCGTTGAAAATGTCATATAATGTGGCAAAGAGGTTTTTTGCATGTTGCGTCTTTCTTTTCACTGAATCCTTCTACTTCTTTTAGGGGGGTGAATCTTGCTACCGTCGAATGACAATTTCTATTTACAAGGACTAGATGGAGGAATTTGAAGATGTAATTTTGCCAAAGAAATCCAGAAAAAAATCTGAGAATTTGAGTAGGTCATAAGTCACGAAGTCCTTTTTGTGCAAAGATGTCTTATCAAATTTAATTCTAGAAGAACAAAATAAACGACTCCCCTCCCCCCCCCCCCCCCCCCCCCCCGCGTCGCCTCCTCTGAGGCGACTCGGGGGCAACCCTAGCGCCGCCACCGCGGTTCCCCCTCCCTCTTCCTCCTCTCCGCCGCTGCCAGAGGGGCGCCCGGCGCTCGGCGCGCGTCCCCGATGATGGTGGCGGCGGGGATCTGGCGCCGCCTCCTCGGATGGAGGGCTGCGGGCCCCGGGGCGACGGCCCTGGTCGGCGGCGGGCGGCGCCGGCGGGTGCTGGTGGGTGGCCTCCCACGGCAGCGTGGGCAGCGTGGAGGTCACGGTCGATGGCGCAGCGGCGGCCCCTCGCAGTCCGCCGGGCTCCATGGTGAAGCTTCGGTGCCGGCCCGATTTGCTCCGATCCGTGCCGGCGCTGGTCCGTGGCGGTGGCGTCGATCGTCCCGTGGTGTCGGATGGCCGGATCTGGCGTTTGGTTGTGGTTCCGGGGGAAACCCTTGGCCGGCGCGGCAGCCCCCCAAAGTCGACGTCTTTGACGCCGAGCTCCTCCTTGGAGGCTTTGGGGTGGACCCTCCCCCTCCCGCCTCCTCCCTGAGCTCCGGTGAAAGCCGTTTCTCCCCTGGTCTGGGCGTCGACGGCACCTCGGTGGCGTGTTCCTTCTTGAAGGCGGCGGTCGGGAGTTGCTCTTGGTGGTGGAGCGGTTGGTGTCTCGACTCCAAAGCATGGCGGCCTGGTTGTCCTGCTCTTCTTCTTCGGTCTTCGTCATGGATGCGCGCCTTCGTCCGACAGCTCGCGTCCCTTGCTCCGTGCTGCCGCTGCCGGATTGGTTCTCGTCTGGATGGTCTTCCGTTGCTCGTGGGTCAGCGTTGGCTGCTTCTCCTCTGGCAGCTCGGTCACCTGGAGCTGGGCTATGTGTAGCCACTCTGCTGATCGCCGGTGTGGCACCCATCGAGCCTTGGGTGAAAGGGTAGTGGCCCTTTGCGATGGTGGAGACAGCTCAAGTGTTGCCCAAGTTTGGCCATGGATGTAGCTGGCGCTCAATGCTTGCACGGCATGTCCCTCCCCCCAAGTACCTAGTTGGCTAGTTGGCGTAGGAGTAGTGTTGGTCGTCGACAACGATGCTCCATTGTTGCCATTGTGCTGTTCTGCCTAGCTCTATGTATCTTTTTTCCGCTTTGCATCGCATTCTTCTCTTTGTATTGTGGTGCCCCTGTAATCCTGGCCGGTTGATGGCTTTGTTAATTCAAAGTCGGGCTAGGTTCGAGCTCTTCTCGAGCTCGGCCGGCGCCTTTTCTCGAAAAAAATTTAATTCTAGAAACCTACCCGCTGCTAGCAAAAAACAATGTTTGCTTGTGTGTATATATACAACCGATGAGGACCGCTTAAGTGTTTATGTTTTCTCAATATAGTTCAAAAGGATCAATAGTTTTCTCCCGAGCACTTACCGTTGGGAAAAGACAATGCAAGACAAGATCAATGCTATCTTAGAATACGGGAGTAGGAGACATCGAGTTGAGAATGCTTAGCATACGCTAGCAAATCTGTACTTCCTCGTGTGTTCATGCAGCGTCAGGGTCTCCTTTTACTGCACTTTGAAGTGTGTCATCATGAGCAACCAAGACAGCCTGTCTGCGAAGATACTGTTGAGATGCGTGCTTTCATCATTTTGCAATTGCCTACATGGGTAATCCGAAGAAATAGTGTAGTAGTACAAAATTATGTATGCTCTCAATCTCAACGGTCGCTACGGGAGAAGAATCTGCCTTCAAATGCGCACAGTCATTATTCACCTGAGCTGACCTAATGCAGATGGCGTGGCGTGAACGGTGGCCGTGCATGGACACCACTGCCCCTCGTCCGCCCTCTGTTTCAGCGCATTCCCTGCTATAGTTGGTGAGCGTTTGTTTATTCCTTACGGCCACTCTTAGAATCTACTCCCTCGGTTTTAAAATAAATGTCTTAATCTTATTATAACTTTATATTAGAGCTAGTACAAAGTTGAGACAGTTATTTTGAGATGGAGGGAGTACGACACAGGCATATGAAAAGGGGGGGGGGGGGGGGGGGGGGGGGGCACACATGCCTAGTTCAAGCCCTCAAAGTGTGGTAAAGCAATACATTCATTCAACGAGATCCATGATAGCTCGCTTATGAATCATGTATGCGGCGATCTTGGCCTGCAGGCTAGCTATAATGTGGCGAAGAGGTTTCTTGCGTTTTTCTTGTTCACTGAATACTGCCAGTAATAACTTTTTAGAGTGTGAATCCTCCTACTGTCGAATGACGATTGCCATTTGCAAGAACTACTTGTTCGAATCTTATGATATAATTTTGCAAAAAATTGAAAAAGGAAAATAACTGAGAATTTGAGTAGGCCATGGCTCGATAGACACATCTTCAACAACTTCAAACATGAAACTCGTACGCTTCCATGTCAGATCACACCAAATGTTTCCAGACATGACACCATGTCGCGCCACACTTTTGGAACATGTTTGGTTGTCCACGTGGTGGTAGGTAAGCTACACCAAATAAAAATCTTTTTTTACTTTGCACTGTGTTTCATTACATGCATTGAACTCACATGCAGTCTGGCATGCTTCTTAAAGTAGTACAGAGTCGGGCCAACAACTCCTCTGGAGAGAGACAACCCAGGGAGGTCGATGGCGAGTGTCGTGGAATTGTCACGGCAGATGTCCTCGTGAAAGGACTTGGTCGTGGAGCCATCGCAACTAGGAAGCTTAAAGGGGTTAAAACGGAACAAAGGACACGCAGGTTTATACTGGTTCGGCTCCTTGCGGTGAAGGTAAAAGCCTAATCCAGTTGAGGTGGAATTGTTAGGGTTTCGATGACCAGGGAGCGAATCCGCTATGCCTGGCTCTCGATTTGATGTTGCCTGCCCTAAACCGCCGCCGGGTCGTCCCTTTATATACAGAGGTCGACGCCCAGCGGCTTATAGAGTCCCGGCCGGCTCATAAACAGTGTCCGGCTCGGTGACCAGTTAATCTTGCCTTACAATACAAGTTATGCCCTTATGGCGGTTTATCACTACAGGCCTTAAGTCGCCTTTGGGTCTTGGGCCCTTAACTGAACCGCCATCTTCAAGCTTGATATTGGGCTTCATATGATGAATCGCCATAGCGTAACCCGGCCCCTCCTGGACGGGTTACACTAGTAGTTATATCCCCAACATTAGGCCCCAGATTAATTTGAACTGGTTCATGTCAATCTTCAATACTTTAAGAAAAAGTCTTCTGCCTTCTACCTGTGTAAAAGTTATAACCCGCCATGACGTCATCTTCTGGATTCATGATAACCCGCCAGGACGTCATCTGCCATTAAATTCATATTTTATTCAATCATATTCCAATGGATCCTTATCTTAATGACCATCCCGAGAATCGAGGCGTCTGAGTAGCTGGACAACCATGTTTCGGCCTCCTCGTTTCTTGCGCCTCCTCTGTCAGTCTTCTCCTTATAAATAGGCACGACTTTAGGTCTTTCTTCACTCTCCCCCTTTCTGTCCCTTCTTCCTCTCGCGACCCCGCTGCTGCTCGAGCTCCGCCGCCGTAGAGCACCTCGTCTTCGTCGACCTTGGCCGCTCCCTCAACCTGAATCGATCAGAGAATGGCGGCGATCCTCCGCAGTAGATCTGCAGCTGTAAGTCCTTGCCGTCCCGCACCCCAGATCCGCATTTAGGGTTTGCGAGTTCCTCTGTGTTCTTCGCTGTTCATCACAGATTTCTCCGTGGTTCCTTCATTGCGTCTTCTTTTGATCTAAAAGGAATACTAAACTCATGCGATAGTTGTTTTGCATCTATTTCAGACGCTTAGTAGATCCCTTTTTCCAGTTCAGAGGCCTCATTATAACTCACGAGCTCATCTGTACTAGATTTTTAGGTCTAGAATATTTTCTTTTCTGAACAGCCATTTGATCCAAATTAATTGCTGCGTCCTGTGAAACCTGTTTTTGTACACTTAGCCGATGCCTGTATCTTGATAGATCCACTTAGCCATGGCGGCTCACACCACCGGCTCTAATTTGAGATGCTCAATAGATAACTTCAAACGCGCCCAGCGGCTTAGATAACCTCAACTGCTCATGGCGGCTTAAATAATCTGACATAATTAACCATACACCATTAGGCCCCTTCGTAAGCCGCCATTTTGAATATGAATTGAAGTATTTCTCTCCGGCTTAAATTTGAACCGGAAATTTTTATTTTGTTGTAGGCTTCCATCTCCATAATGCCGCCCAAGGCTCCCAAAGCACCCGTTACATGTAACTAGGTTAAATGCATCGTTACAGATAACACCTTTAATGATTTTGTGAAGACTGGTTATCTGCCAAAGAAGGAAGTCATGTCCTATCGTGCTCCTGATTTGACAGAAGGAAAACCTCAACCCAAGGAAGGGGAAGTTATCGTCTTTACTGATCTCATGAACCGGGGCTTTTCTCCACCCGGCTCAAAGTTTTTCAGAGACGTCTTGCACTTTTTTGATCTCCGACCTCAAGACATCGGGCCAAATTCCGTGTCAAATTTTTGCAATTGTCAAGTGTTCTGTGAGATGTACCTCGGAGAAGAACCTAGCTTGTTACTCTTTAGAGAGTTATTTTATTTGAATCGCTAGAATGAACGTGCCAATGGGCCCAGCTTGGAACTTGGTGGAATCCCAATCCAGCGACGGAGAGACTGTCTCTTTCCGTATGCCGAACCGCCGAGTCACCCTAAAGATTGGAACCAGACGTGGTTCTATTGTCAAGATACTTCTCCGGCTAATGAGAACCCTCTGCCCGGCTTTCGCGCCCTGCGCCTCGAGTCCACTCACCCCTTGCCAGATAAATTGTCTCCTGCTGAACGTCAAACACTTGCCCCCACCATGAGTAAGGTCAAGGCTCTTCTGCGGAATGGCTTAAACGGCATTGATCTGGTCCGGGTTTGGCTTGCCTGGCGGGTTATTCCTTTGAGCCGTCGCCCCGGCTTGATGTGCGATTACACAGGCCAAAAGAATGATCCTCTGCGGCACAGCCCTGATGACTTACCTGAGGACGTCATTGATGATATGACCAAGTCTCTTCTGAATGAGAGCCTGGCAGATTGTGGCAAAGTAGGTTTAAGTCCTTTCTGCAAAGCTAACCCGGCTCCAGCGGTAAGTCTTTGACTTAAGCATTTTTACCTTCAACTTTGACAATTTTGTCTTTACTCAAAAACCTTTGTTGTAATTCACAAGCTGATGACGAATTTTGGAAGGTCAAGTATGACCATGAAGCTGCAAAGAAAGCCAGAAAAACCAAGAAAGCCACCAGGAAAGCCGCTGCCCGGAAGAAGGGGAATAAGCCGAGCGCCTCAGATATGCTTCATTTGGAAGATACCTCTGAGTCAGAGGTAGCTCTTGACTCTTTAGGTTCCTTTTTTAACCACCTTATTGACACTGATTATCATCTGGAGGACACAGGAGCAAGTCATGCAGTGGATGAAGAGGTAACTATTATTTCCTCCGACTCCGAGCCTTTGCCAAGACGGAAAATCCGAAGAATAACCCGGAAAGTAAGATTTTCACATCCTTTAGCTTATCAAGATCCTCAATTTCTTTCGAAGCAACAGATGCATGAGAACCGGAGGCAAACCCGGACCAGCAAGGATGCCGAACTTTCCTCCGGCTTACCAAATGCACCAAAGAAGCGCCGGAACAAGGTTACTTCCGATTTACACCCTATTTATCCTTTGGCGGGTCTCATTTGTGAACCACTCAATTCTTCTAACTCAAACTACCAGGAAACTTCACCTTCCTCCGGCGAGTCAATGCAGTCCAACTTGCCGACTTTTAAAACCGCTCCAGGGTAATGATAATTTGCTTATCTTGTGCTTATCTTCACTCATGTTTTTTGCACTAACCTTTTGATTTTTACACAGCGTACAAGTAAAGCCCAGCAAAAGGGCGAAGAAGAACAAGCCGGCCGAAGAGCCGATCTTAAATGAACCGGAGCTCAAAACGGCTGCTCCTGACACCTCCGCTCATGAGCCGCCACCTGAACCAGCCCACGATATTCCAACGCCTACTGCTGACCCGCCTGTCGAGCAAGCCATTGATAGTTCTGAGAACCCAGAGATCCCTAGCCCGGCCAAGACAGATGACCCGGATGTTGAAATCATCAAGTCTGGCTTTGTTGAGCCGGGGAGACCCACCGTGCTGGCCAAGTGCTCTGCCAAAGAAGAACTTCTGGAACGCCGCAGGGCTAAGCTGGATGTCACTGATTATACTCATCTGAGTATTGGAGAAATCGTCTTTGGTTATATGAACCAAGTGCACAACAGCCGTGACATGGAAATTGACATGGTGAAGCAGATACACCAAAAATATGAGGTATAACTCTTGCTCTGTATTTTTTCTATTCTTACCATACCAGCCCCCAAGTCTATTGCTTATGACGAAATACGCTTTAGACTTTAAAATCAGCTTGGTAATATATACAAGAACTCCGGCTTATCCTGTAGCCCCCAAGGGCCGGCTTAAACAACATGTTTGAACTGGTCCTTATCATGTTTTAATCAAGAAGTACTTGGAACAACAATATGCATTAGCCCCCAAGTGCCAAGTACCTTTGCCTGCAAAGTGCTTGGGACTTACTTTAATGAACCACCACTGCAAACAGAATTCTTCAGCATACATTAGCCCCCAAGTGCCAAGTATCTTTGCTTGCAAAGTGCTTGGGACTTAATGTTGCATTAT
Organism: Aegilops tauschii subsp. strangulata; assembly: GCF_002575655.3. Taxonomy (NCBI): domain Eukaryota; kingdom Viridiplantae; phylum Streptophyta; class Magnoliopsida; order Poales; family Poaceae; genus Aegilops; species Aegilops tauschii. The sequence goes on along the minus strand of NC_053041.3, from coordinate 118,752,882 downwards.
GATAATCCTGATTGTAACCCAGCATTTGTACAGGCCACCATTAGTCAATTTGAATCGGAGATTTCTGACTTGAAGAATCGCCTGGAAGCACAGGAGATTGAAACCCAAAAAGCCAACTCCAAGTTTGAATTCAGCGTATCTGAACAAGAGAAACTGAAAAAAGGCTTTGAAGCAGAGAAGAAGGCCTGGGCTGATGAAAAGATTGCCTTGATCAACCGGGCTGAGAAAACTGAGGCGGCTCTTGCAGAAACAACCGCCGAGTTATCCGGCTTAAAATGCCATGTATCTCAGATGGTCTCAGCAATCTTTGGTAAGTTACTCTGCAAGTGTTAGATATTTGAATCTTTTCTAACAAGTATATCAATTGTCATCGACTCACCTGACTTTGTAATGCAGGCCCCAGGAGCTCCAATCTTGACCAAAGCATATTGGTAAAATTGAAGGCGGTGTACACACTGGTAGAACAACTCTACACTGGGTCTCAGCGTGCCTTAGCTGCAGTGGCTTTGTCAAATGAAGTCCCCACCCTCTTGGCGGATGTACCGAAACGGCTTGCCGTGCTACCTCAGCGGTTCAAAGAACTAAGGCGATCTTCTGCGAGAGCCGGAGCCGTAACTGCATTAAGCCGGGCCAAAGCGTGGCTACCGGAGCTAGACCCGGCCGACATCGCCATCGGGTATCCCAGCCTAAAAGAGGATGGCACCCCGTTTGGATAGGAGGACTTCACCACTTGTGTTAAGGAAATACGCCCTGTGGCCACCCTGATTGCTAATGACACAGATCTTACCAAGTATCATCCGGGTTATGACGCTGAAAACCGGAGGATTCCAACGCCACATTATGAAGTGATCAGCCTGATCCCTCCAATTCGTAAGCATACCTTCGCCCCTGAAGTTGACCCGGTTGGATTAATTGATGATGAAGCTGAATTTGAAGCTTTGAGTGGCATTGACTGGTCATCATCAACCTTCCAGGACAGGGAACAAGATGGAGGAGCGGAAAGGGATGATCCGGAAGCTTCAGGTCAACAACACAATTGATCCATCTGGCGGCTCATATTTACGATGTGCTAAAAAACAATGTTTCATCATTTGGACTCGGGGAGTCATGTAATAGGGTAGAAAAAACACTTGGTTTTGTCGTGCCATCGCGCACGTGTCTGGCGCTCAACACTGTTTAAACCGCCATCTTATATTCCTCCATATTGTGCTGATCATTTGTTTTCCTTATGTTTAAAAGAGCTTTTTAACTGTCCTGCATAGAGAAACAAATCACAAGTCCTTTGGCGGCTTACCGCATGGCGGGTCATATATCTTACATATAACCCGGAATATGAACAAAAATCATAGATAAGCCGGCTATCAATTATATCTTTGAAATATAACCATAACATCATACCCGTGATCCTTTAATTTACGCTGTCGGTTTATGTGACCCGAACAGTAAGGGTGACAACCCGATCTTTAGAATCCAAAAACTTCCAAATGTATGATGATTGTCACATGCCGGCGGCTTATTGACCAAGGCCCAAACCGGGTTGAATAGAAGCCAATCATTAGATGCTTCCAAATATAACCAAAGAGTCTCAAGACAAAGTTGGAAAATTGTGATTGCAAAGAACTTTATAAGAAAACAAACAAAATTCAGAGGCTTCTGATTCGAATACGATCAGAAAACCGTTCCAAAAGGGTTAAGCTAAGATTTGAATACGATCATATAGCCCCCAGTGGCTTTGGCGTTGCCGATCAAGAGGGTATCGACAGCTATGTTCTCTTTGGTTCGAATACGACCTATGTTTGAACAGGAAGCCCCCAAATGACCTTGAGAGTTGTTTAATGACGCTGATTCGAATACGATCCACGTCAGACCCAAAAGGGGTTGAGCTATGATTCGGATTGCTGTCGCAGCTGTAGAGTTTTGACCGGGTTGAGTACCAGCCATGAAGATCCCTACCCTGCTCGGCGGCTCAAAGGGGTCCGGAATACTGCTGCCATCGGAACAGCCCCCAAGCCCGCCATCTTGTAGTTGATACAATGAATCTGTCTCACCTGTGGACGACTCACCGTCAGAATAACGGCCGTCTCACCACCATCCACGGATCCTTCAGAAAATTCTCCTCCATGGATGCAACCCACGAAGGCACGCTTCATGGCGGGCTGAGCCCGGGCGGGTCTCGCACGCTGAGCCGTCTCGATGATGTCGGTGCAGATGTCCGGCTCAGGGCCCGGCTCGCCAATTCGGCCGATGAAGACGTGGATTCTGCCAAAGGGGACCCGGTACCCGTACTCAATTGAGCCGGCGTCGGGGCCCCAACCGTCGTCGTCGATGTAGAGCTTGCCACGACGACTCTTGGTCATCCGGCCCATAGTGTATCCCTTGAGCCCTTCGAAGCTGCCCTTCAAGAACTCAAATCCACCGTGCGCTGGCCCTACGGTGGGCGCCAACTGTCGTGGAATTGTCACGGCAGATGTCCTCGTGAAAGGACTTAGTCGTGGAGCCATCGCAACTATGAAGCTTAAAGGGGTTAAAACGGGACAAAGGACACACAGGTTTATACTAGTTCGGCCCCTTGCGGTGAAGGTAAAAGCCTAATCCAGCTGAGGTGGAATTGTTAGGATTTCGATGACCAGGGAGCGAATCCGCTATGCCTGGCTCTCGATTTGATGTTTCCTGCCCTAAACCGCCGCCGGGTCGTCCCTTTATATACAGAGGTCGACACCCAGCAGCTCATAGAGTGCCGGCCGGCTCATAAACAGTGTTCGGCTCGGTGACCAGTTAATCTTGCCTTACAATACAAGTTATGCCCTTATGGCGGTTTATCACTACAGGCCTTAAGTCGCCTTTGGGTCTTGGGCCCTTAACTGAACCGACATCTTCAAGCTTGATATTGGGCTTCATATGATGAATCACCATAGCATAACCCGACCCCTCCTGGACGGGTTACACTAGTAGTTATATCCCGAACAGCGAGAGTGCGCGAGGTAAAAAGTGAGGGAGGAAGATAGCGAGGCCGTAGCTGGGCAGCCTGGGGATGAGACGGCTGGTGATGAAGAGCATGGGAGGAGGCGAGGGAGGCGGCGGCGACCACAGGAAGGGGAGCAGAGGGGACGCGGGGCTCGAGAGGGATTGGTGGCTAGGTTTTTACTGCTCACCTAGATGCTCCATATTTCGCGTACGCAAATCCATACATAAAACCACGTTATTTCCTGGACCCATGCTTAACAAGGCCCACATGTCATTCTCTTGAGAAGCATTTGCGAGGTTCGCGCAACTAGAACCAATGGTGGACTGGATGCCAACGAGGTAAAAAGGGAGCAGTAAAACGATCATGCGACCCTGGTTGATCTCTAGACCCAAATACCTCAGATGGGCGGGTTGCCCAGCATCATTTATATGTAAAATTGTCCACCATTTTCCTTGACAATGTTTAGTTATAAGATTCCCATTGGATGTCTGTTCTAAAAAAATGTCCCATTTACAAGATGATATATAATGTAGTATGACGTGTGATACGTCTCCAACGTATCTATAATTTTTGATTGCTCCATGCTATATTATCTCCTGTTTTGGACATTATTGGGCTTTATTATACACTTTTATATTATTTTTGGGACTAACCTATTAACCGGAGGCCCATCCCAGAATTGTTGCTTTTTGCCTATTTCAGAGTTTCGCAGAAAAAGAATATCAAACGGAGTCCAAACGGAATGAAACCTTCGGGAACGTGATTTTCGGAACGAACATAATCCAGAGGACTTGGACCCTACGTCAAGAAAGCTACCAGGAAGCCACGAGGTAGGGGGGCGCGCCCTCCACCCTCGTGGGCCCCACGTTGCTCCACCGACGTACTCCTTCCTCCTATATATACCTACGTACCCCCAAACGATCAGATATGGAGCCAAAAACCTAATTCCACCGCCGCAACCTTCTGTACCCGTGAGATCCCATCTTGGGGCCTGTTCCGGAGCTCCGCCGGAGGGGGCATCGATCACGAAGGGCTTCTACATCAACACCATAGCCTCTCCGATGAAGTGTGAGTAGTTTACCTCAGACCTTCGGGTCCATAGTTATTAGCTAGATGGCTTCCTCTCTCTTTTTGGATCTCAATACAATGTTCTCCCCCTCTCTTGTGGAGATCTATTCGATGTAATCTTCTTTAGCGGTGTGTTTGTTGAGACCGATGAATTGTGGGTTTATGATCAAGTTTATCTATGAACAATATTTGAATCTTCTGAATTCTTTTATGTGTGATTGGTTATCTTTGCAAGTCTCTTTGAATTATCAGTTTGGTTTGGCCTACTAGATTGATCTTTCTTGCAATGGGAGAAGTGCTTAGCTTTGGGTTCAATCTTGCGGTGTCCTTTCCCAGTGACAGTAGGGGCAGGAAGGCACGTATTGTATTGTTGCCATCGAGGATAACAAGATGGGGTTTATATCATATTGCATGAGTTTAGCCCTCTACATCATGTCATCTTGCTTAAAGCGTTACTCTGTTCTTATGAACTTAATACTCTAGATGCATGCTGGATAGCGGTCGATGTGTGGAGTAATAGTAGTAGATGCAGGCAGGAGTCAGTCTACTTGTTTCGGACATGATGCCTATATACATGATCATGCCTCGATATTCTCATAACTATGTGAAAGCACAAGTGATCCTTGGGTGATTTTGGTAATTAATGTCAACATATCTCTTGTTGGACTAATGTTTCTACCTAGAATGTTTCAAATAAGTTCAACAATGGAGTGGCATGGACAAGAGTATGTGGAAGCCCTTCAAGATGCTAAGGATAAAGGATTGGCTCAAGCTCAAAAGCTTAGGACTCTACATTTTCTATTTAGTGATCCAAGATCACATTGAGTCCATAGGAAAGCCAATACTATTAAGAAGGGATGAGATGTTGCTTAATGGCTTGCTTGCTCAAAGTGCTTAGTGATATGCTCCAAAGCCCTCAACCACTTTCCCACTTCCACATATGTCCTAATCCAAAAGTCCAACTCGGCCCCACCGATTCTTTCCATCCGAAGCCACCGAGTTATGTTGACATAGCCACTGCCAGAAACCCTAATCAATTCGGTCTCACCGATGGGATCTTGGTCTCACCGAGATGGGCTTGCAAACTCTCTGTTGTCTGTTGCAATAGTTTCAGTCTCACCGAGATTTGCAACCGACCCCACCGAGTTTGCTTGGGCAACATTCTGTTTCACTTGTTACCCAAATCGGTCCCACCGAGTTTGAGTAATCGGTCAAACTGAGTTTTGGATTTACCCTAACCCTAGCACATCGGTCCCACCGAGTTGATCAAGTCGGTCCTACCGAAATGCCTAACGGTCACATTATGAACCAAATCGGTCCGACCGAGTTCTCTGAATCGGTCCCACCGAGTTTGGTGATTTGTGTGTAACGGTTAGATTTTGTGTGGAGGCCATATATACCCCTCCACCCACTCTTCATTCGTGGAGAGAGCCATCAGAACATGCCTACACTTCCAATACATATTTTCTGAGAGAGAACCACCTACACTTGTGTTGAGGTCAAGATATTCCATTCCAACCACATAAATCTTGATCTCTAGCCTTCCCCAAGTTGCTTTCCACTCAAATCTTCTTTCTACCAAATCCAATCCTATGAGAGAGAGTTGAGTGTTGGGGAGACTATCATTTGAAGCACAAGAGCAAGGAGTTCATCATCAACACACCATTTGTTACTTCTTGGAGAGTGGTGTCTCCTAGATTGGCTAGGTGTCACTTGGGAGCCTCCGACAAGATTGTGGAGTTGAACCAAGGAGTTTTTAAGGGCAAGGAGATCGCCTACTTCGTGAAGATCTACCCTAGTGAGGCAAGTCCTTCGTGGGTGACGACCATGGTGGGATAGACAAGGTTGCTTCTTCAAGGACCCTTCGTGGGTGGAGCCCTCCGTGGACTCGCGCAACCGTTACCCTTCGTGGGTTGAAGTCTCCATCAACGTATAGCACCACCTATGGGAACCACGGATAAAAAATCTCCGTGTCTCCAAATTGCGTTTGCACACTCCAATCCCATCTCTTTACATTCTTGCAACTTGCATGCCTTACTTTCCGCTGCTCATATACCCTTTGTATGCTTGCATGTTTGCTTGATATGTATTGTGAATGTTTAATCTTGTGTTTAAACTCCACATCAACTAAAGGAAATTAAAAACTGCAACTTTTCTTGATTAGAGTCTATTCACCCCCCCTCTAGACACCTCTTCTCGATCCTTTCAATTGGTATCAGAGCTTTGGTCTCCATTGCCTTGGTTTCAACACCTTTGGAGGAAGATGGATGTGTCTACTTTGGGGAGTCTTAGACGTAGAGTGCCTATTCTTGATGGAGAATATTTTCATGAGTGGAAAATGAAATGCTTGAGATTTTCAATGAATATCATTTGAACAAGTACATTACTAGCCCTTGTGCACCTCATATTGATCCCTTGCATCCCACACCCGAAGAGGATCTTGATATGATTCGCAATCTTAGAACTATCAATCTTATCATAAGAGGATTGCCCAAAAATTTGATTGCTAGTTTGCCTACTCTTGATTGTGCCTATACTATATGGATATTTCTTGAGGAACGATTTCCAGATTATTCCTTGAAAAATTTAGACGAAATTCTCCATAAGTCTATTGCCTTGAGTAAGATGAATTCTAGTGATCCTAGCTTTGGTGATTGTCTATTTGAGCTTACCAATCTCATGCGTGCCACATGAGATGTTGGGATCATTAGCAATATTATTTCCGAAGCTATTAGAATTCATAAAGACAATCATAGAAATGATCATTTGTCTAATGAATTACCCTCTCTAGGAATTGATCAATCACAAGATGATGTTGAACATGGATACTATGATGAGGATGATGATAGTGACTATGATCTTGATGATGCAATGAGACACTTTGGTCTTATGGAAAATCTTCGCGGCTACATGGCTGGAGGAAAGGAATGGGTCCTTGATAGTGCATGTACTGATCATATGACCGGAGATAAAGATATGTTCTGTGAGCTTGCTGAAAACGACGGCCCTCGAAAATATGTCACTTTTGGTGATAATTCAAAGGGTAAGGTGGTTGGCCTCGGTAAGGTGGCCATCTCACATGATAGCTCCATACAAAATGTCATGCTCGTTGAATCTCTTGGGTACAATTTACTTTCAGTTTCTAGACTTGCTGATTTCGGTTTCAATGTCCTATTCACTGAAGTAGATTGCCAAGTGTTTCGTAGAGATAATCGTAAAATGGTCTTTACCGGTATACTAGAGGTGATCTTTACATTGTTGATTTCACTAAAAAGGCTCAACCTATAACTTGCTTAATTGCTAAATCTTCTAAGGGTTGGCTGTGGCATAGAAGGCTAGGTCATGTGGGTATGCGAAATCTTGATAAGCTTATTAAAGGTGATCATATCCTTGGAGTAAAAGATGTCATATTTGACAAGGATAGACTTTGTAGTGCTTGTCAGGCAGGGAAACAAGTTGGAGGAAGTCATCGCGCGAAGAACATCATGACCACGAGAAGACCACTCAAGCTACTTCACATGGATCTCTTTGGTCCAAATGCCTACAAGAGTCTCGGTGGTAACTCGTTTGGACTAGTCATAGTTGATGATTTTTCAAGATTTACGTGGGTGTTCGTTCTTAATGACAAATCGCAGGTCCAAAAGATCTTCAAAAACTTCTCTAGGAAGGCCCAAAATCAATTTGACGTAAAGATCAAGAAGGTTCGGAGCGACAACGGAACGGAGTTCAAGAACGCAAATGTGGATACCTTTCTTGACGAAGAGGGGATTTTACATGAGTTCTCGGCTACGTACACACCTCAACAAAATGGAGTCGTTGAGAGGAAGAGCCGGACTCTTATTGAGATGGCAAGAACGATGCTCGATGAGTACAAGACTCCAAAACACTTTTGGGCGGAAGCGGTTGAGACAGCTTGTCATGCAACAAATCGCTTGTATCTTCACAAGCTACTCGGCAAGACGGCATACGAGCTCCTCACCGGTAACAAACCCCAAGTTGGGTACTTTCGAGTATTTGGCTCAAAATGCTACATTCTTGATAAGCATCGTCGTTCTAAATTTGCTCCCAAATCTCATGAAGGTTTCCTACTTGGTTATGGCTCAAACTCTCACACTTACCGTGTCTACAACAATTTGTCCCAAAAGGTTGAAGAGATGGTAGATGTGAAGTTTGATGAATCTAACGGCTCGCAAGTAGAGCAATTGCCAATTGATGTAGGAGACAAAGACCCTTCGGAAGCAATCCAAAACTTGTCTATTGGCAAGATTCGTCCAACGGAGGTGAAGAAGAGTACCTCGTCCGTCCAAGTGGAAGCTTCTACCTCACGACAAGGTGAACCAAGAATTGATATGGAAGCATCCACAAGTGGGACACACCAAGACAAAGAAAACGAGGAAGCACACCAAGATGAACATCAACAACCTCCTTCTCCACCACGACAAGAGAATGACAACGTCAACAATGAACAAGGCCAAGAAGAAGAACAAGATGAAGAAGATGTTCCACCCCGAGCCAAGCCAAAGCTCCCACGAGTTCGAGCAAGAATCGCCAAAGATCATCCCGTCGAGCAAATCTACAATGATATCCAAACCGGGAGAATCACTCGCTCTAAAACTCGTTTAGCTAACTTTTGTGAACATTACTCATTCATCTCTAGCATTGAACCTATGAAGGTTGAATAAGCATTGGAAGATCCGGATTGGATAAACGCTATGCATGAAGAGCTACACAACTTTGAGAGAAATCAAGTATGGACATTGGTCGAGAAGCCCGAAAACAACCACAACATCATTGATACCAAATGGGTGTTTCGCAACAAGCAAGATGAAGATGGTCAAGTCGTCTGCAACAAAGCACGCCTAGTCGCCCAAGGCTACACTCAAGTCGAAGGTATGGACTATGGTGAGACATATGCTCCCGTTGCTAGACTTGAGTCCATTCGCATCTTACTTGCTTATGCTAATCACCATGATATCACCTTGTACCAAATGGACATTAAAAGTGCTTTTCTAAATGGTGAAATTGATGAGGAAGTTTATGTTAAGCAACCTCCCGGCTTTGTCAATCCTAAGAAACCTAATCATGTCTACAAACTCACAAAGCTCTTTATGGTCTTAAACAAGCTCCTAGAGCGTGGTATAAATGCTTGACCAAGTTCCTTATTGAAAAAGGCTTTGAAATTGGTAAAATTGATTCTACCCTTTTTACTAAAAGAGTCAATGGATAGCTATTTGTGTGCCAAATTTATGTTGATGATATTATATTTGGTTCAACTAACCCTCATTTTAGTGAGAAGTTTTTGGAAAGCTAATGTCGGAGAAGTTTGAGATGTCTATGATGAGTGAACTCAAATTCTTTCTCGGTTTGCAAATCAAGCAAACTAAGGAAGGTACCTTTGTCTCTCAAACAAAGTACACCAAGGACTTATTCAAGAAGTTCAATATGCAAGAATGCAAAGGTATGACTACACCCATGTCTACTAGTGGACATCTTGATTTGACCAAATATGGTGAACCGGTTGATCAAAAAGTTTACCGCTCTATGATTGGTTCATTGTTATATCTATGTGCCTCTCGTCCCGATATCATGCTAAGTGTGTGCATGTGTGCACGATATCAAGCTGCACCTAAAGAATGTCATCTTAAGGCTGTGAAAAGGATAGTGAGATACTTAATACATACACCAAATTTTGGCATTTGGTATCCCAAGAGGTCTTCCTTTGACCTTGTTGGCTACTCCGATTCAGACTATGCCGGAGACAAGGTTGATAGAAAGTCCACTTCGGGTACTTGTCAATTTCTTGGTAGATCTCTTGTGTCTTGGTCCTCCAAGAAACAAAACTCGGTATCCTTATCCACCGCCGAAGCGGAATACATTGCCACTGGTTCATGTTGTGCTCAATTACTTTGGATGACCCAAACTCTTAAAGATTATGGGATATATGTGAAACATGTTCCATTGCTGTGTGACAATGAAAGTGCTATTAAGATTGCTCACAATCCCGTGCAACATTCTCGAAATAAACATATTGAAGTTCGTCATCATTTCATTCGAGACCATGTTGCCAAAGGGGACATTAATCTTAAGCATGTTCGCACCGATAAGCAATTAGCAGATATATTTACCAAACCGCTTGATGAGAAAGTCTTTTGCCGTTTGAGAGGTGAATTGAACATCATTGATGCTTCAAACTTGGAGTAGGAACTCCATTTGGATACATGCTAGGCATGAGTCTTTGACTAATCCTTGATATTTCTTTCATGATGATATCTATATGTCTTGGATACTTTTGCACCCTTGCATGCTATCTAACCCTTGTAGGTACTTGGATGAAACTAAATCCATGAGATTGCAACTAACTCACATCTTGAGCAATCTCTACATCCCCAAGTCTCTATACAATGGTGGTTGAAGTCAAGGAAGCACAAAACCCCTCAAATATATCCTTTGGCTCATTCTATGTTAAATTTTATGATTGTCATTTTGGATACACAAATGCTCTTCCTTGCAAAGCTAACCCATGTAGGAAGATGAACTCAAACTCCAAGTGGTGCTCCCAACTCTTGATGAGCTACATCAACCTTGAGCAACCCACACAAGTTTGACAACATGATCAAGATCAACACCACCACCCAAGGTATGCTATTCACATCTTAGAGAAGCTTTACTCCAAGTCATGGGATAAAGCAACTCAACAAGATGTGAATACATCAAGATGCTTTAACGAAAAATGGTAACCCCATTTTGAGCTTAAACGATGAGTATGAATTATGATCAAGCAATCTCACTTGACTCCTAAGTCAATATACTCTAACATAGGTGACTTTGTCACCGACCAATTCTAGATGAAGTTCTCGTGCATTTCTCTGTGCTCTTGCATTTGCATATGTCTTTCCCTTTCAACAAAAAAAACTTCATCTAGATCTTTTCTTGTCTTTTCTTTTTTGTTCTGCATTTTCTGCATCCAATTCATTGCAAATCTTTCAGCTAATTCCTTGCAAATCCTTGTGAGATCTTAAAGTGTCTAGTGAGCTGAGGTGACAAGTGTTTTATTGTGATGAACTCAGCCACACCGGTCTGTTTTCTTCGGCCCAACCGAATTCTCTCGGTGCCACCGAAGCACACAACTCGGTGCTACCGATTTCACTACAGAAAAGACAACTTGCCACTTGTTTCTGCAGTCTTTTTGCTCCAGCTCCACTCAATGACTCTTGTCCTCTACCAGCATCACATTCAACTTGCTTTATTACTCAAGGACCAAACCCTTCTACAATTACACAAAAATCCAGAAGAGCCCTTCTTGGAAATTGATGTCAAAGGGGGAGAGAGAGATCACATCAAAGCTCTATGCTTAATATCATTTCTATAGGGGGAGAGACAGATGCTTGGTGTTCAAGAGGAGAGGAGTTACATGTCTTTAAGAGGGGAAAGACATGCTCATATTTGATCATATTTGATTGCTTGCATTAGTTGTTTCTTTTCGTTTGCTCTGATTTTCTGTTCCCTATCTTCTCCCAATATCCCATGCAAGATTCAGGGGGAGAAAGACATCTAAGGGAAGGAACTCTCTGATTTTATTGCATATCTTTACCTTTGGGGACATGTCTATACCCAATGGGGTACTCAGTACTCACTCTCTACATGTCATCCCAATCTTGGTTCTCTTGTGGTTTCTTTTGTTTGCTCTGGCCAATAGGTGTATCTGTGTTGTCTAACCTTGTTTACTCAGGTTCATTCCTTCCTAAGCCAACTCAAGACCACAAGGTAAGTATATGCATCACAGTCATGTGTATGAGGATTTCTTGCCGATGTACATACTGTTTGCAAGAAGGACTCATGGGCATGAAGGTACATTTCCTATATTCACATCATTTGCTCTGATGCATATAGCCAAGATACATGTAACACATGGATTACTCTGTCATGATTATGTATTCACATGCTCCTATATTTCATATTTATATGATTGCATACATGTAGGGGGAGCCTATGCATGTTACATGTCTTTCCAGAGCTTTACTTGTTGCTCTCTATATGTTTATCTAAAGCTTTGATGTATGTTGTCATCAATTACCAAAAAGGGGGAGATTGAAAGCACAAGTGCTCCCTGGGTGATTTTGGTAATTAATGTCAACATATCTCTTGTTGGACTAATGTTTCTACCTAGTATGTTTCAGATAAGTTCAACAATGGAGTGGCTTGGACAAGAGGATGTGGAACCCCTTCAAGATGCTAAGGACAAAGGATTGGCTCAAGCTCAAAGCTCAGGACTCGACATTTTCTATTTAGTGATCCAAGATCACATTGAGTCCATAGGAAATCTAATACTATTAAGAAGGGATGAGGTGTTGCTTAATGGCTTGCTTGCCCAAAGTGCTTAGTGATATGCTCCAAAGCCCTCAACCACTTTCTCACTTCCACATATGTCCTAATCCAAAAGTCCAACTCGGCCCCACCTATTCTTTCCATCCGAAGCCACCGAGTTCTGTTGACATAGCCACTGCCAGAAACCCTAATCAATTCGGTCTCACCGATGGGATCTCGGTCTCACCGAGATGGGCTTGCAAACTCTCTGTTGTCTGTTGCAATAGTTTCGGTCTCACCGAGATTTGCAACTGGCCCCACCGAGTTTGCTTGGCCAACATTCTGCTTCACTTGTTACCCAAATCGGTCCAACCGAGTTTGAGTAATCGGTCAAACCGAGTTTTGGATTTACCCTAACCCTAGCACATCGGTCCCACCGAGTTGATCAAGTCGGTCCCACCGAAATGCCTAACGGTCACATTATGAACCAAATCGGTCTGACCGAGTTCTTTGAATCGGTCCCACCGAGTTTGGTGATTTGTGTGTAATGGTTAGATTTTGTGTGGAGGCTATATATACCCCTCCACCCACTCTTCATTCGTGGAGAGAGCCATCAGAACATGCCTACACTTCCAATACATATTTTCTGAGAGAGAACCACCTACACTTGTGTTGAGGTCAAGATATTCCATTCCAACCACATAAATCTTGATCTCTAGCCTTCCCCAAGTTGCTTTCCACTCAAATCTTCTTTCTACCAAATCCAATCCTATGAGAGAGAGTTGAGTGTTGGGGAGACTATCATTTGAAGCACAAGAGCAAGGAGTTCATCATCAACACACCATTTGTTACTTCTTGGAGAGTGGTGTCTCCTAGATTGGCTAGGTGTCACTTGGGAGCCTCCGACAAGATTGTGGAGTTGAACTAAGGAGTTTGTAAGGGCAAGGAGATCGCCTACTTCGTGAAGATCTACCCTAGTGAGGCAAGTCCTTCGTGGGCGACGACGATGGTGGGATAGACAAGGTTGCTTCTTCGTGGACCCTTCGTGGGTGGAGCCCTCCGTGGACTCGCGCAACCGTTACCCTTCGTGGGTTGAAGTCTCCATCAACGTGGATGTACGATAGCACCACCTATCGGAACCACGGATAAAAAATCTCCGTGTCTCCAAATTGCGTTTGCACACTCCAATCCCATCTCTTTACATTCTTGCAACTTGCATGCCTTACTTTCCGCTTCTCATATACCCTTTGTATGCTTGCATGTTTGCTTGATATGTATTGTGAATGTTTAATCTTGTGTTTAAACTCCACATCAACTAAAGGAAATTAAAAACTACAACTTTTCTTGATAGAGTCTATTCACCCCCCTCTAGACACCTCTTCTCGATCCTTTTGCTATGCTCAATTCTGTCAATTGCTCAACAGTAATTTGTTCACCCACCATAAATATTTATGCTCTCGAGAGAAGCCACTAGTGAAACCTATGCCCCCCGGGTCTATTTTCCATCATATTAATCTTCAAACACTTAGCTATTTCCGTTGCCTTTTATTTTATTTTGCATCTTTATCATAAAAATACCAAAAATATCATCTTATCATATCTATCAGATCTCACTCTCGTAAGTGACCGTGTAGGGATTGACAACCCCTTATCGCGTTAGTTGCAAGGATTTATTTGTTTGTGTAGGTGCGAGGGACTCGTGTGTATCCTCCTACTGGACTGATACCTTGGTTCTAAAAAACTGAGGGAAATACTTACGCTACTTTGCTGCATCACCCTTTCCTCTTCAAGGGAAAACCAACGCAGTGCTCAAGAGGTAGCAAGAAGGATTTCTGGCGCCGTTGCCAGGGAGGTCTACGCAAAAGTCAACATACCAAGTACCCATCACAAACCCTTATCTCCCGCATTACATTATTTGCCATTTGCCTCTCGTTTTCCTCTCCCCCACTTCACCCTTGCCGTTTTATTCGCCCTCTCTTTTCCGTTCGCCTTCTTCTTTCCATTTTGCCCCTCGCTCTTTTTGTCGTTATGTCTGAAATTGGGGAAATTATTGTCGATATGGACAATAATAATATCATGGAAAATTCTGATGCTCCTGCTGAAGAACCCCCTACCTTGCATACAAAAAGATTTCGAATTGGTAGTGGTAATATTATTGGAAAAGGGGTTATTCAAGATTTCTTTACTTGTGCCGGTGCTTTGCCTTCTATGGGCAGTTCCATTCTTCATAGAACTAGTAGTCTTGCTGACGCTATTGCCATGCTTATAGTTGAACTTGAAAGGCAATTTATGCACTTGCACCCTTGCATACAAAGGATTTTCCTAGAATTTTCTAATATAGAGCATTCTTCTGTTAAGCGTGCCGCTACTATCTTTTTGGCTCATGAGTTCAGATTTATAATAAAAGAGGCCAAGGAAATCTTTGCGCATTATAGGGTGGACGCTGGCCGTCCTCCCATAGAGGCTATCCTCTTTGATCAAGAAGAAATAATGCGTTTTCAATCTCTAGACTATGTTGCTTTCAATGAAAACCTTAGAAAAAAGGTCCCTACCAATGTTCTAGTTGATAGAATTTCTGAACTTAATGATGATTTGGCTATTCGAAATAATGAGCTAGGATATTCTCTCAATTATAGGCTCACAAAGTTCTGTCAAAAGAATGCTTATAATGATGAATTGCTTGTGCAATATGAAGGGCCGAAGGAGGAACCTATACCTCCTAAAATTGATCTTGGGGACTTTTTTCCCATTAAATTTAGCCCTTTTGATTACTTTTGCTTGCCTCAAAGGAAACTTGCTGCTGAACGTAGAGAATATGAAATGAGTTTTAATGATCTATCCTATTACTATGGCACCACCTAGATCTATCCTTGCTTTTATGCCTAGCTAGGGGCGTTAAACGATAGCGCTTGTTGGGAGGCAGCCCAATTTTATTCTTAGTTTTTTGCTTTTTGCTTCTGTTTAGGAATAAATATTTGTTCTAGCCTCTGGTTAGATGTGTTTTTATGTTTTAATTAGTGTTTGTGCCAAGTTAAACCTATAGGATCTTCTTGGATGATAGTTATTTGATCTTGCAGAAAATTCCAGAAACTTTCTGTTCACAAAAATAATTGTTAAAAAATCACCAGAACGTGATAAAATATTGATCCCAATTGCTGCTGATCAATAAACAAATTGTCTAGGTCGTCCTATTTTTTCTGATTTTTTGGAGTTCCAGAAGTTTGCGTTAGTTACAGATTACTACAGACTGTTCTGTGTTTGACAGATTCTGTTTTTCGTGTGTTGTTTGCTTATTTTGATGAATCTATGGCTAGTAAAAGAGTTTATAAACCATAGAGAAGTTGGAATACAGTAGGTTTAACACTAATATAAATAAATAATGAGTTCATTACAGTACCTTGAAGTGGTCTTTTGTTTTCTTTCGCTAACGGAGCTCACGAGATTTTCTGCTGAGTTTTGTGTTGTGAAGTTTTCAAGTTTTGGGTGAAAGATTTGATGGATTATGGAACAAGGAGTGGCAAGAACCTAAGCTTGGGGATGCCCATGGCACCCCCAAGATAATCTAAGGACACCTAAAAGCCAAAGCTTGGGGATGCCCCGGAAGGCATCCCCTCTTTCGTCTACTTCCATCGGTAACTTTACTTGGAGCTATATTTTTATTCACCACATGATATGTGTTTTGCTTGGAGCGTCTTGTATGATTTGAGTCCTTGCTTTTTAGTTTACCACAATCATATTTTATGTACACACCTTTTGAGAGGGACACACATGATTCGGAAATTATTAGAATACTCTATGTGCTTCACTTATATCTTTTGAGTTATATAGTTTTTGCTCTAGTACTTCACTTATATATTTTAGAGCACGGTGGTGGATTTGTTTTATAGAAACTATTGATCTCTCATGCTTCACTTAAATTATTTTGAGAGTCTTAAATAGCATGGTAATTTGCTTAAATAATCCTAATATGCTAGGTATTCAAGAATAGTAAAAACTTTCTTATGAGTGTGTTGAATACTAAGAGAAGTTTGATGCTTGATGATTGTTTTGAGACATGGAGGTAGTGATATTAAAGTTGTGCTAGTTGAGTAGTTGTGAATTTGAGAAATACTTGTGTTGAAGTTTGCAAGTCCCGTAGCATGCACGTATGGTAAACATTATGTAACAAATTTGAAGCATGAGGTGTTCTTTGATTGTCCTCCTTATGAGTGGCGGTCGGGGACGAGCGATGGTCTTTTCCTACCAATCTATCCCCCTAGGAGCATGCGCGTAGTGCTTGGTTTTTGATGACTTGTAGATTTTTGCAATAAGTATGTGAGTTCTTTATGACTAATGTTGAGTCCATGGATTATACGCACTCTCACCTTTCCATCATTGCTAGCCTCTTCGGTACTGTGCATTGCCCTTTCTCACATTGAGAGTTGGTGCAAACTTCGCCGGTGCATCCAAACCCCGTGATATGATACGCTCTTTCACACATAAACCTCCTTATATCTTCCTCAAAACAGCCACCATACCTACCTATTATGGCATTTCCATAGCCATTCCGAGATATATTGCCATGCAACTTTCCACCGTTCCGTTTATCATGACACGTACATCATTGTCATATTGCTTTGCATGATCATGTAGTTGACATAGTATTTGTGGCAAATCCATCGTTCATAATTCTTTCATACATGTCACTCTTGGTTCATTGCATATCCCGGTACACCGCCGGAGGCATTCATATAGAGTCATACTTTGTTCTAGTATCGAGTTGTAATCATTGAGTTGTAAATAAATAGAAGTGTGATGATCATCATTTTCTAGAGCATTGTCCCAAGTGAGGAATAAAATAAAAAGAGAGAAAGGCCATAAAAAAGAGAAGGCCCAAAAAAATGAGAGAAAAAGAGAGAAGGGACAATGTTACTATCCTTTTACCACACTTGTGCTTCAAAGTAGCACCATAATCTTCATGATAGAGAGTCTCTTGTTTTGTCACTTTCATATACTAGTGGGAATTTTTCATTATAGAACTTGGCTTGTATATTCCAACAATGAGCCTCCTCAAGTGCCCTAGGTCTTCGTGAGCAAGCAAGTTGGATGCACACCCACTTAGTTTCTTTTGTTGAGCTTTCATATATTTATAGCTCTAGTGCATCCGTTGCATGGCAATCCCTACTCCTTGCATTAACATCAATCGATGGGCATCTCCATAGCTCATTGATTAGCCTCGTTGATGTGATACTTTCTCCTTTTTTGTCTTCTCCACATAACCCCCATCATTATATTCTATTCCACCCATATTGCTATATCCATGGCTCACGCTCATGTATTGCGTGAAAGTTGAAAAAGTTTGAGATTACTAAAGTATGAAACAATTGCTTGGCTTGTCATCGGGGTTGTGCATGATGAGAGCATTCTTGTGTGACGAAAATGGAGCATGACTAAACTATATGGTTTTGTAGGGATGAACTTTCTTTGGCCATGTTATTTTGAGAGGACATAATTGCTTAGTTAGTATGCTTGAAGTATTATTATTTTTATGTCAATATTGAACTTTTATCTTGAATCTTTCGGATCAGAATATTCATACCACAATTAATAAGAATTACATTGAAATTATGCCAAGTAGCATTCCACATCAGAAATTCTGTTTTTATCATTTACCTACTCGAGGACGAGCAGGAATTAAGCTTGGGGATGCTTGATACGTCTCCAACGTATCTATAATTTTTGATTGCTCCAAGCTATATTATCTTCTGTTTTGGACATTATTGGGCTTTATTATACACTTTTATATTATTTTTGGGACTAACCTATTAACCGGAGGCCCAGCCCAGAATTGCTGTTTTTTTGCCTATTTCAGAGTTTCGCAGAAAAAGAATATCAAACGGAATGAAACCTTCGGGAACGTGATTTTCGGAATGAACATGATCCAGAGGACTTGGACCCTACGTCAAGAAAGCTACCAGGAAGCCACGAGGTAGGGGGCGTGCCTACCCCCTGGGCGCGCCCTCCACCCTCGTGGGCCCCACGTTGCTCCACCGACGTACTCCTTCCTCCTATATATACCTACGTACCCCCAAACGATCAGATACGGAGCCAAAAACCTAATTCCACCGCCGCAACCTTCTGTACCCATGAGATCGCATCTTGGGGCCTGTTCCGGAGCTCCGCCGGAGGGGGCATCGATCACGGAGGGCTTCTACATCAACACCGTAGCCTCTCCGATGAAGTGTGAGTAGTTTACCTCAGACCTTCGGGTCCATAGTTATTAGCTAGATGGCTTCCTCTCTCTTTTTGGATCTCAATACAATGTTCTCCCCCTCTCTTGTGGAGACCTATTCGATGTAATCTTCTTTTGCGGTGTGTTTGTTGAGACCGATGAATTGCGGGTTTATGATCAAGTTTATCTATGAACAATATTTGAATCTTCTGAATTCTTTTATGTATGATTGGTTAACTTTGCAAGTCTCTTCGATTTATCAGTTTGGTTTGGCCTACTAGATTGATCTTTCTTGCAATGGGAGAAGTGCTTAGCTTTGGGTTCAATCTTGCGGTGTCCTTTCCCAGTGACAGTAGGGGCAGCAAGGCACGCATTGTATTGTTGCATTGACGATAACAAGATGGGGTTTATATCATATTTCATGAGTTTATCCCTCTACATCATGTCATCTTTCTTAAAGCGTTACTCTATTCTTATGAACTTAATACTCTAGATGCATGCTGGATAGCGGTCGATGTGTGGAGTAATAGTAGTAGATGCAGGCAGGAGTCGGTCTACTTGTTTCGGACGTGATGCCTATATACATGATCATGCCTAGATATTCTCATAGCTATGCTCAATTCTGTCAAGTGCTCAACAGTAATTTGTTCACCCACCGTAAATACTTATGCTCTCGAGAGAAGCCACTAGTGAAACCTATGGCCCCCGGGTCTATTTTCCATCATATTAATCTTCCAACACTTAGCTATTTCCGTTGCATTTTATTTTATTTTGCATATTTATCAAAAAATACCAAAAATATTATCTTATCATATCTATCAGATCTCACTCTCGTAAGTGACCGTGTAGGGATTGACATCCCCTTATCGCGTTGGTGGCGAGGATTTATTTGTTTGTGTAGGTGCGAGGGACTCGTGTGTAGCCTCCTACTGGATTGATACCTTGGTTCTCAAAAACTGAGGGAAATATACTTACGCTACTTTGCTGCATCACCCTTTCCTCTTCAAGGGAAAACCAACGTAGTGATGAAGAGGTAGCAACGTGTAGAACATATGCGCTATTACTTTGTATAATTTTTTTAATAGTAATAACAATGTGTTTAGATGTTGTTCATGTATATGTGCAGACACACTGTTGCAGTTACATTAATAAATAGTAGAGTCGGTCATAAGTCACGAAGACCTTTCCGTGCAAGGATGTCTTATCAAATTTAATTCTAGCAACCTACCTGCTGCTAGCAAAAGACAATGTTTGTCCGTGTATATATACGACCGAGGAGGACCGATCAAGTGTCTATGTTTCCTCAATATAGTTCAAAGGATCACTCGTCTTCTCTCGAATACTTATTGTTAAAGACAATGCAAGAAGAAACCAATGCTACCTTCAAAATATGGGAGCAGGAGACATCCAGGAAAGAATGCTTAGTATGAGTCAAGTCATGTGTACCTCTGAGTGTTTTCCTACAGTGTCAGGTTTGCCTGATGACCCTAACATAACACATGTAATTTTACATGTTGATCAATAAAGCCTAGCGAATTTCTTGAAAATGAAAAGGTCGAGAGAGAAACTATTGATTAATAATTCACTACTTAGACAAGGAGCAGCAAGGAACAGTATGCAGTGGCATCGATTAAGAAATTATTGTACTTGATTAGTGATCCGTGGCCAAATGACTGCACATTGCAGATCTCGAGGTGTCACCTAGTTAGCAAGTCGAACTTTTCTCAACCACACCTTCAAATGTGTGCGGCCATTATTCACACAAGCTCGCCCAGTGAGACCATGCGTGACTTGAATAGCGGTCGTGAAAGAACTCTATTGCACCTCGTCCACCCCAACGCGATTATTGAGGAACTAGCATTCATCTATTCCTCGTGCTCTTAGAGCATTTACAGCCGGACTTGGTGATACGTCTCCAACGTATCTATAATTTTTTATTGTTCCATGCTATTATATTATCTATCTTGGATGTTTTATATGCTATTTTATATGATTGTTGGGACTAACCTATTAACCCAGAGCCCAGTGTATGTTTCTGTTTTTTCCTTGTTTTTGAGTTTCGCAGAAAATGAATATCAAACCGAGTCCAATCGAGCTGAAACTTTCCGACGATTTTTGATGGACCAAAAGAAGCCCACGGAGTATCGAAGATGCACCAGAGGAGTCCCGAGGCCACCACAAGGGTTGGGGGCGCGCCACCCCCTAGGGCGCGCCCCCCGACCTTGTGGGGCCCTCGTGGACTCCCCTGAGTTGTTCTCGACGCCAACACGTCTTATATATCCCCAAACCTCCAGAACGGAACCTAGATCGCGAGTTCCACCGCCACAAGCCTCTGTAGCCACCAAAAACCAATCGGGACCCTGTTCCGGCACCCTGCCGGAGGGGGGAACCATCACCGGTGGCCATCTTCATCATCCCGGCGCTCTCCATGATGAGGAGTGAGTAGTTCACCCTCGGGGCTGAGGGTATGTACCAGTAGCTATGTGTTTGATCTCTCTCTCTCTCCCGTGTTCTTGATTTGGCACGATCTTAATGTACCACGAGCTTTGCTATTATAGTTGGATCTTATGATGCTTCTCCCCCTCTACCTTCTTGTAATGGATTGAGTTTTCCCTTTGAAGTTATCTTATCAGATTGAGTCTTTAAGGATTTGAGAACACTTGATGTATGTCTTGCATGTGCTTATCTGTGGTGATAATGGGATATTCACGTGCTCCACTTGATGTATGTTTTGGTGATCAACTAGCGGGTTCTGTGACGTTGTGAGCTTATGCATAGGGGTTGGCACACGTTTTCGTCTTGACTCTCCGCTAAAAACTTTGGGGCACTGTTTGAAGTTCTTTATGTTGGTTTGAATAAATGAATCTGAGATTGTGTGATGATATGGTATAATCAAACCCGCGGATACTTGTGGTGACATTGGAGTATCTAGGTGACATTAGGGTTTTGGTTGATGTGTGTCTTAAGGTATTATTTTAGTACGAACTCTAGGGCTGTTTGTGGCACTTATAGGAATAGCTCAATAGATCGATCAGAAAGAATAACTTTGAGGTGGCTTCGTACCCTACAATAATCTCTTCGTTTTTTCTCTGCTATTAGTGACTTTGGAGTGACTCTTTGTTGCACGTTGAGGGATTGTTATATGATCTAATTATGTTATCATTGTTGAGAGAACTTGCACTAGTGAAAGTATGAACCCTAGGCCTTGTTTCCAAGCATTGCAATACCGTTTTCGCTCACTTTTACCACTTGCTACCTTGTTGTTTTTATATTTTAAGATTAAAAAAACCCATATCTACCATCCATATTGCACTTGTATTACCATCTCTTCGCCGAACTAGTGCACCTATACAATATACCATTGTATTGGGTGTGTTGGGGACACAAGAGACTCTTTGTTATTTGGTTGCAGGGTTGTTTCAGAGAGACCATCTTCATCCTAGGCCTCCCACGGATTGATAAACCTTAGGTCATCCACTTGAGGGAAATTTGCTACTGTCCTATAAAACTCTGCGCTTGGAGGCCCAACACGAGTCTACAAGAAGAAGGTTGCGTAGTAGACATCAAGCTTTTTTCTGGCGCCGTTGCCAGGGAGGTTAGTGCTTGAAGGTATATCTTTAGATCTTACAATCGAATCTTTTAGTTTCTTGTTTTCTCACTAGTTTAGTCTATAAAAGAAAATTACAAAAAAATTGGAATTGAGGTTGCCTCATATGCTACATCTTTTTAACATCTTTCGTGAAAATGATGGAAAGGAAAATTGTGCTCAAGTGTTAGAGGAAGAAGTCTATAAAATGTTTGCTACTAAATCTTTGAATGATGAGCATGATTGCAATGTTGTTAGTATGAATTCTTTGAATATCCATGATGCTAATGATATGCAAAGTCACAAGCTTGGGGATGCCGAACTGGTGTCCGGGCTCGAGGCCGGACCAATGGCAATGGGGGAGAGTTCGGCCAGGACCGTCCCCTGATTTACAGGTGCCAGGATGGCGTCAAGGCTCAACGCCTGACACAAGGTGGGTGTGTGTGCGCGGCTAGAGCTAACTGTGGGTCTTCGTGGGCAGCCACGTCTGGGTTCGAATCCTGGTGTGCATTGATGCCGATTCGATGATCGGGCCAAGGGTGGATTCGGGAGTCAAGGCTCCCAGACAGTCAGGCGTCCCGGGCAGAGCCGAGAAGTCCGTGAAGATTAGATCCCCCCGAGCGTCGGCGACGTAATCCAGATTACCGAACCTGATGTGATGCTCGGGGGCGAAGTTGTCGACCTAATCTAGATGGCTGGTCGAATTGGCGTGCAGAACAAAGCTGCCGAACGCGAACAGTTGACCGGGGACGAAGTTGTCTCCGAAGTTGATGTCGTCTCCGATGATCAAGCGAGCCATCGATTCTTCGGCGATCCTGACAGCGGGACTCTCAATGAACGCACCAATGTCGGTGTCAAAACCGGCGGATCTCGGGTAGGGGGTCCCGAACTGTGGACCTTGGATCGATGGGGAACAATAGACGTGGGACACGATATTTACCCAGGTTCGGGCCCTCTCTAAGTGGTAAAACCCTACGTCCTGCTTGATTATATTGCTTGTGTATAAGGGGGTTTCAGAGTAGACCTACCACGAGATTAGACAAACAAAACCCTAACTAGTAGGATGGTGATTGTTCTTCTAGCCTCTACGGACTAAACTCTCTAGTTTATATAGACACCATGGGTACTAGGGTTTACATATAGTCTGTTACATAGATGGGAACACCGGATCTTCCATCTTGACTTGGAGCACACACCAAGGCAGAAAAGTTTTTAAACCGGACACAATGCGGCCCAACAGTCCGGCCCATGAGAGGTAGGCCGGCC
The DNA here is from genome assembly GCF_002575655.3 of Aegilops tauschii subsp. strangulata. NCBI lineage: Eukaryota > Viridiplantae > Streptophyta > Magnoliopsida > Poales > Poaceae > Aegilops > Aegilops tauschii. Next base: position 118,729,482 of record NC_053041.3, on the reverse strand, counting down.
ACCCGAGGACCCCTTAGTCCAGGACTCCCTCATATGGAGCACCCCCCCATGTCGGTTCCCGCCAGATCTGGGTCATGACCTGCGTTCTAGTGGTTGCGCCAAGTGAGCTCTAGTCGCAGGCGGAACACGTGGCCTAGAGTGTGCCGTCTATGGTGCTCCTAGGCACAGATGCGGTGTGGCCCCACGCAGCGGCCACACGATGGTGCTTAACGGCTCTGGCCTGAGGCTCGTGCTCGGGTGGACCAAATCTGGGCCCGAGGAGGGTCGGGAATGGCTACGAGATGGAGGTGCTGGGTGCTTCCCCGAGCGGGAGGTGGTGGAGTGCCGCGAACGTGTGGTGAGGCGGTTTGTGTTGGTGGTGATGGTTTATGCGACTCTGGGAGAGGTAGCCTTGGTGTGGGATCTTTCGACTCCTATACGAGTGATGCGTCCTTCGGGTTTGTCTGGGCCAAAGCCAGAGGGAGTATGCCTGTGACATTCTCGATGACGGGCCATCGACAACCACGGAATCTTGTTCCCTCCCGATTCAAGTGGTATTGGTTGGGGACGTCGGTGTTGGCGCCTTCGTCGCCAATCCGCCATGATTCACTGGCTGATGTCGAGCAACGACTGCAATGAGGCGCCTTCCTACTCTTCCTTCTGTGGTTGACGAGTTGCCAATGTGGGTAGTGGGCATAGAAATGTCAATAGTTTAGCCCATAGTCTTGTCCAGTTTAGATGTAGAGAGTTGCCTGGTGGTGTTATGCAAGATTATAAGAACAATGTTTCCTTTTAATTAATACAACTCTTTATAAAAAAAGGGCAATGGGGAGATTATGAGGGTCTTGGATGTCGGGGCGGCGACCCTGGGTTGCAGGCTGCACATTTGGCCCTCCGGCGAACAATGTTGCAGCGGTGTTGACTGCGTTCTTTGATTCAAGTGGTACTTGTTGAGGACGCCGTGTGGGTGCCTTCGTTGCCAATCCGCCATGATTCGGTGGCTGATGTCAAGTAAGGACCGGAAAGAGGCGCCTTCCTACTCTTCCTTTCGTGGTTGACGAGTTGCCAATGTGGGCAGTGGGCTGAGTCTCAGGGTCTTGGATGTCGGGGCGGCGTTCCTGGTGGCATGATGCACATTTGGCTCTCGGGTGAGTCTCAGGGTTTTGGATGTCGGGGCGGCGTTCCTGGTGGCATGATGCACATTTGGCTCTCGGGCGAAGAATGTTGCAGTGGTGTCGACTGCGTTCTTTGGCCAATGTAGATAGGCATTATGATGTACCCTAAAAAATCTTCAGAATCTAAGATGTGTGTGTCATGTTTCGATGATTTTACCCACCCATGTGTAAATGATACACGGACACACATTGAACTTGTATTCTCGAATCAAGCAGCGTCGATATAGCAGAAACGTGATTTCCACCTCACAATCACCAGTTGCTGTTTTTAAATTTATTTTACTCCGACCTAGTAGCTAGATCACCAATCAAGTTTCTTTGCTGCTCTGCAACTGATCTCCAAATCAGATACAGGTGAGCTGAGGTCTAAAGCTTGAAGGCCTTCTCCACGCTCTCCCTCCGCGCGCCGACGGTCTTGTACACGCGCATGAACTCGTCGAAAGTGACAGTGCGGTAGCGCGGCGGGTTGCCCTCGCCGACGAGCTCCTCCGCTGGGCCGATGGGGATGTCCGCGGCCGGCATGATGAACGTCGCCACCGACGTCCGTGCCAGCGCGGCGTTGGTCATCGCCCGGTGCTCGATGCTCTTCAAAACCCCGTTGGTCGCAATCTGCATCATTAATCCCACATTGAAAAATGAGCAATCTGAGGGAAAGGGGGAAGTGATCAATGGATGGATGCCTCGAGCAGGTGGCCGAAGTTGACGACGAAGGCGTTGGGCACGGACTCGACGTTGATCCAGTCGCCCTTGTAGGAGACCTGGAGGCCGGGCACGGTGCTCTGGAGCAGGAGAGTGATGAGGTTCCGGTCGCAGTGGGGCGGCAGGCCGAGCGTCAGGCCCGGGGCAGGGCACGGCGGGTAGTGGTTAACGTTGATGATCACGTCGCCGCCGGTGAGGTCCCCTTCGAAGTAGTCCGGACGGAGCCCCATGCCCTCGCACAGCAGCCGCAGCAGCTCCATCCCCACGCCTCTCGTCGGCTCCACGAACTTCTCCACCACCTCGCTGCAGTCAACACAAAAAATTAGTCAAATCAAAAAAAAAAAATCGGGTATCATATGATTGAGTTGGCATCGTGAATTTACCGGAGCTTTTTGGGCTTGTCGGGCCAGTTGTTCTTGGTGTCGCCGACGGGCGAGCCGCAAGCGAGGCGGAGGCAGTCCCGCCAGTACTTCTCATCGCCGAGCTCGTAGGTGGTGCTGGAGAAGAGCCGGTTGGGCTTGTCCGTGTCCTCCGAGTAGAAGGCCGCCTTCTCCTCCGCAGGGAGCCGGAAGAACTCCGCGCACACCGCCTCCATGTCCCGTATCGCCTCCGCAGAGACGCCGTGGTTGACCACCTGCACACATCACCGCGCGGCGGTCAGCCGGTCAGGTGCTTTGACCACGAAATACCGAGAGATGAAGTATATAATTGAAAGGGATCTGTGAGTTTGGACTGGCCTGGAAGAACCCGAGCTCCTTGCCGGCGTCGAGGACGGCGCGGCGGACCTCGTCGCGGCCGCGAGAGAGGTCGATGACCGGGAGGGAGACGGCCTGAGAGGAGGCCGGCGGGCGCTGATCGGGCGGGAAGACGAAGCAGTCCGGGAGCGACGCGTGGATCGGGGCCGAGGAGAGGAGGTTCGCCATGGCTCTCTGCTTGATCTGGAAATCTTGGGAAGACGGGACTGGTAGGTGAGCAGGGGAGCACAGGAGCTCGGGAGAGGAGACAAATGCGATGTATCCGAAATGCTTCACGGACATCCCAAAGCTTAAAGATGTGGCCCTCTTTTTCGGCCCACGAGCCGGCGAGCCCATGCTTCACACGACGAGTCCGTTCCGTCAAGAAATCGTACTCTCACAAAACGAGTCGGATTGATACAATACGAGGCGACGGCGAAATCGCAGATTAAGGCGTACCTTTAGCAAAAGTTATCAGGTCTTTTCTGATGGTGACAGGTGTCACATTTTATTATATGTTATTAGTTGTCATAATTTGAGAGTTTTAATAAAAAAACACAAAGAGAGATGAGTTTTTTTTGGGCAACTAACTGGAAGTTACCCTTGTTGAGGCCTCCAAGGGACACTTTTGGTGCCTTGGGAGCACGTCAAGCGGTGCGCGCCAGATGTCGCATGTTTGGTGCTCCCTCTGAATTTCGTTTGTTTTTCTTACGCATTTTATATAGTTTTTCCCGGTCCTTTTGGCCTTTTGATTTTCACTAGGTCCTCCCCATGTTTTGCTGAGAAAAACACAGATGTTTTTTTGCGTGAAAAAGTTTATGTTTCCGTGAAAGGCACAACCGTGCTTCTCAGAAAAGGGGAAAATTTATGCTTCATGGAGGCACATATTTGCTTTCGCAAGAAGCACATCTATGCTTTTCAGAAAAGGGGAAAAAATCCATGCTTCCATCAGAGACACTGATTTGTTTCTCGTGGCATATATGTGTTTTTGTGAGAAGCACAACTGTACTTCTTGAAAAAAACTATACTTTCACAAGAAGCACATATTTACTTCTCGTCTAGGCACAAATTTGCTTTCACCAGAAAAAAAGTCAAGGTACTATTGTTCACCCTCATAATCCATCTCGCCTGTATCATGGTCAGAGGGACCGGTTTCTTCGTTGTTTGACAAGTTTCCTATGGTTAAGTCTCCTCGTTTAATTCTAAAACTATAAAAAATGAGAAATGACATAAAAAAAAGATCTATGTTTGCCGGAATGTCGTTTCCCAGCAAATCCCGGCACTCGATATGCCTACTTTCTAGCACAAGTCATGCCAAAATTCACGAAAAAATTCGGCATGACCTTTGCTAAAAGTGGACATATCGGGCGCCTGAAATTCACCGGAACGGAAATGAATCAACATTCCGGCGAAACATAGGCCACTCGGATCATTTACCCTGCACATAATCATCATTTTCCAAATATGACATGTCCAAAACATCACATGTCCAAATGACATGTCCAAATTCCAAATATGACATGTCCAAATGACATGTCCACATATCATATGTCCACTTCAAATTTGCATATAAAAGGAAGAAAAATATAGAACATGAAGAAAAAATGCAAGAAGTCATTTTTCTTCACAATATTCTAAACTAAATTCAGCCTACCTAAATTTGAAACTAAAAAATAGCAACAATTGCTTTAACCAAAAAATTTAAATAGCAACAGTTGCTTCAACTAATCTGTCCACTTCAAATTATGTTTTCTTAAATAGCAACAATTGCTTTAACTAAAAAAATTAAATAGCAACAATTGCTTTAACTAATCTGTCCACTTCAAATTCGGTTTTTTAAATAGCAACAATTGCTTTAACTAAAAAAATTTAAATAGCAACAGGATCTTTAACTAATCTGTCCTAGGTTTCATACTAATTCTAATTAACTAACTAGCACTATAAAATTTAAATAGCAACAATTGCTTTAACTAAAAAAATGCAAGAAACCTATATAATCATATGTTTTTTCTTACACTAAAAAATAGCCTAGTATTCATACTAACTAGCACTAAATAGCAGAGAAGAGGGGAGGAGAGAGAGAGATGGGGTCGGGGGAGATAGCGCGGCACCGAGGCAAGGCGGGGTCGTGGGAGACGGCACGGCACCGAGGGTCGCCGGGGACAGGGAGATGGGGGCGAGCACTGGGGCCAGGGTCCGGGGCGAGGGCGAGGTCGCCGGGGTTGGGGGTGGAGGGCGAGCGCCGGGGTCGAGGGCGAGCGCAGGGGCGCGGCGAGGGCAGGGCTCCGGCTGCGACTAGGGGGGAAGAGAGACTGGGGATTTGGGGGAAGAAGCAGAGGCGGGAAGAAGCAGAGAGTGGGGATTTGGGGGGTTAAGTCAAGATAGTAGTAGCGCGTTCCGGCAAAACGCGCTATAGCTAAGTTAGCTATAGCGCGTTTAGCCAAAAAGCGTTGCTGCTATCACAGGTAGCTATAGTGTGTTTCCCCAGACAGCGCTACTGCTACCTTGACTAGCTATAGCTCTTTTTCAGAAAAGCGCTACTGCTATAACTAGTACCTATAGCAGTTTTCCTGTTTGTTTCTTCTATTTTATTTTCCTTTATTTTCTCTCCCTTTTCTTTTCTTCTTTTTCTTTTCTTTTCTTTTCCTTTTTTCCGGGGAGCAGTAAACGAAGGGAAGGTGATACAATGTATATATCTAAGGCGATATATATTGCATCATTTGACGATTAAGTATGTATACAAAATAGGAACATATATATTATTTCATTTGACCCATGCATAATGGTTAAGTGTGTACACAAAATAGGAACATATATATTACATCATTTGACCGATAACGGTTCCTCAGCGTCGACGTTTTCGTTTTTGAGTGAGCTTCTTTCCCTTCTTGTTCGTTGAAGAATAATTGATCCCCTCATTGTGTCTTTCCCTTTTCCATGGAGTACGATCTTTCTTAGGTAATGTAGTATTGATTCTTCTTTTGACGTCATTGTCATCTTCCCTCATTGTAGTCTTCCTCGTTGGTGACTCCATCCATTCCAATGATGTTCCTTTTGCCTCTCCTCACGACAACACAGCTGGGATTGCACGGGTCGGTTTTGAAGAAGCATTGTGTCACGTGCTTAGCGTGTACCCATGGCTCATTTTTTGCGATAGCGTTCACGGTTAGTGCTCTTGGCGTCGGGTATAGTCATGGTACTGAAATACCGGTTTTGTCTTTCGACATTCTTAGCCCATCTGACACGGAACATCGTCGCGTTGTGCAGTCCAGAGTAGTCAAGCTCCCAGATCTCCTCAACCCTTCCGCAAAATCTCTCAGTTGCGCCGTTATCGCTGCCGGTCATCCATTCCATCGTCACCCCTGAGTTCTGATCATCACTGTCCATATCTTTGGCCTCTGTGTAGAACTTGTATCCGTTGATATCGTAATCCTGGTAGGTGACGAGGTTGGGCGAGGGGCCATGTGCTAAGGCGTATATGAGTAATTCGTCCTTAGAGCCCTCTTCTGGGGGATTAGCAATAATATGCTCTTTGAACCAATGCAGGAAAGTGGAGTTGTGCTCTCTAGTAACTTCGGCGTCCGTCCTGCATACCACCCGGTCACGATACTTCTTTGCGATAGTTTCTTTGTGCAATGCCGCGAAAGGAAGTGTCGCGAAAGGATCTACCTGGTCTAGGTGTTGTAGCACAACCAAGTTTGCTTTGTCAAAGTCGTTGCGTCGATCTGAGTAGGCCACGTGCAGTTCCCTGCGACCGTTGGAGTGACCTTCTCCTTCGAGCCTCCCATTGTGCTTGTTAACGGGCAAACCAACACCTGGTGGCTGGTCTGCACCATATAGAAAATTCTCGCAGAAAGAGATGCACTCTTGTGTCAGATAGCCCTGGACGATGCTTCCATCCGGACGGAACATGTTACAAACGAATCCTTTGATGATCCCATTCATCCTCTCAAACGGCATCATGTTGTGCAGGAATGATGGCCCCAGGTCTATTATGTCGTCCACAATATGGACACACAGGTGCACCATGACGTCAAAGAACGCGGGCGGGAAGTACATCTCAAGCTCATTTAGTATCATAATAATCTCTTCCTGTAGCCTTCGGAGCTGATTCACACTAATCGACTTTCGAGAGATAACGTCGAAAAAGTTGCAGAGACCGATAAGCGTGTCACGGGCGTGCTTGTCCATTATCCCTCTAAGGGCAACAGGTAGTATCTGTGTCATCATCACATGACAGTCATGGGACTTCATCCCCCTGAACATTTTCTTCTGCGTGTCTAGATATCTGCTTATCTTGCCACAGTAACCAGAACTAACTTTGACTCCGGTAAGGCACTTGAAGAATTGATCGATCTCAGCCGGACTTAAGGTGAAGTAAGAAGGGGGGCAATAATCCTCTTCCTTTACTTTTTTCCCTTCTTCTCCCGTGCCTCTGTCTCTGTCTCTGCCTCCTCTGACTTTTTACGGGGCGGCATGTACAGATCTTCCCTGATTTTCAAATCTTGCAAGTCTTTTCTTGCCTTCGGCCCATCCTTGGTCTTATCCGGCATGTTCATCAGTGTCGCAAGCAACCTCTCAAGGACATTCTTACATATATGCATTTGATCAAGGCAATGAGGTGTGTCGAGTTTGTGCCAGTACTCCAAGTCCCAGAAAACAGACCTCGTCTTCCATACCTTCAGCAGCGGCTCCGGCGCCTTCTTCATCGTCTTTCCCGGCGCAGGGCACTGTTCCCAGTTTTTCAACAGCTCATCGATTTCGGCGTCGCTCCGCTTACGTGGAGGTCCTCAATGCTCAGCCTCACCATTGAATAGATCTCACAGTTTCTCCATGGGTCGTCCTTCTCGAGCCATCTTTGATGCCCCATGTACACGATTTTCCCAGACCCGCCATCTTTCCTTGACGTTAGCTGCTGAGACGTTGTATCATCCATGCACCGCGTGCATCCGCAATATCCATGGCACACCTGGCCTGCGACATATCCGTAACCGAGATAGTCGTGCACCGTCATGATCAGCGCGGCTCTCATATAGAAATACGCGCCTTTGCTGGCGTCCCATGTCTTGGCCGGTGTTTTCCATAACGTGTCTAACTCCTCTTGAAGTAGCCCCAGATACATATTAATATTATTTCCCAGTTGTTTCGGCCCTTGAATCAGCATGTTCATGTGTATGTACTTCAACTTCATGCACAACCAGGGGGGAGGTTGTACATCCATACAAACACGGGCCATGTGCTATGGTTGGTGTTTTGGTTGCCAAACGGACTCAAGCCATCGGTACACGCGCCTAGCACGATGTTCCTTGCATCACATTCGAAATACCGATATTCGCCGTTGAACGCTCTCCACTAGCTTCCATACTTGATGTGTCTCAGCTTCGGATCATCTCCATCGTCGGGCTTCCTCCTCTCCGCGTGCCAACGCATGAGCTTTGCTTCCTTGGGATCTATGAAATACCGCTGGAGACGGGGAGTGATCGGTAAGTACCATACAACTTTCTGGGGAGATTTCTTCCGGCTTTCTTATATCGAGAAGCATTGCACATCGGACTGAAGGAAATATGCCCTAGAGGCAATAATAAAGTTATTATTTATTTCCTTATATCATGATAAATGTTTATTATTCATGCTAGAATTGTATTAACCGGAAACATAATACATGTGTGAATACATAGACAAACAGAGTGTCACTATTATGCCTCTACTTGACTAGCTCGTTGATCAAAGATGGTTATGTTTCCTAGCCATAGACATGAGTTGTCATTTGATTAACGTGATCACATCATTAGGAGAATGATGTGATTGACTTGACCCATTCCGTTAGCTTAGCACTCGATCGTTTAGTATGTTGCTATTGCTTTCTTCATGACTTATACATGTTCCTATGACTATGAGATTATGCAACTCCCGTTTACCGGAGGAACACTTTGTGTGCTACCAAACGTCACAACGTAACTGGGTGATTATAAAGGTGCTCTACAGGTGTCTCCGAAGGTACTTGTTGGGTTGGCGTATTTAGAGATTAGGATTTGTCACTCCGATTGTCAGAGAGGTATCTCTGGGCCCACTCGGTAATGCACATCACTATAAGCATTGCAAGCATTGCAACTAATGAGTTAGTTGCGGGATGATGTATTACAGAACGAGTAAAGAGACTTGCCGGTAACAAGATTGAACTAGGTATTGAGATACCGACGATCGAATCTCGGGCAAGTAACATACCGATGACAAAGGGAACAACATATGTTGTTATGCGGTCTGACCGATAAAGATCTTCGTAGAATATGTAGGAGCCAATATGGGCATCCAGGTCCCGCTATTGGTTATTGACAAGAGAGGTGTCTCGGTCATGTCTACATAGTTCTCGAACCCGTAGGGTCCGCACGCTTAACGTTCGTTGACGATATAGTACTATGAGTTCTGTATGTTGGTGACCGAATGTTGTTCGGAGTTTTGGATGAGATCACGGATATGACGAGGAACTCTGGAATGGTCCAGAAGTAAAGATTGATATGTGGATAGTAGTGTTTGATCTCCGGAAAGGTTCCGGAATCCATCGGAAGGGGTTCCGGATGTTTCCCGAAATGTTTGGGCACGAGAACACTTTATCTGGGCCAAAGGGGAAAGCCCACGAGGTTTTTGGAAAGCACAAAAGGAAGTTTTGAGTCCAGGGGCCAGACGCCAGGGTCCCTGGCGTCTGGGTCCAGACGACGGGAACCCTGGCGTCTGGCCTTGGAGTCCGAGAAGGACTCTTGCCTTTCGGGTGAAACCGACTTTGTGGAGGCTTTTACTCCAAGTTTCGACCCCAAGGCTCAACATATAAATAGAGGGGTAGGGCTAGCACCCAAGAGAGATCAAGAAACACCAAGCCGTGTGCCGGTAAACCCGTCCCCTCTAGTTTATCCTCTGTCATATTTTCGTAGTGCTTAGGCGAAGCCCTGCGAAGATTGTTCTTCACCAACACCGTCACCACGCTGTCGTGCTGCCGGAACTCATCTACTACTTCGCCCCTCTTGCTGGATCGAGAAGGCGAGGATGTCTCCGAGCCGAACGTGTGCAGAACTCAGAGGTGCCGTGCTTTCGGTACTTGGATCGTGAAGACGTACGACTACATCAACCGCGTTCATATAACGCTTCCGTTTACGGTCTACGAGGGTACGTAGACAACACTCTCCCCTCTCGTTGCTATGCATCACCATGATCTTTCGTGTGCGTAGGAAATTTTTGAAATTACTACGTTCCCCAACAGTGGCATCCGAGCCTGGTTTTATGCGTTGATGTTATATGCACGAGTAGAACACAAGTGAGTTGTGGGCGATATAAGTCATACTGCTTACCAGCATGTCATACTTTGGTTCGGCGGTATTGTTGGATGAAGCGGCCTGGACCAACATTACGCGTACGCTTATGCGAGACTGGTTCTTCTGACGTGCTTTGCACAGAGGTGGCTGGCGGGTGTCAGTTTCTCCAACTTTAGTTGAACCGAGTGTGGCTACGCCCGGTCCTTGCGAAGGTTAAAACAACACCAACTTGACAAACTATCATTGTGGTTTTGATGCGTAGGTGAGAAGAGTTCTTGCTAAGCCCGTAGTAGCCACGTAAAACTTGCAACAACAAAGTAGAGGACGTCTAACTTGTTTTTGCAGGGCATGTTGTGATGTGATATGGTCAAGACATGATGCTAAATTTTATTGTATGAGATGATCATGTTTTTTAACCGAGTTATCGGCAACTGGCAGGAGCCATATGGTTGTCGCTTTATTGTATGCAATGCAATCGCCCTGTAATTACTTTACTTTATCACTAAGCGGTAGCGATAGTCGTAGAAGCAATAGTTGGCGAGACGACAACGATACTACGATGGAGATCAAGGTGTCGCGCCGGTGACGATGGTGATCATGACGGTGCTTCGGAGATGGAGATCACAAGCACAAGATGATGATGGCCATATCATATCACTTATATTGATTGCTTATGATGTTTACCTTTTATGCATCTTATCTTGCTTTGATTGACGGTAGCATTATAAGATGATCCCTCACTAAATTATCAAAGTATAAGTGTTCTCCCTGAGTATGAACCGTTGCGAAAGTTCTTCGTGCTGAGACACCACGTGATGATCGGGTGTGATAGGCTCTACGTTCAAATACGACGGGTGCAAAACAGTTGCACACGCGGAATACTCAGGTTAAGCTTGACGAGCCTAGCATATAACAGATATGGCCTCGGAACACGGAGACCGAAAGGTCGAGCGTGAATCATATAGTAGATATGATCAACATAGTGATGTTCACCGTTGAAACTACTCCATCTCACGTGATGATCGGACATGGTTTAGTTGATATGGATCACGTGATCACTTAGAGGATTAGAGGGATGTCTATCTAAGTGGGAGTTCTTAAGTAATATGATTAATTGAACTTAAATTTATCATGAACTTAGTCCTGATAGTATTTTGCAAATTATGTTGTAGATCAATAGCTCGCGTTGTTGCTTCCCTGTGTTTATTTTTGATATATTCCTAGAGAAAAATTATGTTGAAAGATGTTAGTAGCAATGATGCGGATTGGATCCGTGATCTGAGGATTATCCTCATTGTTGCACAGAAGAATTATGTCCTTGATGCACCGCTAGGTGACAGACCTATTGCAGGAGCAGATGCAGACGTTATGAACGTTTGGCTAGCTCAATATGATGACTACTTGATAGTTTAGTGCACCATGCTTAACGACTTAGAATCGGGACTTCAAAGACGTTTTGAACGTCATGGACCATATGAGATGTTCCAGGAGTTGAAGTTAATATTTCAAGCAAATACCCGAGTTGAGAGATATGAAGTCTCCAACAAGTTCTATAGCTAAAAGATGGAGGAGAATAGCTCAAGCAGTAAGCATGTGCTCAGATTGTCTGGGTACTACAATCGCTTGAATCAAGTGGGAGTTGATCTTCCAGATAAGATAGTGATTGGCAGAATTCTCTAGTCACCATCACCAAGTTAGTAGAACTTCGTGATGAACTATAATATGCAAGGGATAACGGAAACAATTCCCAAGCTCTTCGTGATGCTGAAATCGACGAAGGTAGAAATCAAGAAAACATCAAGTGTTGATGGTTGACGAGACCACTAGTTTCAAGAAAACGGCAAAGGGAAGAAGGGGAACTTCAAGAAGAACGGCAAGCAAGTTGCTGCTCAAGTGAAGAAGCCCAAGTCTGGTCCTAAGCCTGAGACTAAGTGCTTCTACTGCAAAGGGACTGGTCACTGGAAGCGGAACTGCCCCAAGTATTTTGGCGGATAAGAAGGATGGCAAATTGAACAAAGGTATATTTGATATACAGATTATTGATGTGTATTTTACTAGTGTTCGTAGCAACCCCTCGGTATTTGATACTGGTTCAGTTACTAAGAGTAGTAACTCGAAATAGGAGTTGCAGAATGAACAGAGACTAGTTAAGGGTGAACTGACGATGTGTGTTGGAAGTGGTTCCAAGATTGATATGATCATCATCGCACGCTCCCTACACTTTCGGGATTAGTGTTGAACCTAAATAAGTGTTTTTTGGTGTTTGCGTTGAGCATGAATATGATTTGATCTTGTTTATTGCAATACGGTTATTCATTTAAGTTAGAGAATAATTGTTGTTCTATTTACATGAATAAAACCTTCTATGGTCATACACCCAATGAAAATGGTTTGTTGGATCTCGATCATAGTGATACACATATTCATAATATTGAAGCCAAAAGATGCAAAGTTAATAATGATAGTGCAACTTATTTGTGGCACTGCCGTTTTGGTCATATTGATGTAAAGCGCATGAAGAAACTCCATGCAGATGGGCTTTTGGAATCACTTGATTATGAATCACTTGATGCTTGTGAACCATGCTATGGGCAAGATGACTAAGACTCCGTTCTCCGGAACAATGGAGCGAGCAACTAACTTATTGGAAATAATACACACTGATGTATGCGATCCGATGAGTGTTGAGGCTCGCGGCGGGTATCGTTATTTTCTGATCTTCACAGAGGATTTGAGCAGATATGGGTGTATCTACTTGATGAAACATAAGTCTGAAATATTTGAAAAGTTCAAAGAATTTCAGAGTGAAGTGGAAAATCATCGTGACAAGAAAATAAGGTTTCTACGATCTGATCGCGGAGACAAATATTTGAGTTACGAGTTTGGTCTTCAATTAAAACAATGTGGAATAGTTTCACAAATTCGTGCCACCTGGAACACCACAGCATAATGGTGTGTCCGAACGTCATAACCGTACTTTATTGGATATAGTGCAATCTATGATGTTTCTTACCGATTTACCACTATAGTTTTGGGGTTATGCATTAGAGACAGCTACATTCACGTAAAAAAGGGGCACCATCTAAATCCGTTTGAGACGACACCGTATGAACTGTGGTTTGGCAAGAAACCAAAGTTGTCGTTTCTTAAAGTTTGGGGTTGCGATGCTTATATGAAAAAGTTTCATCCTGATAAAGCTCAAACCCAAATCGGAAAAATGTGTCTTCATAGGATACCCAAAGGAGACTTTTGGGTACACCTTCTATCACAGATCTGAAGGCAAGACATTCGTTGCTAAGAATGGATCCTTTCTAGAGAAGGAGTTTCTCTCGAAAGAAGTGAGTGGGAGGAAAGTAAAACTTGATGAGGTAATTGTACCTTCTCCCGAATTGGAGAATAGTTCATCACAGAAATCAATTCCAGTGATGCGTACACCAATTAGTGAGGAAGTTAATGATGATGATCATAAAACTTCGGATCAAGTTACTACAGAACTTCGTAGATCAACCAGAGCACGATCCGCACCAGAGTGGTACGGTAATCATTGTTGGGAATCGTAGCATAATTTAAAATTTTCCTACGCTCACCAAGATGCATCTATGGAGTCTACTAGCAACGAGGGGAAGAGAGTGCATCTACATACCCTTGTAGATCGCGAGCGGAAGCGTTCCAATGAACGTGGATGACGGAGTCGTACTCGCCGTGATCCAAATCACCGATGACCGAGTGCCGAACGGACGACACCTCCGCGTTCAACACACGTACGGTGCAGCGACGTCTCCTCCTTCTTGATCCAGCAAGGGGGAAGGAGAGGTTGATGGAGATCCAGCAGCACGACGGCGTGGTGGTGGATGCAGCGGGTCTCCGGCAGGGCTTCGCCAAGCTTCTGCGAGAGAGAGAGAGGTGTTGCAGGGGAGGAGGGAGGCGCCCAAGGCTGTTGGTTGCTGCCCTCCCTCCCCCCTTTATATAGGCCCCCTTGGGAGGGGGGCCGGCCAAGGAGTGGAAAGGGGTGCCTTGCCCCCCAAGGCAAGGGGGAAGTCCCCCCACCCTAGGGTTCCTAACCCTAGGCGCATGGGGGGAGGCCCATGGGGGGCGCCCAGCCCACTAGGGGCTGGTTCCCTACCACTTTCAGCCCACGGGGCCCTCTGGGATAGGTGGCCCCACCCGGTGGACCCCTGGGACCCTTCCGGTGGTCCCGGTACAATACCGGTAACCCCCCGAAACTTTCCCGGTGGCCGAAACTTGACTTCCTATATATAATTCTTCACCTCCGGACCATTCCGGAACCTCTCGTGACGTCCGGGATCTCATCCGGGACTCCGAACAACTTTCGGGTTTCCGCATACATATATCTCTACAACCCTAGCGTCACCGAACCTTAAGTGTGTAGACCCTACGGGTTCGGGAGACATGCAGACATGACCGAGACACCTCTCCGGTCAATAACCAACAGTGGGATCTGGATACCCATGTTGGCTCCCACATGTTCCACGATGATCTCATCGGATGAACCACGGTGTCGAAGATTCAATCAATCCCGTATGCAATTCCCTTTGTCAATCGGTATGTTACTTGCCCGAGATTCGATCGTCGGTATCCCAATACCTTGTTCAATCTCGTTACCGGCAAGTCTCTTTACTCGTACCGCAATGCATGATCCCGTGACTAACGCCTTAGTCACATTGAGCTCATTATGATGATGCATTACCGAGTGGGCCCAGAGATACCTCTCCGTCACACGGAGTGAAAAATCCCAGTCTCGATCCGTGCCAACCCAACACACACTTTCGGAGATACCCGTAGTGCACCTTTATAGTCACCTAGTTACGTTGTGACGTTTGGCACACCCAAAGCACTCCTACGGTATCCGGGAGTTGCACGATCTCATGGTCTAAGGAAAAGATACTTGACATTGGAAAAGCTCTAGCAAACGAAACTACACGATCTTTTATGCTATGCTTAGGATTGGGTCTTGTCCATCACATCATTCTCCTAATGATGTGATCCCGTTATCAACGACATCCAATGTCCATGGTCAGGAAACCGTAACCATCTATTGATCAACGAGCTAGTCAACTAGAGGCTTACTAGGGACATGGTGTTGTCTATGTATCCACACATGTATCTGAGTTTCCTATCAATACAATTTTAGCATGGATAATAAACGATTATCATGAACAAGGAAATATAATAATAACCAATTTATTATTGCCTCTAGGGCATATTTCCAACAATCATGTACTGGAAGTCATGTTACTAGACCATGATAAACCTACGAACTATGAGGAAGCAATGATGAGCCCAGATTCCGTGAAATGGCTTGAGGCCATGAAATCTGAGATGAGATCCATGTATGAGAACAAAGTATGGACTTTGATTGACTTGCCCAATGATCGGCGAGCCATTGAGATTAAATGGATCTTCAAGAGGAAGACGGACGCTGATAGTAGTGTTACTATCTACAAAGCTATAATTGTCGCAAAAGGTTTTCGACAAGTTCAAGGTGTTGACTCCAATGAGAGTTTCTCACTCGTATCTATGCTTAAGTTTGTCTGAATCATGTTAGCAATTGCCGCATTTCATGAAATCTGGCAAATGGATAAACAAAACTGCATTCCTTAATGGATTTATTAAAGAAGAGTTGTATATGATGCAACCAGAAGGTTTTGTCAATCCTAAAGGTGCTAACAAAATATGCAACCTCCAGCGATCCATCTATGGACTGGTGCAAGCATCTCGGAGTTGGAATATACACTTTGATAAATTGATCAAAGGATATAGTTTTATACAGACTTGCGGTGAAGCCTGTATTTACAAGAAAGTGAGTGGGAGCACTACAACATTTCTGATAAGTATATGTGAATGACATATTGTTGATCGGAAATAATGTAGAATTATTCTGCAAAGCATAAATGAGTGTTTGAAAGGAGTTTTTCAAAGAAAGACCTCGGTGAAGCTGCTTACATGTTGAGCATCAAGATCTATAGAGATAGATCAAGACACTTGATAAGTTTTTTTTCAATGAGTACATACCTTGACAGGATTTTGAAATAGTTCAAAATGGAACAGCCAAAGAAAGAGTTCTTGCCTGTGTTACAAGGTGTGAAGTTGAGTAAAGACTCAAAACCCGACCACGGCAGAAAAATAGAAAGAGAATGAAGAGTCATTCCCTATGCCTCAGTCATAGGTTCTATCAAGTATGCTATGCTGAGTACCAGACCTATTGTGTACCTCAGCATAAGTTTGGCAAGGGAGTACAATAGTGATCTAGGAGTAGATCACTGGACAGCGGTGAAAATTATCCTTAGCGGAATAAGGATATATTTCTCGGTTATGGAGGTGATAAGGAGTTCGTCGTAAAGAGTTACGTCGATGCAAGCTTTGACACCGATCTGGATGACTCTAAGTCACAATCTAGATACATATTGAAAGTGGGAGCAATTAGCTAGAGTAGCTCTGTGCAGAGCATTGTAGACATAGAAATTTGCAAAATACTTACGGATCTGAATGTGACAGACCCGTTGACTAAAATTATCTCACAAGCAAACCATGATCACACCTTAGTACTCTTTGGGTGTTAATCACATAGCGATGTGAACTAGATTACTGACTCTAGTAAACCCTTTGGGTGTTGGTCACATATCGATGTGAACTACGGGTGTTAACCACATAAAGATGTGAACTATTGATGTTAAATCACATGGTGATGTGAACTAGATTATTGACTCTAGTGCGAGTGGGAGACTGAAGGAAATATGCCCTAGAGGCAATAATAAAGTTATTATTTATTTCTTTATATCATGATAAATGTTTATTATTCATGCTAGAATTGTATTAACCAGAAACATAATACATGTGTGAATACATAGACAAACAGAGTGTCACTAGTATGCCTCTACTTGACTAGCTCGTTGATCAAAGATGGTTATGTTTCCTAGCCATAGACATGAGTTGTCATTTGATTAATGGGATCACATCATTAGGAGAATGATGTGATTGACTTGACCCATTCCGTTAGCTTAGCACTCGATCGTTTAGTATGTTGCTATTGCTTTCTTCATGACTTATACATGTTCCTATGACTATGAGATTATGCAACTCCCGTTTACCGGAGGAACACTTTGTGTGCTACCAAACGTCACAACGTAACTGGGTGATTATAAAGGTGCTCTACAGGTGTCTCCGGAGGTACTTGTTGGGTTGGCGTATTTCAAGATTAGGATTTGTCACTCCGATTGTCGGAGAGGTATCTCTGGGCCCACTCGGTAATGCACATCACTATAAGCCTTGCAAGCATTGCAACTAATGAGTTAGTTGCGGGATGATATATTACAGAACGAGTAACGAGACTTGCCGGTAACGAGATTGAACTAGGTATTGAGATACCGACGATCGAATCTCGGGCAAGTAACATACCGATGACAAAGGGAACAACGTATGTTGTTATGCGGTCTGACCGACAAAGATCTTCATAGAATATGTAGGAGCCAATATGGGCATCCAGGTCCCGCTATTGGTTATTGACAAGAGAGCTGTCTCGGTCATGTCTACATAGTTCTCGAACCCTTAGGGTCCGCACGCTTAACGTTCGTTGACGATATAGTACTATGAGTTATGTATGTTGGTGACCGAATGTTGTTCGGAGTTTTGGATGAGATCACGGATATGACGAGGAACTCTGGAATGGTCCGGAAGTAAAGATTGATATGTGGATAGTAGTGTTTGATCTCCGGAAAGGTTCCGGAATCCATCGGAAGGGGTTCCGGATGTTTCCCGAAATGTTTGGGCACGAGAACACTTTATCTGGGCCAAAGGGGAAAGCCCACGAGGTTTTTGGAAAGCGCAAAAGGAAGTTTTGCGGAGTCCAGGGGCCAGACGCCAGGGTCCCTGGCGTCTGGGTCCAGACGCCGGGAACCCTGGTGTCTGGCCCTGGAGTCCGAGAAGGACTCTTGCCTTTCGGGTGAAACCGACTTTGTGGAGGCTTTTACTCCAAGTTTCGACCCCAAGGCTCAACATATAAATAGAGGGGTAGGGCTAGCACCCAAGAGAGATCAAGAAACACCAAGCCGTGTGCCGGCAACCCCGTCCCCTCTAGTTTATCCTCCGTCATATTTTCGTAGTGCTTAGGCGAAGCCCTGCAAAGATTGTTCTTCACCAACACCGTCACCACGCCGTCGTGCTGCCGGAACTCATCTACTACTTCGCCCCTCTTGCTGGATCGAGAAGGCAAGGACGTCACGGAGCCGAACGTGTGCAGAACTCGGAGATGCCGTGCTTTCGGTACTTGGATCGGTCGGATCGTGAAGACGTACGACTACATCAACCACGTTGATATAACGCTTCCGCTTGCGGTCTACGAGGGTACATAGACAACACTCTCCCCTCTCGTTGCTATGCATCACCATGATCTTGCGTGTGCGTAGGAAAATTTTGAAATTACTACGTTCCCCAACACGGACAACTTGTTTTTTCCACGTGCTCCTTCAGATAAATTATGCAATCGTTGATGCATGCATGGTATCTAACGTGCGGCAGATCAAGAGGGCACACGATCTTCTTAGCCTCATCCACACTAGTAGGACATAGATTCCCCGCGGGAAGAACATTCTTTAGGTACTTGAGATGCTCATCGAGGCTAGTGTCGGTCCATTTGTTTTTAGCCTTCATCTTCAGGAGTTCGAGTGTGAAACTCAAGCGGGCCACCTCAGGATTGCAACCATCATACAATGGAGTGTTCGAATCTACTACCAGTTGCTGCAGCTTGGCCTCCTCTCTAGAAGCAGCTCTCTCAGTACTCGTCTCCTTGCAAAGCAGTGCTTGAACAAGAGGGTCCCGCACGATTGAACTTAGTACCGACGAATTCTGCGGCAAGGAGTCCACGTTCTCTCCGTCGCCATGTCCGGCCCCTTCTCCGCCGCCATGTCCGGCCCCTTCTGTGCAACCATTATCGATCATCTCTTCGTCTTGCCCTGTGTCGTCATTCCTGCACGATTGAACTTAGTACCGACGAATTCTGCAGCGTGGAGTCCACGTTCTCTCCGCCGCGATGTCCGGCCCCTTCTCCGCAGCCATTATCGATCATCTCTTCGTCTTGCCCTGTGTCATCATTGCCTGCCCCGTCGGCGTCCTGCACATCATCATCCTCATCTTCAATTATCCACCGAGTATAGCCATCCATGAAACAAGTCATGAGCAGGTGCGCTTCGACACGACCACCGTCATAGGGGTCGAGCCAAACTCGTCCATTGCATCTTCGACACGGAGATAGAACCTCTGTTAGGTTATTTTCTTTCATGTCATGCACCGCCGACCGCAACCACATGTCCACCATCGTTCCACTGACCATCATGAACGCCTGCACGGTAATTATAAACAAATTGATTATAAAAATGCATGCATGCATCAAAGTCATACAAAATTTGGCATGACCTTCCCTAAAAATAAGACATATAGAGTTTGCCTGGAATTCGCCAAAACGGAAATAAATCGACATTTCAGCAAAACATAGGCAACTCACAAGCACAATTCGGCGTCAATTCATGCCACCCACACAATTTCCATCATATGCCCGATTATGTCATATCGCACACACGTATACATATTTTCATTCTTGCAAAAGCATAAAATTTTAATCACCTATCTCGAGATCGAGCACGGTGAGATGATGATGTGTAGTTAGGGAGATCAAAAGTGGACAAAGCTCTTCTTGACAAGGCTAGATCTAGTTAGGGGGTACATAGGTCACTTCACTAAATGCTACATCTACCTAGCTAGCTAGTTTGGGAGGAGACAAGTTCAACTAGTGGAGGGGGAAGGAAAAAGAGAAAGGAGATGCATTAATGGAGGTGGTGTAGTTAGCTAGGAGTAATAAAGAGAGAGAAAGGTAGGTAGAAGAAGGAGAGTAATGGGGGGAAGAAGTAGTGAGGAAGAAGCAAAGTGAGGGAGAGAGGAGGTGGGAGCTAGGGGAAAGTGAGGAAGAGAGGATGGGGGAGGGGGAGGGGGAGGGGGGAGGGAAAGGTGGTATGGCCGCGGCTTAGCAGTAGCGCTGGGCGCAAGGGCGGAGCCAGGATTTAGGTATAGGGGGGCCAAACGGCAATGAAGCCAGAAAATATTTTATGCCTCGCATACTATCCAACAGTTGCATATTTAATTCTCATTTGCATTTAACTTTGCCTAGATACACATTTTTTTTACAACTGGATCGCATCTAGCGATAGCTAATACTAATCAATAATTCTACACATGCATCAAATGACTCTAAAATACGACATGAAATGCCTTGCTACAAAAGATTTTATATGAATGATTAAGATATATGAACGATGGTAATCATGTATAATCAAATGGTTGGCTTGTATCTTGCATTTATATATATTTGAGTCGCAAATCAGCATGGTTCTATTAGGAAACTTCATCGTTTTCTTAGCGAAAATTGATCACCGAGGCCGGGATACATACCTAGATAATCAAACCCAGCCCCTCGTCGTCCCTCTGCTGCTAGGTCGGAGACGAAGTAGATCGGTTCGTCATCGTTGGCAGGCACGCGACAACCACGGATGTTTGACGAAGCGTTGACGGGTCCGAGCTTTCAAAGAATTATAAGTGCCTATACCCTAGCGCGGCGACACATCACAAAATCACAAAATCAAAATAACTAAAATCTGATGTAGAAGTTCAACACGATACAAGAAGATAATTGAAAGAGATTAGTAGATGGTGTGGTGTGTTAACCTTGCCCAGGTCGCGGCTGCAGTCTGAAGAATTGGTGGGTGACGTGAAGCAGCCTGTGTCACCTTATGAATCAGATCTACAGAAGGGAGAGCAGAGGCTGGCCATAGGACGGCAGGTCGGCAGCGAGGCATCCCTAATCCACGCACGCGCTAATCACGGGAGTATCTCGAGGAGACTTGAGAAGGCCAATCGTTCAATCTTGCCTTACAACTATCTCATGGGCCTCGACGTGGGCCTTTTTTCTTTCATTGGAATCAGTTCACGTAAAGATAGGGGGGGCCAAGTACGTTGTATGTGCAACTCACATCGCTAATTACCCATGCGTATTCAATGCTCGCTCGATCGTTGGGGGGGGGGGGGGGGGAGGGGCTGGCCCCTGCTCGCTCCCCTCCCCCCCCCCTTGTCTCCGCCACTGGCTGGGCGCAAAACGCGCTACTGGTAATGAGATAGCAGTAGCGAGCTTTTGGGACACGCGCTACTGCTAAGCGGGGCCTGCCATGTGGCCAGTTTCAAAATTAGCAGTAGCAACCTGCAAAAAAAGCACGCTACTACTATCTTATTAGCAGTAGCGCGCTTAGCGCAGGCGCGCTACTGCTAAACCTAGGGTGGCGGGAACTGTGGGTCAATTTTAGTAGTAGTAGCGCCTGTATTTGTCCCGCGCTACTGCCAATTAGCAGTAGCGCCTCTTCCTAACCCGCGCTGCTACTAAGATTCCGTGTATAAGGTTTTCCCTAGTAGTGTTCCTACAATCGAAGGAAGAAGATGACCAATATGATTTTTGATGTAAAAAATTTTGCTGGCCGTTTTGTGTCTTGTTATCTTGGCAATCTATTGTCCACCATTTTCCTTGATAATGTTCAGTTATAAGATGACCATTGGATCTTTGTTCTAAAAAATGTCCCATTTACAAGATGATATATAATATTGTATGATGTGTAGAATATATGCGCTATTACTCTGTATAATTTTTAATAGTAATAACAATCCGTTCAGATGTTGTTCATGTATATGTGCAAACACACTATGATAGTTACATAAATAAAATGGTACAGTCGGTCAGTCACGAAGTCCTTTCCGTGCAAAGATGTCATATCAAATTAAATTCTACCAACCTACCTGCTGCTAGCAAAAGACAATGTATATCCGTGTATATATACGACCGAGGAGGACCGATCAAGTGTCTATGTTTTCTCAATATAGTTCAAAAGGATCACCAGTTTTCTCTCGAATACTTACTGTTAGGAAAACACAATGCAAGAAGAAACCAATGCTACCTTGAGAATACGGGAGTAGGAGACATTATTCAGGAGAGAATGCTTTGTATGAGTTAGCAGATCTGTACTTCTTATTGTGTTCCTACAGCATCAGGATCTCCGCTGACTGCCCACTGAAGCGTGTCATCATGTGCATGAAAGAGAAGGAGTCTGCGAACACCACTGCCCTCCTCCGCCCTCTTTCAGCGCATTCCCGGCTAGTTGGCGAGCATTTGTCTATTCCCCACGACCACTCTTAGTCTTAGAATCTACGACAGAAGTGTATGAAAAGGGGAGCCTCGCGCACATGCCTAGTTCAGGCCTTCAAAGTGTGGTAAATCAATATGTTCATTCAACGAGATCCATGACAGCTCGTTTTTTTTTAATATTTTTTTTGAAAGTGGCCATTCTAGGCTTTCATTTCATTAGCAGGAGAGAGCCGGAAACAGGGTTCGATCAAGTGATCGGATGGGCGGGGATTACACAGCCAGCCTATCAAGCTCAAAGCTGGCTAAGGGCACGCTCGCTATATTTCATGGCACGTCCCCGAAGGGGTGCACGATGTATTTGGCTCCGGCGGTCCTCTGCTCCATGTCTTGTCGGCAAGCTGCAACGACGCTTCGGGCGCATGATGTTTTTCCCCTGAAGGTGCATGCGTTGCGCTCCAGCCAGATGTGCCAGATCACCAGGGGGAGCAGCGATCTGATTCCCTTCCTCGTGCCAGGGTCGGCTCCATCGATGATCATGCGGACCCTCTCGGTGGTGGATTCGCCCGCGCTCCAGGTGGCGTGTCCCAGAGCGGAGCAACCCACCCAGGATGCCACGGCGTTAAAAACTTGAAAGGCGACGGTGCACTCCCAGAAGAGATGTGACGAGGTCTCGAGATTGCGGAGGCAGAGTTGGCAGAAGTAGCTGTTGGCCCAACCTCGCCGCTAGAGTCTGTCGTTGCACCAGAGTCTGTCAAGATGCAGCAGCCAGAGCAGCATTTTCATCTTGCCCGGAGCCCACGCCTTCCAGATGGTTGACAACTCGTTTATGAATCATGTATGCGGCTAGCTCGGCCTGCAGGCTATAATGTGGCGAAGAGGTTTCTTATGTCTTTCTTGTTCACTGAATCCTGCTATACCTATTTTTAGGGGAGTGAATCCTGCTACTGTCGAATAACGATTTCTATTTGAAATAACTAGATGGTGGAATTTAATGATGTAATTGTGCAAAAAATAAAATCTAGAAAAAAAATCTGAGAATTTGAGTAGGCCATGGCCACAAATCCTTGCTGACCTTTCGATGCTGGCAGCGGGTGTCGTCCTCTTCTTGAAGGTGCTCGGCGTCGTTCTCCTTCGTGAAGGCGCCGTCTTGTTTGCTCGCGGTTTCCACGGTGGTAGTTTTGTGGATTTTCGTTGTCTTGTTAGTTCGGTTCGGGCTGCGTCCCACGGTGGCGAGTTTAGCCGTGTTATTTTTCTGGTTGGGCTGAGTATCTCATGTCCATCTATACAGTCGCCATGTTCACACCTTCTGTGTCCGTGTCATGTGTTGTACCACTTCATGTACTCACTCTTAATTTCTTCTATCAATGAAATGATATGCAAGCTTTACGTATTCCAAAAAAGAAATTTAGCCATGGCCCGGTAGACACATCTACAACTTCATACATGAAACTTGCACGCTTCCTGGTCAGATCACACCAAGTGTTTTGAGAGGTGACATCATGTCACACCACATGATTGAAACGTGTTTGGTTGTCCACACGCTGGTGGTAGGTAAGCTACATAGAAAAAATTCTTTTACTTTGCACCGTGTTTAATTACACGCATTGAGCTCACATGCAGTCTAACACGCCTCACAAAATAGCATAGAGCATGCAGTCTAACACGCCTCACGCTGGTGGTGGTTTATGCGACTCTGGGAGGGGTTGCCTTGCCGTCAGATCTTTCGGCTTCGATACGGGTGATGCGTCCTTCGGGTTCGTCTGGGACAAGGCTAGAGGGACTGTGCTTGTGACATTCTCGGCGAGGGCCGTTGAGAGCCACGGGATCGTGTTCCCTCCCGACTCAAGTGGTCCTTGTTGGGGACGCCGTGTGGGCGCCTTCGTCGCCAATACGCCATGATTCGGTGGCTGGTGTCGAGTAAGGACCGGAAAGAGGCGCCTTCCTATTCTTCCTTTCGTGGTTGACGAGTTGCCAATGTGGGCAGTGGGCTGAGTCTCAGGGTCTTGGATGTCGGGGCGGCGTTCCTGGTGGCATGATGCACATTTGGCTCTCGGGCGAAGAATGTTGCAGTGGTGTTGACTGCGTTCTTTAGCCAATGGAGATAGGCATTATGATGTACCCTAACAAATCTTGAGAATCTAAGATGTGTGTGTCATGTTTCGATGATTTTACCCACCCATGTGTAAATGATACACGGACACACATTGAACTTGTATTCTCGAATCAAGCAGCGTCGATATGGCAGAAACGTGATTTCCACCTCACAATCACCAGTTGCTGTTTTTAAATTTATTTTACTCCGACCTAGTAGCTAGATCACCAATCAAGTTTCTTTGCTGCTCTGCAACTGATCTCCAAATCACAAGTGAGCTGAGGTCTAAAGCTTGAAGGCCTTCTCCACGCTCTTCCTCCGCGCGCCGACGGTCTTGTACACGCGCATGAACTTGTCGAAAGTGACAGTGCGATAGCGCGGCGGGTTGCCCTGGCCAACGAGCTCCTCCGCGGGGCCGATGGGGATGTCCGCGGCCAGCATGAGGAACGTCGCCACCGACGTTCGTGCCAGCGCCCCGTTGGTCATCGCCCGGTGCTCGATGCTTTTCAAAACCCCGTTAGTCGCAATCAGCATCAACGGCGAAATGATCTATCAGTCAACTGTCAACCTGGTGATGATTTGTGTCGATCGAATCGACCCCACATTGAAAAAAAGAGCAATCTGAGGGAAAGGGGGAAGTGATCAATGGATGGATGCCTCGAGCAGGTGGCCGAAGTTGACGATGAAGGCGTTGGGCATGGACTCGACGTTGATCCAGTCGCCCTTGTAGGAGACCTGAAGGCCGGGCACGGTGCTGTGGAGCAGGAGAGTGATGAGGTTCCGGTCGCAGTGGCACTACTAGGAAAAGGCCTGCTAGTGGCGCACTACAGGTGCGCCACTAGCATCACGCCATTAGAATTTTTTACTAATGGCGCATCACAGGTGCGCCATTAGTACACCAGATACTAATGGCGCATCAGAAAGTGCGCCGTTAGTATATCATATGGTGCGTCATTACTATGCCTCCTAGGGGGCCATATTTAACCATGTGCTCTGGCTTACTAATGACGCACTTGTTGATGATGCGCCACTAGTGTGCATTTTGCAGTGCACCACTAAAGTGCTAGGTGCTGCGCCACTAGTATGAATATTATGGATTATTTTTTTCTTTTATGATATTTGCACAGGTTACAAAACATATTACTGCACAGAATATAGACAACACAACATATAAACAGCAGATTTATCGAATACAATAGAAGATTAGTCTCCGAATACAATTCATCATATTAGTCTCCGAATTCAAAAGACCAAACAAAGTTAGAACATTACGAGTCTCGAGACCGCGAGTAGCGAGTTTGTCTTCCCATTACAAGTCGATATCGATAATCTAAACTACCATCACATAGAAAAGAGCTGCGGTCATCACGATTAGCATCATCGCGATGAAACTGGTCTTCATCCGGTTCCTCGTCCGCTCCCTCCTCTCTCCCGCTAGATAGCGCGCGCATCTAGCTTCCGCCTCTGCCCTAGTGGTGTACCCTTTGTAACTGTTACCGCTGAAACGGTAAACCTGTCTCCGACACTCCTCCCAGTCGTCGTAGACTCCGGGAATCTTACCCTTGTACACGACATACGATGGCATCTCTATGCACTAGCCAAACAAAACGTTAGTAGCAATTCACAGACAATACATAAGCAATATATAAGTATGCAACAAAAGGATCGGAAGAGAAAAGCAACACATTAATAGCACGATTCATGGTCCTACTAATAAATAGCATCGATCACATATAAGTTGAACGACTGTCCAAACCAAAGAGACATGCAAGTTCATTAAAGTTTAATATTACAACATGAGCCAATCGACATTTCAGAACTACATAGCATCGCTACTTTCGACTCGACTCAGGGACCGTAGCGTGGATGAAGCCACCGTCTTTCGTGATGGTCATGAAATCGCGGGCGTTGTCAGCCTGCATTTGTAGCGTTGTTTCTATCTCACTGCTGGACGGTTAATATTATGAGATATAACTGCCCCGAGGTACAAAGGACATCTTGATGGATGATTTCCGCAAACTCCGACTGGATGCGAAAGAATTCTTGTCTGATGTCCGCGTCCTGGATTGCCGACAAGCGTGCGGCCTAATCTTTGAGATTATTTGGTAGCAGAAGGTGATTATGGTCCCGTACGATCGCCCGCATGTGATGGAGGGCGTAGTAGGCATCCTTCTGACCGCCAGGCGGCTGCTTGACGCAGGGGAACGTCGTATTGTGGGTGAGCATGTGCTTGTCGTACCTACGAACTGGCCTGCTGAAGGTGCCTCCAGATCTGGCATAGCCGGGGAGAACATCATCAAGAACTTTTTTGATATTTGTGTAGTCTTTCTTCGACTGACGGTCCGGGTCGAAATACGTGGCCATGGAATATTTCGGGCTTAAGAGGATGAGTGTGCAATGTGTGTCACTGCACAAATCACGGAATGCTAGAAAAAAAGAGATCGTAATCTAGGAATTCATATGTTACGGGGCGGTGAGGGGATGACTTACTCGGGAAAGTAAGGCACGAGGAAGTTATCCTTATCTGGGTTTGCCAGAATGACACCTTCGAGGTATGAACTCGCGACTTGCCGGTCCCCAGCGCTGCCCAAGATCTTGGCACGCATGTAGAAGGGGTCGACTATCACGATGTCCGGGGTCTTGTCTCTAATGATCCGCATCTCCATACTCAGCGAAAATAGCCGAACGAAGGTGTAGTGCAGCGGATGAAGGTTAAACATAGCGAAGATGTCATCAAACCGCAGGACGATCGTACCCCCGATGGCGCTATCCACAAAGTCCTTGCCCTCTGGCACCTTGGCCACGAAACCGGGTATGCCACATCATTCTCGAAGAGACGCCGCTTCTCCAAAGAAAGAACACTGTCATGCAGACTCCGCATAGCACCGGTTGCAGCATTGAGCAAATTATTCGGTAGCATCGGCCTACTCGCCACATGCACCCTCCTCGAGATATCCTTAGGTGAAGGTGGCCCGTCCTGAGCACGGATCGTACTCGGTGCCGGCTGGCTCGCACCGCCCTTGTTATTCTTTCGTTTCCGTCCCTTCTTCCTCATCTGCTGTAATGGGATCGAGTTCTGCTCAGAGACCGCCTTCTTGAGTGTGTTGGGGCTGATAATATTCTGCACCTCGGCTATCTGAGGCTCGGTAAAGGCGGCAGCTGGAGGCGTCTCCCGAGAACTGAACGCCAGACGACGCCTGTTGCAATTGGGTTTCTCCGTGGTACCAGCTAGATCGCGGTCGTCTTTTTCAGGGTTGGGTTCTTGAGAAGAGGCCCGAAGAATTCGTCACCGTACCCATGTTCGGCAAAGTACTTATCGACGTTGGTAAATGTACCGTCGTCGTCGTCCGGATCCTGTGCCATATGCATGTCCGGATCCTGTGCCATAGGGATGTCCGACATGTCCGGTAGCGTTGCGGCGGTCTTGCCATGGCTTGGCGCCGGCACGACTGGCGGTGTTGTCTGTGGGGTGGTGTCCCGCGCCCCCAAACGAATCTGGCTCTTCGGCCAAAGCAGGGGCCAGCTTATGCAGGCGCTGAGGATCATCACATCATCTTCGTCGGCCCCAGCGGGTCGAATCGGAGGTAACAACTCATCGCAGCCTGGCAGCACCCGAACCAGTTCAACCCTATACACGGTGGGTGGCATCGGATTACCGTGGAACAAGGGGTTGCCCGGTTGAACGATTCTGCCCTTGGCGACATCGATTAACTCGCCGCCCACGAAGTGCAGGAGAGTGCATGGAACGTCGGCGGCGCCCTGCGAAAACATGTAGGGCGTCAGGCATGCCCAGTCAAAGGCAAGGCGATGAAGTCATCGGCCGAGAGGCTTAGTTACCGTGATGGCGTCGAGCTCGGCTAATGTCGAGGCACCGCCAACGGCGGGCGTGCAACTGACGGAGGGGCCGCTTGCTGCCGAGGTGCCGGCCGGCGTACACCCAGGTGCATTAAGCTCCAATGCCCGTGCCGGCGCCGGAGACACCAATACCGCCTCCGCCGGAGACACCAATGGCGCCGCCTGCGCGTTGTGCGAGTTGCTGGCCGTGAAGCTGGGAACCGAGGGCGGCCCCTGTTGGCCGCTCGCAATCCACGTCTGCAGCCCCTGAATCAAGGTAGGCACAATGGCAGTGAGCGTCGTTCCCAGTTGTTGTTGCACTTGCTCTTGGACAATCTCCGGAATCCGCGCCACTTGTGCCTTGAGTTCTTGAACCTCGCGCGACTGGCTTTCCGAGCTGGTCTTTTTCTCCTTTCGCCCACCAGTGTTATAGTATGACGACCATTTTGTGGACAAGCCTTTGCCGGCCACACGACCAGCTGACGACGGCTTACTGAGCTTATCCTTGTTTTTCATTATGTTCAACGCCCTATTTAGAGTGATGTCCCAAGGGGAGCTCTGAGACGACCCCGCGCTACTGCTTTCAGCCTCCTGCGGAAGGAATGTGAACCATTTAGAAATTTCGCTTCATTAATTAGAATGCAACCATATGGAGCTAATTACGCGGGGGTGTATTCCTTACCAGAACACGCTCAAGCGCCTTGGTCTTCGGATCCGTGGTAAGCTCCTTTGTTACCGGGTCCTCCTTGTACCGGGCCCTGACATAGTTCCTGGTCTGCTTGTCACGGTATTTCTCGAAGCGGGGTGGTAGGCCTTGCTCGGCACGCTCCGTCCTCCTTGTCCCATATAGGTTCCGCCACTCTGTAACCGCCGGGACCGAGTTTGTGGACCCCTAAGTTCAAGTCCCGCATCTCTTCCGCCCACTGACTTGATTCCTCGGATGCGCTGCTCTCGCACTTGATCTTGAACTCCTTGTAGTCATCTTGGCTGATCGAAGGATTTTTCGCCTTGATCTTCTCATAACTATCACCTTTGTTAATCATTCTCTTCACCTCGCTTCTCCAAGTAGACAGGGCCATGCTCATCTTCGTGAGGGCGTCACTGTTCACTTTATTCCCTGAGAGGCGTGTGTTTGCAAATTCAGTGGGGAACTTGTATCGTTCGTGCAGCTTCGTGAAGAGGAGGTTGCGCAAATTCCCTCGGTCCTTATGCCTCAGGTTCTCGGTGTTGATCGAGACGGTGCTCCGGAGAATGCACCCGAGCTAAACCGAGTACCCCTTGACTAATTCTTTGGGCGCCGTTGGATCCCCGTCGGAGTTCACTTCAGTAAATTCCTCCTTGACGGTGCCGAGCACGTTCGGGCGCCGGTCCTTCCGTTGCCTCTTCGGTTGGCTGCCATCTGTCCGTGCGCTGCCATCATCAGTGGTGGCATCCTCGGCGGCACCATCAGTGGTGTCATCCCCGACGCCACTAGGGGTTGTGTAATCAGGATCGGTGTCTTCCGCGACGTCCTCATAGCGGTGAGGTTCTTCCTCCATCTCCTGGGACAGCTCCCAGAATGCCTTGCCGCCCGAACCGCCGGCCTCATCGTTGTGGGCCATGTTTCGCTCTAAATAGGAAAAAAATTTGGTCAAAAAGTTGGTTATTGTCAAGGAACAAGATCATGGTCTCATCATTTAGGGTTTGTCGACATCGAGGCATCCTAAAAGCTAAGCTTTTATCATTTAGGGTTTGTCGACACCGAGGCACCCTAAAAGCCTAAGCTTTCATCATTTAGGTTTTTATCGACACCGAGGCATCCTAAAAGCCAAGGTTTTATAATTTAGGGATTGTCGATGCTGAGGCACCCTAAATGCTAAGTTAAGTTTCCATCATTTAGGGTTTATCGATGCCGAGGCACCCTAGGTTGACTGATATATATGGGTATCTTCTAATAATATACCCTATCAAGAAAAGGGAATGAGAATTCTAAGTTGGGCCTAATCACTTGGCTCTATTGCCACCTATGGTTTAATGCAGCAAGAATAAAGGGGCAGTTGATCCTACTTAATTAAGTACTAAGATACCCCGGCCCATGCATTAGTCGCAAGTACCCCATATGTCCTATTTTTAGCAAAGTCATGCTAAAATTCATGGAAAATTTCAGCATGACCTTTGCTGAAAATAGGACATATGGAGTACCCGAATTTGCCGGAACGGAAGTTAATCGACATTCCAGCAAAATCAAGGGCCTCTCGGGGTACCTGCAGAATCATCACGACACGATGGTCGGAGACAAAACCCAACAAACTAGCAAAGTTACTGACGTGTTTACAGAAATTGTTTTCTGTAAAAGATGACCATCATCTTTACAAGTCTTTCTCAATGTGATCAATTGATGGATCAACACGTAAAACATGTCCAATAACAGTTCTGAACTCCTACCAAACAGTAAAACTAAACACAACATATGATCATCTTTACAAGCCTAATAGTTCTTTACAAACACGTAAAACATGTGATCATCTTTACAAGCCTAACAGTTCTGAACTCCTGCCAAAACCGAACACATCATATACCAAGGAAAATCAACACTTCTAGATTCATATCAGACTAACAGCCAACACTGCATAATAGTTCTGAACTTCTGCCAAAGCTGAACACAACATATACCAAGGGAAATCGACAGTTTGGGGTCACAGTTTGCCCCCAAATGGACAGTTAACAGAAAGAAAAAATAATAATACTTGCATGTTCAAAGAAAAGCACAGGAACTTTATAGCCCCTTTTCTACTTTCTTTTGTTCCATAGGTGAGCAAGAAACTTTGGTCTTGTAGTTACAGTCCTACAGAACAAAGCTAACATAATTCTAGATGCTGCAAATCATGTCCAGAAGATCAAAATGGCACAGGGGGCTGATGATTCAAGATACAATTGTGGAACAATCACAGCAGTAGTAGGAAAGTAGTAGTTCACAAAGATTATGTTTCAACTAGTGTGTTAGAAGGCTGGTATATGCAACTAGGGTGTTAGTATCTTTAGTGGAGTATACAATGCAGAACCCGGCACAGAGAATTATACAGTATTAGTTTGGAAAAGAATGAAGCTGCCATCCTTTTTATTAACCTATTAAGCTTATTTGGTCACAGAAAGTAGTACTACTTCCACTACTAAAGTAAAGCAATAGAATAAACTGTGCACGTGTACTTGGTAGCTCACTCACATTACCAGTTCACTTACAAAAATAGCACTATAGTGTTCCCTCGCACATTTGTACTAGCATATAGAGATTTTCGAATACCAGAGGAGTAGGAGCAGAACATGTATACCAGAGGAGTAGGAGCAGCACTATATGTGGACTTACTCGATCAGCAAACAAACTCTCCTTCTTACTGGTTTTGAAAAGCGCCAACTGAAACTCCTCCTGCACCACGTCAACGCACAAGCATCACAATTCAGGTTATTCGTCACTCATCATATAGTACTGCATTATCTGAATCAATGAGAATAGTATGAAATCAATGCTTTCCATACCAAGGTTGTGTGTAATCATCTTTCACACTTATCTACAAGACCACAACAGTTGCCGATAATTACCAACTCCTGACAGTTTCAGACTACAGCAGTTTCAGTTAATTGTTTTTTAGACTACAACAATGTCAGTGAACTTGCAAGATGGAGCCAACAAGTAACAGTAAAGCACACACACTAAATGACATTGGAGAAATAAAAGACAACAGTACGGCAGCTCCAGCTACTTCACATAGGTTCAAACAGATCCAAAAGTGTGTTTATGGGGTTAAGGGGATTATTATGCAGATTCAGACATCTAGGCTCCAACGAATTTATTGTGGTAATCAGGATAAATGCAGATAACAGTGCTATGCAACAAATTTAAGTCACATCAGCTATCTACACCAAAGAACATAGTAGCATGCAGGGTCATCGCACAACAAGGCAGCAAATATTACATTTTACAGGAGATGAAGCATATCAGAGAGGAACGCACCTTCGGTTGGCCTTCTTCCAGTGGGTTCGCTGCTAGCCTTCTGCAGGTGGACTCGCGGCTAGCCTTCTGCGGGCAGACTCGCGGATTGCCTTCTTCCAAACCCTAGGAACGAGATTTCAGACAATTCAAGCATGAGGGTTCCACGGGATCAGCAGGAGTAGATCGTCGACCGTTCTAGGGAACCATGGAGGAGGGGCGGGAAGGGGAATGCTGCGCACGCACCTTCTTGCCTTCTCCCTGTGGCTTCTCTGCTCGCCTTCCGCCGGTGGATCCGCCGTTCGCCCGCAGCCGCCGCCGGGAGCGAGAGAGAGATTTGGGGGCGGCGACGGTCTGGTGGGGGTCGGGGGCGGTGGGGGTCGGCGTCGGGGGCGGTGGGGCGACGGGCAGCGAGGCGCCGGGGCGTTGGGGTGGTGGTCGGGTGCGGCGGGGGCGGTGGGGGTCGGCGGCGGGGGCAGCGAGCACGGGGGCGGCGCGGGTGAGGTGAGGCAGTGTGGGGGGGCTGAGAGAGAAAGAGATTGGGGATTTTAGTTGGGGGGAGGGTTAGCAATGGCGCACCCCCTAGCGGTGCGCCATTAGTAAAAAAAATTAATAGCAATGGCGCACCTCCTGGCGGTGCGCCATTAGTAACCTTTTTTTTTGGATAGCAATGGCGCACCCCCTAGCCGTGCGCCATTAGTATTTGGTTCAGTTTGTGAATTAATATTAACTAAATAAATTATTACCCTTCATTTGTGAATTAATATTAACTAAATAAATTATTACATTTAAGTACTTATCATTTAAGTAAACTTCCGGGATATAAATTTATTTTTTCATATGTATTATTCATTTAATAGTTCACATACAAAAATTTATATGCAGTGGCGATCCCGGCCAACCCGTTGGCGTACTCGATGCAGACAGTGGAGAAATAAAGGCTACAATTTAAATACAATTGATCTTAGCTAGCTATCTGTTCACAATCTTCTTGCCCTTATTTTTCACAAATGGAGTTCTTCTCTTGAACGGACGCCCTTTAGGTAGGGTGGTCCTGCTTCTTCTTGTGGTGTATGCTGGTACTTCATCGTCGTCGTCATGTTCCATCTTCGGGTCGCCATACTTGTCGAAGTCTTGCTCATTGGCGACTCCATCCATTCCGATGATCTTCCTTTTGCCTCTCCTCACGACAACACGACTGGGCTTTGACGGGTCGGTAATGAAGAAGTATTGGTCCACTTGGGAAGCCAGTACCCATGGCTCATTTTTCGCGGTGACGTTTGCGCCCGCGGTCTTGGATTTGGCGACGGGTATAACCATGGTGGTGAAATACCGGTCTTCTTTTAGGACGCTCTTGGCCCATCTGACACGGAACATCGGGACCTTCTCTCCAGCGTAGCTCAGCTCCCAGATCTCCTCGATCCTTCTGTAGTATCTGTCCTTGTCATTACCGGTGTAGGATTCCATCGTTACCCCGGAGTTCTGATAACCATCGCTCTTCATGTCCTTTCCCTCGGTGTGGAATGTGTAGCCTTTGATATCGTACGCCTCATACGTAATCAGGTTGTGCTCGGCGCCCTGTGACAAGGCGAATATGAGTTGTTCTTCCGCGGAAGAATCCTCATGTAAAGGGTACGACAGAAGCTTCTGCTTGAACCAACGCGTGAAACATGAGTTGTGCTCTTTGATTATATCTCCGTCCGTCCTCTGTTGGCCTCGGTCATTGTACATCTTCTCAATAAAGGTTTTGTGCTCTACCACCCAAGGATCGACCACGTCTATGTGTTGTAGCGCGACTAGGTTTGCACTTTCAAAGTCGGCGAGCCGACCCTCGAAGTCGACATGCATTTCGCGGCGACCCTCACGGTGACCCCATCCAGCGAGCCTGCCGAGGTGCCTGTTGACGGGCAGATCAACGGGGTTCTTGATGCCTAGATAATTCGTGCAGTAGGAGATGCACTCTTCGGTCGGAAAGCCCCTGGCTATGCTTCCCTCTGGACGTGACATGTTGCGAACGTATCCTTTGATGACACCATTCATCCTTTCGAACGGCATCATGCTGTGCAGGAACGTCGGCCCGAGTTGGATGATATCCTCCATGATATGGACCAGCAGATGCACCATAACGTCGAAGAATGCGGGCAGGAAGTACATCTCAAGCTCGCATAGTATCACCACGATCTCTTCCTGTAGCCTTCTGAGTTGCCTCACGCCAACCGACTTCCGGGAGATGGCGTCGAAAAAGTTGCATAGGCCAAATAACGTTTCACGGACGTGCGCGTCCATGATCCCACGGATTGCAACTGGAAGTATCTGCATCATCAGCACGTGACAGACGTGAGACTTCATCTCGCTGAACTTCTGCTTCGCTGAGTCTAGGTATCTGCTTATCTTCCCCGCGTAACCGTAAGGAAGTTTTACTCCTACGAGGCAGGTGAAAAACCGATCGATCTCCTCCTGACTTAGAGTGAAGCACGCGGGAGGGAAGTCATTTCCGGTCTTCTTGGCCTTTTTCCCTTTGCGACGACTTTCCGTGTCCTGCTTCGCCTCATCATCATCATCATTAGCGTGAAGCTCCTCCCTGATGCCCATTGATTTCAAGTCTGCCCTTGCTTTCAGCCCATCTTTGGTCCTCTCTGGCATGTTGAGCAGGGTACCAAGCAGACTCTCGCACACGTTCTTCGTGATATGCATGACATCAAGGCTATGAGGCACACGGTGGATCTTCCAGTACGGCAAGTCCCAGAAAACAGACCTCGTTTTCCATACCTTCAGCAGCGGCTCTGGCGCCTTTCGCTTCTTTCCCAGCTCTGGTGCCTTTTGCTTCTTTCCCGGCAGTGGGCAATCTTTCCAATTTTTCAACAGCTCGTCTATTTCCTCTCCGCTCCTCGTACGCGGGCGTCTTCGGGTTTCGGTTTCACCATCGAACAGATCCTTGCGTTTCCTCCATGAGTCATCGTTGCGAAGCCACCTTCAATGTCCCATGAACACGGTTTTCAAAGACCCAGGATCTCTATCTAGCTGGCGATACGTTGTGTCATCCATGCACCTGACGCATCCAGAAAATCCGTGGACCACCTGCCCCGCGACATATCCGTAACCGAGATAGTCCTGCACCGTCGTGAGCAGTGCGGCTCTCATAGGGAAATATTCTTTCTCTGCGGCGTCCCACGTATTGGCTGGCATTTTCCACATCGTGTCTAGCTCCTCTTTCAGCAGCCCCACATACAGATTGATGTCGTTCCCTGGTTGTTTCGGCCCTTCAATTAGCATACTCATGTGAATGTAGTTCCTCTTCATGCACAATCAGGGGGGAAGGTTGTACATCCACACAAACACAGGCCAGGTGCTATGTGTGCTTCTCTGGCTGCCAAACGGATTGACTCCATCGGTGCTCACGCCCAGCATGATGTTCCTTGGATCGTTCCCAAATTCTGGGTGTTCGAAGTTCAATGCTTTCCACTGGCTCAAATCCTTAGGGTGACTCAGCATCTTGTCTTTTTTATTTATCTCCGGATCATTTGCGTCATCTTCTCGCTTCTTCTCCTCCCTATCCGTGTGCCAACGCAGGAGCTTTGCTACCTTAGGGTCCGCGAAATACCGCTGCAGACGAGGAGTGATCGGAAAGTACCACACCACTTTTCGAGGAGCTTTCTTCCTCTTCTTGTATCGAGTGACGCTGCACACTGGACATATGGTAGACTCCGCGTGCTCGTCCCAATAAATGATGCAATTTTTCATGCACACATGGTATTTCACGTGCGGTAAATCACTACAAGAAATATGTCAACTTGTGACCCTCACTATTGGTCCCTGAAAGGTCATTGATTTTCATTTGCGACCTTTTTTTGACCAAAAACAGATGGTCAAAAGCTGGCAGTCGTAAACTGAAATTAACGACCTTCTCTGTGAAAAGGTTGTAGAAGTTTACGACCAAAACAGAAGGTCGTTGAACCCATGACCTTTTGTTTTGGTCACTGGCTGTCTGCCCAGGCCACGTCGGATTCGACGTGGCAATCTGACGTGGCAAAATTGCGACCAATTGAAAAGGTCAAAAATTAGAATCGGCCTAGTCCAATTGGGTGTTTATATGGGCCAAGCCCATTAATTCAGCCAATTTAGTGTATTTTTCTGTCAATTTTTGTTAGCTTCATGGGCCAAGCCCAACATCGCAGCCTTTTTATTTTTGGGCCATGGCCATTTTGGCTGAGCAGTTCAAGTATTTTTTTTAAGATGGGTCCACTATTTAGATGGGTCCCAATTGTCAGGTTCTTCTAGTAAGTGGGTCCCAATTGTCAAGGTCCTTTTCTTTAAATTTCAATTTGCTAGTAAATAAATCACCAACATTCAAATGGGAACAGATAGAGAACACACGTAGTACTTCACATAACAGCCAGAATCAGTTTGATACATCACACAACAAAGATACAATAGCAGAATCATTGTGTTACATCATCATATAACACATATACAATGGCAATCACAGTCTACATACTCCAGGTCTCTTCAACTTCGCATTCCCCAGATTCCCAGCTTCCAAATCTGCAGCACAAAATCAATGCCATGTTAATAGACCAAATTCAGTGTTACAACAGATGAATGATAACACAAATTGAGCTTGCTAGTACCATGCTTTTTGTTCTCCAACTAGTTAAAATGAGATACAAGAAAACAGATACCAAGTGGAAGAGATACTGAAACAGATACACAAGTTGAGATGTAGCAGGCAGATTCATCAAGTATATATCATGATGTGTATTCATCATATAGTTGTACCACTGCAAACCAAGAGATACCGAAACAGTGGAAGAGCAACAATTAATAGATTAGGCAGTAGGCTAATTTAATTGACTGCAGCAACTTGGTTGTTGTTGTTGTTTTAGCAGCAGTGGCATACTCAAAATCTAACAAGTATTATTACGCTGATGATGTGCTAGTTCTAGTATTAAAAAGGATGAATTTGGCTAGTGCAAGGAAATGAAAAACAAGGACAGAAATTCTTTCTTGCAAATTAAAAACCACATGCATAACATAGCTAGCTAATGACCCAAAGGAAAAAAACTGATGAAGCAGCAAGGCCATGACCACCACCAGGTGCATAGCTACTCTACCTAATGGGCCATTAGCAGAAAGCAAGCTGTTTAACGAGCTGACAAACATCAACCATGGAATCTTGTTTTTCTCTCCCTCTCTCTACTAATGACCATCAACACAATTCTGTAGAGTTGTAAACTGATTTTTGATAGAATAGACAGTCAATTTGTGTGCTGATTGGACCTAGTTTTAAATAAACAAAAAGGATTGGCAGCATAGGGAGAGGGAGATGGACGTGCTACCTGCTGTTGCAGTGGTGCGTCGTCGTGGCCTGCTTGAGCTCCTCCTCCTAATGCTGCTCACTAACCTGCAGGACAAACAAGGCCATAGGTGAGCCGCAGCAAAGGCATTTCCTGATGATTTACTGAGTTCATGGCCACCTACAGAAATATTAGAGGGGCATGATAAGGAGTTGTAAAATACGAAGAGCCGCCTAGACCTATACCGAATAGTAATGCATATATTCAGGAATGTGAAGTTCACCAATTGTTCCAAAAAACAAGGAAAAATACTTCTTGATGTTTCAAGTGCAGCAGAATATATGCAAGTCCCAAGCATCCAGATGACTACTGTAGTCAATTGATAGCAGTAAATGTATACAAAAACAAACACTGTTTGACAATTGAGGTAATTAAACATTAAAGAACTCATTACAGATGCTTTTCTTCATCCGGCGCGATAACATGTTATTGCCATGCTATTGTGATTAAAAGAGTAAGATTTCATCAAGCCTATGTCTCATGGTACAGTAATAAAATACAGAACAGGTGTTCTGTATTATACTGCATAACAGGAACATATTATATAATACAGAATAGTAGTTCAGTGCCTTCAAGTGTTGAATGACTCATGGTACAGTAATAATCACAATAAACTATCAGTACATGTGTGGCTAGTTGCAAGGTGTCTATCATCAGACACATCATCATCACACATCATCATCACAGTAGGAGTAATCTAGTGTAGACAAATACCATGAGAGGATTGTTGACTGAATGGTAAATTGAGGGATTCAGTGCTAAGTCAAACGAAACAAAACCATGCAATTGCGAGCACCAGCCAAGCAATTCAACGAAGCAAAGAGCAAGGTACTCTGGAACACGGGTAGGAGCGGTGGACGACAAAACCAATGGCGCATGCATGGCTCTCTGGGGCGCAAAGCCAGCAGCTGCGTCCCTTCTGGGGTCCATGGCGCTCTGTCAATTGTTGTTGCGGTTCATATCATTGAAGCTTCATTTCTGTTTGCAAGCAGTGCGTCGGCGGGCAGGAGGGGAAACGTGAGCCTGACCTGGAGTAAACAGGCATAAGAATGTATGTCAGATGCAGCCAAAAAACAAACAAGATGCTTAATCATTGGCAACGAACAGTTGAAACTACACAAGCCTTCCATTTCCTTGTATGGCATGTTTGTTTAGGTTCCATACAGACATAGAAAACATATATCAATCAAACTATACAAGTAGTAAAAATAAGAGGGTGTGCAAGCAAGCAAGCAAGAGATAATGTTCCACTGAAAAAATAGAGTATTGGCAAAGAATAGAGTATACAAGCTACACAAGCCTGTATACACTAGATTAGGGAATGAATGAAGAGGGGACACCTGAAACTATACAAGTCTGTCTGTAATTTATACACTTGAAACTATACAAGACTAGATTAGGTAGTGTTCCACTGTTTGTTTCCATTTGCTTGGTAGGAATAGATAGATACATACATAGATAGAAAAAGAGCAGCACAGGTATCAAGTGAAAAAAAATCAGTGGGTGGATTGATGTGTTCCACATGTGTTCAACCGTGGTAAAACTCCCTATGTCGATCGATTACATACAGGTTCTGTGAGGCAATTGGAATAACATTTTCAGATGCACCTAGCTCCTTGACTGAGTGGGGAACCCCGATAAGTTTTTTCCCCATTATACTTCCTTCCTGAGGAATCCCAACTGTTATCCAAATTGAGTGGTGACAGAGTTGTATACAATACTACTAGGAAAATAGTAGTACAGGCAAGTAGTGTATGTAATCCAAGGACAGCGCATAAAACAAGAAGGATCTGCTTCGCCGGCACGCGCGAGTACTACAGTCAGTCAGTCATCCCTTGGCGACGAGAGGAGGAGGGGAGGCAGACCTGGGAGAGCGGGTTGGTGGAGAACTCCGGGATGGAGAGGAACTCGTCCTCGGAGACGAATCCCTTGGCGCTACGGTGGGCGACTTCACCTAGAGGGGAGTTCTTGATTAGTTAAGAAAACCTACAGAAGTGCAGGCTCGAGACTGACAATATATATCCACACTTGAAATTTTAGGCGTGCAAAGGTCCAGTGGATTCTAATGAACATGCACATCAGAAATCTACAGGAACAGTCAACACGTATATATCCAGTCAATATGCATGAGTTCTACATATGTATCAACTACAGGAACAGTCACCATCGATCACTAGTCATACACATAGCACAGTTCTACAGATGTGGACATGCTTTCACATCAGAATTTAGAAACATCAAAGGAGCAGAGCGCAGATCACGTTGCATCTCTGAATTAAACCGATCTAACAGATCCAATAATAATGCAAGCAGCAGACCTGGATGTCTTTGGGCTACAGGCTCTCGAGCATGTCCGGGTGCCACACCGCCAATCCTTGCAGCGTGTTCTGCACAACCACCACACCGAATCAGCACAAATAGGCCACATAAACAACCCAGAGCCACCCAGATGAACAAGGAACAAAATAACACAGAAGCGCCGCGGGAAACCTCACCTTAATCGACTCCACCAGGTTGGCCTGAGCTCTCGGCGCTGAGCTCAGGAGTCCACGCGCTGAGCTTTGCATCAAAACCACCACCAGCGAAACCAATAAGACCTCACGCCGCATCAACGGCAACAGCAGCAAGGGGGAGCGGGAGCGGCGAACGAACCTGTGGCGTTGGGGACGGCGACACCGAGGGCAGAGAGGACGAGGGTGTCGTTGCCGTCGCTCATGGCCACTGGAAACTCGGGCTCCTTCCTCCTGCGCGGGCGACGACGAGGGAAGGCTGGGCGAGAAACCCTAGCGGCGGGGCCATGGCCATGGCCGTGGGGTAGGGGTTAGGCCTGAGCTGGTAGCTGCTGGGTTGGATCTGGAGGCCGGCGGCGGG
This sequence comes from Aegilops tauschii subsp. strangulata, assembly GCF_002575655.3. NCBI lineage: Eukaryota > Viridiplantae > Streptophyta > Magnoliopsida > Poales > Poaceae > Aegilops > Aegilops tauschii. The sequence continues at coordinate 118,689,283 of NC_053041.3, read as the reverse complement.
GCTGGTTGAGAGGAGGTCGCCGCCAGCAGGTGGGATCGGGGGAGAGGATTGGATCGAATCATGGGAGCCGGCCCCCGCAGCGACAACCCGCTGGAACAGCACGCGGCGACAACCCAGCCCCTGCACGGCGGCGAGGTTGGTCGAGGACGAGGGAGACGAGGGGAGAGTGAGGGCGGCGACGGAGGTGGGTGGCGGCGAGGTTTAGAGTGGTGGGTGGCGGCGACGAGGGGGACGAGGGGGATCTGCATCGGGGGAGAGGGGAGCGGATCTGAGCGGGGAGGGAGAGAAAGAAAGAAAGAATGGAGGCGGGGGGTGGGTGGAAAATATCCATGAGGACAAACCTAGGGTTTCGGCTCTGGTGGGTTTGGGCCGTTGGATCCGGAAGCATCCGACGGTGGTTGATGCGTGATCCGCGTGATATGCTCATGGTCCAATCAGAACGCAGCAAACCATTTGATGAACTTATGACCATATAAATTGGTCGTGATCAATTCAAGATAAAAAATTTCATTCCATTTTTCAGTGCTCAAAATGAGTATTTTTGTGAAAGTCCTATCAAATATTTGTTCAAATGATATCATATTTTGCACAAGTTTACATCATGGATTTGCAAACAATATTGACAAAGGGAGTTTTTATTTCCTTTGCACGAAAAATCAATTTTCCATTTTTCGAGTGCCCAAAATAAGTTTTTTTGTGAAGGACCTATAATATATTTGTTGCAAAATTGGACCAAATCAATTTTCTAAAATACTAGGCCATATTTAATGCACAATTGACCAAATGGTTGGGTGTAAAAAGTTTTGATCCACCTCTCGTGAAAAAGACAAATTTCCGCCGATTCAGCTGGAAGCGGGTCAAATTTGAACTGTAGCTGCCTTGTAGTTTGCACTTTATTTTTTCCAAAAATCATTTCTAGGTACATAAGTATCTATTTAATCAGAGAAACATCAAAAAAATTCGAAGATTCAACCACTATCTAGGAACGGTCATTCCCGCCGTTTTGACCGCATTTTGAAACGGGCATAAAAAATTCAAAAAATTGGGAAACCTTCGCATTGTGTCATTATATGTGGCCAAGTTCCCAGGAAAAATAATAAACTTGTAATAAGGCAATTATTTTAAAAATGTGTTCTCAGAAACGAGCTATCACGTGTGGAGATCAATGGCTTTCAAGCCAAATGATCAATCTTATGGCCACATTCATGGCATAGTTTGTTCAAATGATCTCATATTGTGCACAAGGGTGCATATTGAAATGGCAAACAATATTGCCTAAGGAAGTTTTCATTTTCTTTGGACGAAAAAACCATTTTCCATTTTTCGAGTGCCCAAAAGGAGGTTTTTTGTGAAGGACCTCCCAAATAATTGTTGCAAAATTGGACCAAATCAGTTTTATAAAATACTAGGCCATATTTAATGCACAATTGACCAAATGGTTGGGTGTAAAAAGTTTTGATCCACCTCTTGTGAAAAAGACAAATTTCCGCCGATTCAGGTGGAAGCGGGTCAAATTTGAACTGTAGCTGCCTTGTAGTTTGCTCTTTATTTTTTCCAAAAATCATTTGTAGGTACATAAGTATCTATTTAATCAGAGAAACATCAAAAAAATTCGAAGATTCAACCACTAGCTAGGAACGGTCATTCCCGCCGTTTTGACCGAAATTGTGAAACGGGCATAAAAAAATCAAAAAAAATCAAAAAATTGGGAAACCTTCGCATTGTGTCATTATATGTGGCCAAGTTCCCTGGAAAAATAATAACCTTGTAATAAGGCAATTATTTTAAAAAAGTGTTCTCACAAACGAGCTATCACGTGTGGAGATCAATGGCTTTCAAGCCAAATGATCAATCTTATGGCCACATTCATGGCATAGTTTGTTCGAATGGTCTCATATTGTGCACAAGGGTGCATATTGGAATGGCAAACAATATTGCCTGAGGAAGTTTTCATTCTCTTTGGACGAAAAAACCATTTTCCATTTTTCGAGTGCCCAAAAGGAGGTTTTTTTGTGAAGGAAAATATTTGTTGCAAAATTGGACCAAATCATTTTTATAAAGTACTACGCCATATTTAATGCACAATTGACCAAATGGTTGGGTGTAAAATGTTTTGATCCACCTCTCGTGAAAAAGACAAATTTCCGCCGATTCAGTTGGAAGTGGGTCAAATTTGAACTGTAGCTGCCTTGTAGTTTGCTCTTTATTTTTTCCAAAAATCATTTCTAGGTACATAAGTATCTATTTAATCCGAGAAACACCAAAAAATTCCAAGATTCAACCACTAGCTAGGAACGATCATTCCCGCCGTTTCGACCGCATTTTGAAACAGGCATAAAAATTTCAAAAAAATCAAAAAATTGGGAAACATTCGCATTGTGTAATTATATGTGGCCAAGTTCCCACGAAAAATAACAAACTTGTAATACGGCAATTGTTTTTAAAAAAATGTTCTCAGAAACGAGCTATCACGTATGGAGATCAAATGGCTTTCAAGCCAAATGATCAATCTTATGGCCACATTCATGGCATAGTTTGTTCAAATGATCTCATATTGTGCACAAGGGTGCATATTGGAATGGCGAACAATCTTTCCTAAGGAAGTTTCATTTTCTTTGGACGAAAAAACCATTTTCCATTTTTCGAGTGCCCAAAAGGAGGGTTTTTTGTGAAGAACCTCCCAAATAATTGTTGAAAAATTGGACCAAATCAATTTTTCTAAAATACTAGGACATATTTAATGCACAATTGACAAAATGGTTGTGTGTATAAAGTTTTGATCCACCTCTCGTGAAAAAGACAAATTTCCACCGATTCAGCTGGAAGCGGGTCAAATTTGAACTGCAGCTGCCTCATAGTTTGCTATTTATTTTTTCCAAAAATCATTTCTACTTACATAAGTACCTATTTAATCATAAATACATGGTGTGGTGGCGATACGTCGAGGTTTGAGCGGTGGCCGAGGGCCCCAACTCTAGAGCGCGTGAACTCGCATGCCCGCCGCGTGGTCACCGCGTGACCGTGGCGTTGCCATGTGTTCTGGGCGGCCTAGGCATGTCTAGTGGGTTGGGCACTCCCCAGGTAGGTGCTAGGATGAAAATTACAACATAAGATTCTCACGAGGAGACCGATCGATGCTCAAACATGAATTAGCAGCCAAGTGTTTGATTAGCGATACGGGAAATGTACATGGCTAATGGGCGTGAGTTTTGGGTGAGGATGATCAGTTACTAAGAAGACCGTCTTCACAAATTTTCAGCTCAAAAGGAGGAGCCTAGGTGGTACTTGCTGTGCAAAGTACCACACTGGACAAAAATACGAATGTTGAAGCTGGGCTCAAAATAATGAATGGATTGAGCTGGCATTTGATGGAGGATGGTTATTTGGGCATAGGAAAGCACTGTAGAAAATTGATACTATTTGGACATGCCAAAGTGGTACTTCCTTCACAAAGTGATGCTCTGAACAGAATAGGAAAAAGAATATTGTTGAATTATTTTGAACTAGGCAAGGAAGGTTTTTGACATATTTGATGAAGATATGATCCAAACAATTTATGAGAATTTTTTGGGAATTTTTGGAATAACAGAAATATAGGTTGCTTCACAACCTAGGGCAAAAATTGACACATGGACATGACACATAGGCAAAACTGATGAGATGGCGCCTAGTCATCGCAACCCACCATAACTTACATGGCTATGACCATCTATATTGGTCGTTAACAACTAGAAATAAGGCAGCGGACTAGCGCTGTTTGCTTTATGACCATTTCGTGTAAGGAAATTATGACCTTTCTGACCAAAATGGTCGCAATGGTTTAGGGTTTGGAGCCCCCGAACAGCTTTTGACCAATTGGTCTCAAATGGTCATAGATCTATGACCAATTCTTCCAGGGTCACTGACAGAAGGTCACTAGTTGACATATTTCTTGTAGTGAATTCAGAGGACACACGATTTTCTTCGCCTCATCGAAACTGGTTGGGCACTTGTTCTCCTTGGGAAGACGTTCTTGCCAGAATGACATGTTCTCGTCGAAGCATGCGTCGGTCATTTTGTGTTTTACCTTCATCTCCAGAGCCATGAGCGTTACTTTCAGGCGGGTATCCTCGGGCCTGCATCCTTCATACAATGGAGTAACCGCGTCTATCTCCAGTTGATCCAGCTTGGCTTTCTCTCGAGGGACAGCTCTTGCGTTATCCGTCTGCTTGAGAAGCAGCTCTTGAATATGAGGGTCCTGCACCCAGCCCATCGATGGTCCATCGTCGTCTGCTCCGGCATCTTCATCTTCATGATCATGCCCTTCGTCTGCTCCGGCATCTTCCTCATCATCATGTCCGGCATCTTCTACATGATGACTGTGTACTACATCTACTTCGTGATCACGTCCTGAAGATTCTTCGTCTTCTCGCCCGCCCTCGCCGCGGTTGTCTTGCTGCCCTTCCTCATTTCTTGTCCGGCCCCCATGGATGACTTCATAACCATCTTCATCACCTTGCCACCGATAGCCATCCGTGAAACCACGCAAGAGTAGGTGGTCCCGCACCTGTACGGGATCCGGGTCCATAAGGCTCCTCAGCTTGCATCTTCGACACGGACATCTTATCTCCGTCTCGTTCTTTTGAAGCATCTCGGCCTTCGCGGAGCTCAAAAACCTATTCACGATCCCTTCGGTCATCGTGCGGACCATGGTCGCCTGCGGGGTAGAGCAAAACGATATTTTAGAACCAAGAAAAAATTTGGCATGACTTTGCCTAAAAATAGGTCCAAAAAGAATGCATAGTGCCAAAATTCTCGCCGAAACGGAAATGAATCAACATTCCGGCAAAATATTGGCAACTATCGCATTTCAAATACCGGTACCTGCAAACACAAACATATATGCAACACCACAAACATATGCAACACCACCAACATACATAGATTTAGCTAGGCCATAAAAAGTGCATGTGCACGTTGTTGGAGGGAGAAAAAAGTAGATCTACAACATAAAGAAAGCTTTCCCCTTACTTACCTATCAAAAAAAGGTAATTTAACCACTTAATTTGGATGAATCTATGGTGCAAATGAGGTGAGGAGGAGGAGGCAGCCGAGACAAGCTTGGAGGAGGAGGTGGAGAGAATGAAGTGTGGAAAGTGAGTGTGTAGGTGGCTGTCCAAAATATCTAGCTGGTCCCAGGTTATTAATGGCGCACCACCCACAAAAGCACCATTAGTAACCCTGGTTACTAATGGCGCACCAGCTGGCGGTGCGCCATTAGTAGTTTTGCAAAAAAAATGATAGTAGTGACGTACGGGGTGACTGGTGCGCCATTACTTGTTAAAACTAGTAATGACGCACTGTGCCCTGCTGCGCCATTAGTATTTTTGGAAGAAAAAAAATTAGTAGTGGCGCACCATGGTTGTGGTGCGTCATTAGTGTCTATCACACTAATGGCGCACCAACACACGGTGCGCCACTGTTATATAGTAGTGGCGCACCGAATGTCTGGTGCGCCATTAGTGTCCATATTATTTATAACCCTTTTCCTAGTAGTGTGGGGCAGCAGGCCGAGCGTCAGGCCCGGGGCAGGGCGCGGCGGGTAGTGGTTAACGTTAATGATCACGTCGCCGCCGGTGAGGGCCCCTTCGAAGTAGTCCGGACGGAGCCCCATGCCCTCGCACAGCAGCCTCAGCAGCTGCATCCCCACGCCTCTCGTCGGCTCCACGAACTTCTCCACCACCTCGCTGCAGTCAACACCAAAATTAGTCAAACCAAAATCATATGATTTGAGTTGCCATCCTTTATTTACCGGAGCTTTTGGGGTTTGTCGGGCCAGTTGTTCTTGGTGTCGCCGACGGGCGAGCCGCAGGCGAGGCGGAGGCTGTCCCGCCAGTACTTCTCGCCGCCGAGCTCGTAGGTGGTGCTGGAGAAGAGCCGGTTGGGCTTGCCCGTGTCCTCCGAGTAGAAGGCCACCTTCTCCTCCGCAGGGAGCCAGAAGAACTCCTCGCACACCGCCTCCATGTGCCGTATCACCTCCGCAGAGACGCCGTGGTTGACCACCTGCACACATCACCGCGCGGCGGTCAGCCGGTCAGGTGCTTCGACCACGAAACATCGAGAGATGAAGTACCTAATTGAAAGGGGGCTATGAGTTTGGACTGGCCTGGAAGAACCCGAGCTCCTTGCCGGCGTCGAGGACGGCGCGGCGGACCTCGTCGCGGCCGCGACAGAGGTCGATGACCGGGAGGGAGACAGCCTGAGAGGAGGCCGGCGGGCGCTGATCGGGCAGGAAGACGAAGCAGTCCGGGAGCGTCGCGTGGGACGGGGCCGAGGAGAGGAGGTTCGCCATGGCTCTGCTTGATTTGGAAATCTTGGGAAGACGAGATCGGTAGGTGAGCAGGGGAGCACATGAGCTCGGGAGACGAGACAAATACGAATATATCCGAAATGCTTCACGGACATCCCAATGCTCAACACGACGAGTCCGTTCCGTCAAGAAATCGTCCAGTACGAGTCGGATTGATACAATACGAGAAGACGGCGAAATTGCTGATTAAGGCGTACCTTCGCAAAAGTGATCAGATATTTTTTGATGGTGACAAGTGTCACATTTTATAGTACAAGTTATTAGTTGTCGTAATTTGAGAGTTTTAATGAAAAAAATTCAACACAAAGAGAGATGAGTCTTTTTGTGGGCAACTAACTCGAGGTTACCCTTGAGGCCTCCAAGGGACAGTTTTGCTGCCCTGTGAGCTAGTCAAGTGGTGCGTCCTGATGCTATATGTCGCATGTTGGGTACTCCCTCTGAATTTTGTTTTTTTCTTACGCATTTTAGATAGTTTTTGTAGGTCCTTTTGGCCTTTTGATTTTCGCCAGGTTCTCCCCACGTTTTGGTGAGAAAAATCATGACATTTTTTTGCACGAAAAAGTTTGTTTTTCCATGAAATGCACAACCGTGCTTTGCGGAAAAGGGGAAAATTTATGCTTCATGAGGGCACAGATTTGCTTTCGCAAGAAGCACATATATGCTTCTCAGAAAAGGGGAAAAAATCCATGCTTCCATCAGAGACATTGATTTGTTTGTCGTGGCACATATGTGTTTTCATGAGTGCTTCTCAGAAAAAAGGAATTTTTTTTGCTTCTCGAAATGCTTCTCATATCTTGGCACATATTCATTTCTTATCTAGGCACAAATTTGCTTCCGCGAGAAGTGCTTCTCAAAAAGGAAAAAAAGGAAAAAAAAACATGCTTCCAGCTCTGTTTTTTTCTTCAGTTTTGTTTCCTGTTTTTTATCATGAAAAAAGGTATCCGGAACCTATTAATATGGATCTAGTTCCGAAGAACTCGACGCGAGATATCCAACGATGACAATGGTTTGGGATTTGGACCACGGTTCAAGAGATATAAACTTTTTGAATAAACGAGTGTACAAAAAAACAGGAAAAAACTCACAGGTTCCAACAAGTGATGCGTATGGGCTGCGCCACTTATGAACGCCTGAGAAGGTGATGGTAACCTTTATATGGGGTAAGTCTTAACTAGTTATTTTATTTTTTTGTCTTTTAGAAACGAGGTTCAACCCCAGCTATGTATGGTTAGGCCTTGTACAATGGGAGATGCTTAGGGAGGTGCTTAGAAAAATAAACCAAGTTTTTCTGAAGCACCGGTGCCTATTTCTACAGGAGAGGCGCTTAGTTAAGCGTCTATCATGTATAAATAAGCACCGATGCTTAAGAAAAGCCTGGTTTATTTCTCTAAGCACCTTGCATTGTACAAGGCCTTATGATGCCCACTCCCGGTCCACGCGGTCCACAAGAACCCGGCCACCAGCTTCGATTCATGGGCGACGTTGGTGCTGCTATTTAGGACCTGCAAGGCTGCAAACGTGAGATCTCGGGCGCGCCTATACCTCGCTCAATACCGTACTAGGCCGACCCTGTGCGCCGGAGGCCATTACCTCATTTTCTTTCACATTCATTGTTTTCATTGTTTTCTTTATTTTTATTTTTATTCATATACATACATTATTTTTGAAGTGTGTATGTGTGTGTGCGCGTGCGCGTGTGTGTGTACGTGTGTGTGTGTGTGTGAGAGGAAAAGTATTATGAATGTAACCATATATATACACTTTACCTAAAACATTTGCCTAAAATCAAAATGCATAAGAAGGGAGGCAACTCCTCCCGTGTCGCCCCTGCGCGGCGACCGGGGGAACCCTAGCGCCGCCGCGTCCTTGTCCCTCCCCCGACCTCTCCTCCTCGCCGCCACCGGGACGTGCCGCCGGGCAAAGCCCGGTCGGCGTCGGCGGCGGCGGGATCTCTTCTCCCACAGCTCGTTGGATCTGGCGTGGGCGGATCGCGGCGGTTGTTGGTGGCGCGTTGGAGGCGGGGCACGCCAGTGCGGGCTTGGGGGCGACGGCAGGGCTCACACTCGCGGTTTCCCCTGGTGTGCGTGGGAGTCCGCTCGGGGCGCGCAGCGGCGGCCCTCGGCAAGCGGTGGCGGGCGCTGGGATCTCGGCGGCGCTCCAGCGTGTGCAGGCGGCGGTGGTCCCTGTGCGCGGTCGGCGGCTACGTCTCTGACCCGGACGGCGCGGGGGATGGCGGCGGCCCGGCGGGGCCGGCGATCTGGATGCGGTGGTGCCGGCGGCTCGCTGATCTGCCGGTGCTCTGGGGTTCTGCCTAGTGGTGCTGGTGGTGACGGCAGGTCGTGCACGAGAGTTGGATCCCTTCGAACTGATCTGGGTGAAAACTTGCCTTCGGCGTCTGCTAAGGCCGGCGGTGGTGGCGCTATCTGTGTCGTTCCCTTCTTGAAGGCATCGCTGTGGAGAAGTTCAAGGCCACTCTCTGCTACCTCCGGGGGAAACCCTAGATCGGATGATCGAATGACGGCGGCGCTCTGGTGTCATTCCTCCCTTGGGGGCGTCATTCTTGGAGGTACACACGTGATCGAGGGACCAGAGGACGGATTCTTTGATGGAGCGGTGATTCGTCCTACACAATGATGGCGACGGATCTTGACGGCGTGGCGTAGTGCAGATTCGGAGTTCGCTGTGGGAGGATGGACTCGCGCAGGAGGACAACGCTGTCGGGCGTCGTGGTGGCGTCGATGGCAGAGAGACCTGACACGGTACATGCAACAGTACAACTCTGAAGATGGATTGGTGGCAGGTGGCTGCGGCGGCCTCATACCCGGCAGGCGTCCTGGTTGAGGAGTGCGCCGGACTGGTAGGTGCCCCATACCCGGCAGGCGTCCTGGTTGGGACCTCAGGTCTTAAATATTTAGGTTTGGCTGCGATGTCTGTTTGGTATTTGGCCCAGACTATCTGCGCCCCTTCATCAATTGGATAGGTGTAGCGAAAGTTGTTGCTTAGACGATGGCTTTAGTCTTGCTGTTATATGGCTTTGTAAGGTCTTGTGAGAATAATTAATAAAGTGGCCGTATGCATCGCCCGCATGCAGAGGCCGGGGGTCATCCTCCTTTTCTAAAAAAAACCTAAAACATTCGAAAAACAATGTGAACAACGCATTTGAAAATTGTTAAATGTTTATAGAAACCATGTTTCTTGTGTATACAAAAAATATACAATGTGTATGAAATTTTTGATCATGTATTTAGAGAATATTAATTAAGTGTTTTACAAATGTTAATAAAGTATTTAAAAAGGTTAATCAAGCACTTGTTATATGTTAACTGTGTATATAAAAAATGATTGTCATGTATATAAAATATATAGACAAAAAATACAACGTGTATAAAAAATGTTGATCATATATTTTGAAAATGTTCAAACATGTATAAAAAATGTTCCTAGTGTATAAGAAAATTAGAACAGACACTAAAGAATAAGTAGATATCAATGTTTTTCAAAACAAAGTCAATTCTGCATTTAAAAAATGTTTACCATGCATATAAATATTCCTGATGTATAAAAAAATGTACAATGTGTTTGAAAAAATGTTTATTGACAGTTAAAGAATGTTCACCATGTTTAAAAATATTGACCATTTATTGACAAAAATGTACTCTTGTATTTCCAAAGTGGTAAAGCTGCATTAAAAAATAGGCATAAAACATACCAAGAATGTGCAATGTGTATGGGAAAAAGCAGGCATTAAAAATGTTAATCACGTATTTAAAAAAAAAAGGTTAAATGGGTATATATAATATGTTTATGTTGTATAAAAAATGTTGACTATGTACTGAAAAAAAGTTAACATAGGTTGAACAGAAAAGAATCCGATGAAAATCGACACAGAAACAAAGAAAAATGAATAAACCCAAGAAAAATAAAAAAATGCAGCCCTACGAAAACCAATGGGAAAAAATAAAAATAGAGAAAGCTGAGAAAGAAACAAAAGAAAACAAAGAAAAGTAGACACTTGTTAAAAAAGAAAACCAATGAAAACCGACAAAGAAGAAATCCTTCAAAAACAAATAAAAAAGGTAGTTAAAACTAAGAAAGAAATAAAAAGTAATCCGCTAGAAATAAGGAAATAACATTAAAACCAGGAAAGAAAATTAAGAAACTCAATGAAAAACAACAAAAGCAGAAAAACTGGAGGAAACCTTCGAAGAAACAAAAACCAGAAAGAAAAATAACAAAAGTAACACAGTGGAACCCAAGCCGAAAGCAACCAACAAAACCCAAAGAACTCGTTCGCCAGCGAACGAAAGAAAAATGAGCTGGGCCAGTAGGTACATATGATGAAAATCCTTTGGCGAGATGGAAGATACACTGGCCTTGTGCGAGCTATAGTCTGGCGTGAGAACTCGTGACGAGTCTTCGCTTTAGCGCCTACTGGATTTCGTTCTGGGTTACATTCTGAAGGTCCCTTTGCAATTGTGTATTTCATTATGTTTCCTTCATTCTGTTTCCCTTTGTTTCTATGTTCCTTTCAATCGTATGATGGTATTTCACTGTGTTTTTTGGCCGTTGAATACTAGAACAATCACAAGTTTTTGTTTTTGTTTTGCTGAACAAAAGCCAGATCATGGAGGTCGCACAAACATAGTGTAAAATAGTTATTTTTCTCTATTTCCAGCCGAACAAAAGTTACTAAATTCAGAAATTTAGATTCTGAATTTTTTAAAGAGAAAATAGATCCATGTCTTTGGATATTCAACAGTGAAGTATTAAACAGTTCATGCATTCAAGTAAAGTTCATGGACTTGGAAAAAGTTCACGGGTGTGAAAAAAGGTTCAAGATTTTGAAAAAATAGAGCATTTGAAAAATGTTCATGATTTTTTGAAATCATGAATTGGAAAAACTGTGTGAATTTTAAAAAGTTAAAGATTTCCAAAACGTTCTTGGATTTAAAAAAACATTCAAAACATATTGGATGTTTGAAAAAAGTTTGCAGATTTCATGATCTCAAAAAGGTTGATGGGTTTGAAAAAGGTGCACGACTTTTTTCAAAATTTGTGCATTTAAAAAATGTTCATAAATTTTAAGAAAGTTCACATATTTGGAAAGTGTCATGGATTCTGAAAATAATTGGATTCAAATAAGTTGGTTCTTAATTTTTTTGAGAATTTGAAAAAATTAAATCGATTTGAAAGACGTTCATGAATTTGAAAAAAAATTGCGGGTTTGAAAAAGTTCACCGATTTCATGGGTTGAAAAAAGTTCATGGGTTGAAAAAAAGGTTCACAATTTTGAAAGAAGTTCGTTTGTTTGAAACTGTTCTTGAATTTTAGAAATGATCATTTTTTTACAAAAAATCATGGATTCTGAAAGCATTCATGGATTTGAATAAGTTTGTGAATTCAGAAAAATGTTTGTGAATATGAAAAAAGTTTGTCGATTTGAAGACGTTCATGTAACGGTTCGTGGGTCTGAAAAGAGTTAACGAATTTTGCCTGAAAAGAGTTAACGAATTTTGCAAGTACACAAAAAAGTTGGCAGGTTTGACAAAATGTTCATGATTTAAAAAAAGTTCACGCATTCTATAAAATTTTCAAGGTTATAATTTTTTTTGTGAATAGAGAAACAATTATGGATTTCTAAAAAAATATTGGAATTTGCGAAATTGGAATTCCATGAACACATTTTGTAATTCCATGGATCTAAAAATATATTTCATGAAAAATATTGGAACTAAATGAACACCTTTTGAATTTTGTGGACATTACTTTGAATTTTGTAAACAAAAACATGCAATGAACATTGTTTGAAAGTCATCAACATTATCAGAATTTCATGAACCCTTTTTGGATCCCATTCCCAACATCAGATGAGTTAAGAACACACTCAAAACAACTCTAGGTTAGCAACCCAGTACATGTTAAATATTTGTATAATTATAACTGGGCCATAATGACCAATGCACGCTTAATCATTGAGACACCAGGAGCTAGCTGCTCGGTTTAGTAGCGAACATAATGGACAACAATTTACTTGTACCAAGTAAAATACCAACATCATCAAAATGGCTTTGATTGACTGCAGTAAAATGAAAACATGATGATGCAGTTTAGCGACGGATACACTTCTCACATGTATGTGTGAAGAGTCGGGCCGACACTTTACTATAATTGTAGCCAGATGTTAACAATGACAATCAAAAGTTGAAGCAATGGAAGAGGAATCCACAAATCATAGATACATCCACCAACTAAATCCACAAAAAGAGAGGAAGAGGAAGAGAAAGAAAAGTGAATTATCCATAAGGTGCTGAATTATGACTCTCACCATGTCATGACAACCACTTGTGTCGGAGCAGATCAGCATTGGCCTAGGATTCCTGACGACATGCAGGAGCAGATCAGCCTCGACCGCGGTGGAGATGAGGCGTCGAAAAGAAGCCCCTCGTTCTTGTCGTTAGCCTCTGGCTCTGGCGGAGCTATCCGTGCAGGGACCGCGTGCAAGAGTGGATTGGCCTCAACCATGGTGTAAATGATGCGACAACAAGCATGTCATCGTCCTCACCACCTGCCTATGGATCGGGAAAAGGAGGCCTCGCCATGGCCGGATGGTTTAGGGTTTAGGGTTAGGCTGCCCTCGTGATGCAAAAATGACTGGGAGGCATGAGGCAGGCGTCGGCGGTGCTTGGCGCTTCGAGCATGAACCATTGTGTATCTATTTATGATTGGATGGCTTGTCAGTTATAGACGACGAACAAGAACAATTGCGCATGGGAGAGAAATCACACAGTCCATTGAGAACGAAAAGAAAATTGTTGCCTTTATTTAGTTGAGAACATGAATAGGATTTAGAGATAGAAATTAATGGATGGGCGGTTAATTGGCTAGGCCCATGTGTTGAGGGGAAGGTAGCGACCCATCCACCGTGCGGGAGGCAACGCAAGAAATGATTATGTGGCGCATGGATATTTCTCATTTTGCTGAGGTGGCAACTATACTATGGTGGATGTGTTTCATGTTAAGATAAATAAGGTAGCGAGGATGAACTTTTTTTGGAAATATGCCCTAGAGGCAATAATAAATTGGTTATTATTATATTTCCTTGTTCATGATAATCGTTTATTATCCATGCTAAAATTGTATTGATAGGAAACTCAGATACATGTGTGGATACATAGACAACACCATGTCCCTAGTAAGCCTCTAGTTGACTAGCTCGTTGATCAATAGATGGTTATGGTTTCCTGACCATGGACATTGGATGTCGTTGATAACGGGATCACATCATTACGAGAATGATGTGATGGACAAGACCCAATCCTAAGCCTAGCACAAGATCGTGTAGTTCGTCTGCTAAATCTTTTCTAATGTCAAGTATCATTTCCTTAGACCATGAGATTGTGCAACTCCCGGATACCGTAGGAATGCTTTGGGTGTACCAAACGTCACAACGTAACTGGGTGGCTATAAAGGTGCACTACAGGTATCTCCGAAAGTGTCTGTTGGGTTGGCACGAATCGAGACTGGGATTTCTCACTCCGTGTAAACGGAGAGGTATCTCTGGGCCCACTCGGTAGGACATCATCATAATGTGCACAATGTGACCAAGGAGTTGATCACGGGATGATGTGTTACGGAACGAGTAAAGAGACTTGCCGGTAACGAGATTGAACAAGGTATCGGGATACCGACGATCGAATCTCGGGCAAGTAACATACCGATAGACAAAGGAAATTGTATACGGGATTGATTGAATCCCCGACATCGTGGTTCATCCGATGAGATCATCGTGGAACATGTGGGAACCAACATGGGTATCCAGATCCCGCTGTTGGTTATTGACCGGAGAACGTCTCGGTCATGTCTGCATGGTTCCCGAGCCTGTAGGGTCTACACACTTAAGGTTCGATGACGCTAGGGTTATAGGGAATAGATATACGTGGTTACCGAATGTTGTTCGGAGTCCCGGATGAGATCCCGGACGTCATGAGGAGTTCCGGAATGGTCCGGAGGTAAAGATTTATATATGGGAAGTCCTGTTTTGGTCACCGGAAAAGTTTCGGGTGCTATCGGTAACGTACCGGGACCACCGGGAGGGTCCCGGGGGTCCACCAGGTGGGGCCACCGGCCCCAGAGGGCTGCGTGGGCCAAGTGTGGGAAGGGACCAGCCCCTAGGTGGGCTGGTGCGCCTCCCACAAGGGGCCCAGGGCGCAGGAAGGGGGGGAAGGGAAAACCCTAGGCTCAGATGGGCCTAAGGCCCGCCTAGTGGTGCGCCCCCCTCTCTCCCCCTTGGCCGCCCCTCCAAGTCCCATCTAGGGCTGGCCGCACCCCTTTGGGTGGAACCCTAGATGGGGGCGCAGCCCCTCCCCCTCCCCTATAGATAGTGGGGTTTTTGGGGCTGCCAGACACATGAGAACATCTCCCTCATAGCGCAGCCCTACCCCTCTCCCTCCTCGTCTCTCGCAGTGCTTGGCGAAGCCCTGCTGGAGTACCGCGCTCCTCCACCACCACCACGCCGTCGTGCTGCTGCTGGACGGAGTCTTTCCCAACCTCTCCCTTTCTCCTTGCTGGATCAAGGCGTGGGAGACGTCACCGGGCTGCACGTGTGTTGAACACGGAGGCGCCGTGGTTCGGCGCTTAGATCGGAATCAACTGCGAACTGAATCGCTACGTGTACGACTCCTTCATCCGCGTTCTTGCAACGCTTCCGCATCGCGATCTACAAGGGTATGTAGATGCACTCCCCTTCCCCTCGTTGCTAGATTACTCCATAGATTGATCTTGGTGATGCGTAGAAAATTTTGAATTTCTGCTACGTTCCCCAACAGTGGCATCATGAGCTAGGACTATGCGTAGTTTCTATGCACGAGTAGAACACAAAGTAGTTGTGGGCGTCGATTTTGTCAATTTACTTGCCGTTACTATTCTTATCTTGATTCGGCGACATCGTGGGATGAAGCGGCCCGGACCGACCTTACACGTACTCTTACGTGAGACAGGTTCCACCGACTGACATGCACTAGTTGCATAAGGTGGCTAGCGGGTGTCTGTCTCTCCCACTTTAGTCGGATCGGATTCGATGAAAAGGGTCCTTATGAAGGGTAAATAGAAATTGGCATATGACGTTGTGGCTTTTGCGTAGGTAAGAAACGTTCTTGCTAGAATCCCATAGCAGCCACGTAAAACATGCAACAACAATTAGAGGACGTCTAACTTGTTTTTGCAGGGTATGCTATGTGATGTGATATGGCCAAAAGGATGTGATGAAGGATATATGCGATGTATGAGATTGATCATGTTCTTGTAATAGGAATCACGACTTGCATGTCGATGAGTATGACAACCGGCAGGAGCCATAGGAGTTGTCTTAATTTATTGTATGACCTGCGTGTCAATGAAAACGCCATGTAATTACTTTACTTTATTGCTAATCGTTAGCCATAATAGTAGAAGTAATAGTTGGCGAGACAACTTCATGAAGACACAATGATGGAGATCATGGTGTCATGCCGGTGACGAAGGTGATCATGCCGCGCCTCGAAGATGGAGATCAAAGGCGCAGGATGATATTGGCCATATCACATCACTTTATGATTTGCATGTGATGTTTATCATGTTCACATCTTATTTGCTTAGAACGACGGTAGCATAAATAAGATGATCCCTCACTAAAATATCAAGAGACGTGTTCCCCCTAACTGTGCACCGTTGCGAAGGTTCGTTGTTTCGAAGCACCACGTGATGATCGGATGTGATAGATTCTAACGTTCGAATACAACGGGTGTTGACGAGCCTAGCATATACAGACATGGCCTCGGAACACATGCAACACACTTAGGTTGACTTGACGAGCCTAGCATGTACAGACATGGCCTCGGAACACAAGAGATCGAAAGGTCGAACATGAGTCGTATAGTAGATGCGATCAACATGGAGATGTTCACCGATGATGACTAGTCCGTCTCACGTGATGATCGGACACGGCCTAGTTTGACTCGGATCATGTATCACTTAAATGACTAGAGGGATGTCTATCTGAGTGCGATTTCATTAAATAATCAGATGAACTTCATTATCATGAACATAGTCAAAAGGTCTTTGCAAATTATGTCATAGCTTACGCTTTAGCTCTACTGTTTAAGATATGTTCCTAGAGAAAATTTAGTTGAAAGTTGATAGTAGCAATTATGCGGACTGGGTCCGTAAACTGAGGATTGTCCTCATTGCTGCACAGAAGGCTTATGTCCTTAATGCACCGCTCGGTGTGCTGAACCTCAGCGTCGTCTGTAGATGTTGCGAAACATCTGACATACACGTTTTGATGACTACGTGATAGTTCAGTGCATAATGCTAACGGTTTAGAATTGTGGCACCAAAGACGTTTTGAAATGTCACAGAACACATGAGATGTTCCGAAGACTGAAATTGGGATTTCAGACTAGTGCCCACGTCAAGAGGTATGAGACCTCTGACAAGTTTCTTAAGCCTGCAAACTAAGGGAGAAAAGCTCAATCGTTGAGCATGTGCTCAGATTGTCTGAGTACTACAATCACTTGAATCGAGTGGGAGTTAATCTTCCAGATGAGATAGTGATGGTTCTCCATAGTCACTTCCACCAAGCTATTAGAGCTTCGTGATGAACTATAACATATCAGGGATAGACATGATGATCCTTGAGCAACTCGCGATGTTTGACACCGCGAAAGTAGAAATCAAGAAGGAGCATCAATTGTTGATGGTTAGTGAAACCACTAGTTTCTAGAAGGGCAAGGGCAAGAAGGGATACTTCATGAAACGGCAAATCAGTTGCTGTTCTCGTGAAGAAACCCAAGGTTGAACCCAAACCCAAGACTAAGTGCTTCTGTAATGAGGGGAACGGTCACTGAAGCGGAACTACCCTAGATACTTGGTAGATGAGAAGGCAGGCAAGGTCGACAGAAGTATATTGGATATACATTATATGAATGTGTACTTTACTAGTACTCCTAGCAGCACCAGGGTATTAGATACCGGTTCGGTTGCTAAGTGTTAGTAACTCGAAATAAAAGCTGCGGAATAAACGGAGACTAGCTAAAGGTGAGATGACGATATGTGTTGGAAGTGTTTCCAAGGTTGATGTGATCAAGCATCGCATGCTCCCTCTACCATCGAGATTGGTGTTAAACCTAAATAATAATTATTTGGTGTTGAGCATAAACATGATTGGATTATGTTTATCGCAATACGGTTATTCATTTAAGGAGAATAATGGTTACTCTGTTTATTTGAATAATACCTTCAATGGTCTTGCACCTAAAATGAATCTCGATCGTAGTGATACACATGTTCATGCCAAAAGATATAAGATAGTAATGATAGTACCACATACGTGTGGCACTGCCACTTGAGTCATATTGGTATAAAATGCATGAAGAAGCTCCATGTAGATGGATCTTTGGACTCACTCGTTTTTTGAAAAGATTGAGACATGCGAACCATGTCTATTGGTATATATGCATGAAGAAACTCCATGCAGATGGATCGTTTGGACTCACTTGATTTTGAATCACTTGAGACATGCAAATCATACCACATGGGCAAGATGACTGAAAGGCCTCGTTTTCTGTAAGATGGAATAAGAAAGCAACTTGTTGGAAGTAATACATTTTGATGTGTGCAGTCCAATGAGTGCTGAGGCACGCAGTGGATATCGATATGTTCTTACTTCACGGATGATTTGAGTAGATGCTGAGAATATTTACTTGATGAAACACAAGTCTGAATTATTGAAAGGTTCAAGTATTTCAGAGTGAAGTTGAAGATCGTCGTGACAAGAGGATAAAATGTCTATGATATGATCATGGAGATATCTGAGTTACGAGTCTGGCACACAATTAAGACATTGTGGAAAGTGTTTCACAATTAATACCGCCTAGAACACCACAGTGTGATGGTGTGTCCGAACATCATAACTGCACCCTATTGGATATGGTGCATACCATGATGTCTCTTATCGAATTACCACTATCGTTTATGGGTTAGGCATTAGAGACAACCGCATTCACTTGAAAAGGGGCACCACACAATTCCGATGAGACGACACCGTTTAGAGAAACCTAAGTTGTCGTTTCTTGAAAGTTTGGGGCTACGATGCTTATGTGAAAAAGTTTCAGGCTGATAAGCTCGAACCCAAAGCGGATAAATGCATCTTCATAGAATACCCAAAACAGTTGGGTATACCTCCTATTTCAGATCTGGAAGCAAAAGTAATTGCTTCTAGAAACGAGTCCTTTCTCGAGGAAAAGTTTCTCTCGAAAGAATTGAATGGGAGGATGGTGGAGACTTGATAAGGTTATTGAACCATCACTTCAACTAGTGTATAGCAGGGCACAGGAAGTTGTTCCTGTGGCACCTACACCAATTGAAGTGGAAGCTTATGATAGTGATCATGAAACTTCGGATCAAGTCACTACCAAAACTCGTAGGACGACGAGGATGCGTACTACTTCAGAGTGGTACGTGATCCTGTCTTGGAAGTCATGTTGCTAGACAACAATGAACCTACGAGCTATGGAGAAGCGATGGTGGGCCCGGATTCCGACGAATGGCTTGAGGCCATGAAATCCGAGAGAGGATCCATGTATAAAAGCAAAGTACAGACTTTGGAAGAAATACTTGATAGTCGTAAGGCTGTTGGGTGCAGATGGATTTTAAAAGGAAGACAGACAATGATGGTAAGTGTCACCATTAAGAAAGCTCGGCTTGTCGTTAAGATGTTTTCCGACAAGTTCAAGGAGTTGACTACGATGAGAATTTCTCACTCGTAGCGATGCTAAGAGTCTGTTGGAATTGTATTAGCAGTTACTGCATTATTTATGAAATCTTGCATATAGGATATCAAAACATTGTTTCCTCGACGATTTTCTTGAGGAAAGGTTGTATGTGATACAACCAGAAGGTTTTGTCAATCCTGAAAGATGCTAAGAAGTATGCAAAGCTCTAGCAATCCTTCTAAGGACTGGAGTAAGCATCTCGGAGTTGGAATGTACGCTTTGATGAGATGATCAAAGATTTTGGGTTTATACAAGGTTTATGAGAAACTTGTATTTCCAAAGAAGTGAGTGGGAGCACTATAGAATTTCTGATGAGTATATGTTGTTGAGATATTGTTGATCAGAAATGATGTAGAATTTCTGGAAAGCATACAGGGTTATTTGAAAAGTGTTTTTCAATGGAAAACCTGGATTAAGCTACTTGAACATTGAGCATCAAGATCTATAAGGATAGATCAAAATCGCTTAATAGTACTTTCAAATGAATACATACCGTGACAAGTTTTGAAGGAGTTCAAAATAGATCAGCAAAGAAGGAGTTCTTGGCTGTGTTACAAGGTGTGAGTATTGAGTAAGACTCAAGACCTGACCATAGCAGAAGAGAGAGAAAGGACGAAGGTCGTCCCCTATGCTTTAGACGTAGGCTCTACAGTATGCTATGTTGTGTACCGCACATGAAGTGTGCCTTGCCATGAGTTGGTCAAGGGGTACAATAGTGATCCGGGAATGGATCACATGACAGCGGTCGAACTTATCCTTAGTATCTAGTGGACTAAGGAATTTTCTCGATTATGGAGGTGAAAAGGAGTTCGTCGTAAAGGGTTATGTCGATGCGAACTTTGACACTAATCCGGATGACTCTGAGTGGTAAACCGGATTCGTATAGTAGAGCAGTTATTTGAAATGGCTCCAAGTAGCGCGTGGTAGCATCCACAAGGTGACATAGATATTCGTAAAGCACACACGGATCTGGAAGGTTCAGACCCGTTGACTAATAACCTCTCTCACAAGCATAACATGATCAAACCAGAACTCATTGAGTGTTAATCACATAGTGATGTGAACTAGACTGTTGACTCTAGTAAACTCTTTGGATGTTGGTCACATGGTGATGTGACCTGTGAGTGTTAATCACATGGTGATGTGACCTGTGAGTGTTAATCACATGGTGATGTGAACTAGATTATTGACTCTAGTGCAAGTGGGAGACTATTGGAAATATGCCCTAGAGGCAATAATAAATTGGTTATTATTATATTTCCTTGTTCATGATAATCGTTTATTATCCATGCTAAAATTGTATTGATAGGAAACTCAGATACATGTGTGGATACATAGACAACACCATGTCCCTAGTAAGCCTCTAGTTGACTAGCTCGTTGACCAATAGATGGTTACGGTTTCCTGACCATGGACATTGGATGTCGTTGATAACGGGATCACATCATTAGGAGAATGATGTGATGGACAAGACCCAATCCTAAGCCTAGCACAAGATCGTGTAGTTTGTCTGCTAAAGCTTTTCTAATGTCAAGTATCATTTCCTTAGACCATGAGATTGTGCAACTCCCGGATACCGTAGGAATGCTTTGGGTGTACCAAACGTCACAACGTAACTGGGTGGCTATAAAGGTGCACTACAGGTATCTCCGAAAGTGTCTGTTGGGTTGGCACGAATCGAGACTGGGATTTCTCACTCCGTGTAAACGGAGAGGTATCTCTGGGCCCACTCGGTAGGACATCATCATAATGTGCACAATGTGACCAAGGAGTTGATCACGGGATGATGTGTTACGGAACGAGTAAAGAGACTTGCCGGTAACGAGATTGAACAAGGTATCGGGATACCGACGATCGAATCTCGGGCAAGTAACATACCGATAGACAAAGGAAATTGTATACGGGATTGATTGAATCCCCGACATCGTGGTTCATCCGATGAGATCATCGTGGAACATGTGGGAACCAACATGGGTATCCAGATCCCGCTGTTGGTTATTGACCGGAGAACGTCTCGGTCATGTCTGCATGGTTCCCGAGCCTGTAGGGTCTACACACTTAAGGTTCGATGACGCTAGGGTTATAGGGAATAGATATACGTGGTTACCGAATGTTGTTCGGAGTCCCGGATGAGATCCCGGACGTCATGAGGAGTTCCGGAATGGTCCGGAGGTAAAGATTTATATATGGGAAGTCCTGTTTTGGTCACCGGAAAAGTTTCGGGTGCTATCGGTAACGTACCGGGACCACCGGGAGGGTCCCGGGGGTCCACCAGGTGGGGCCACCGGCCCCAGAGGGCTGCGTGGGCCAAGTGTGGGAAGGGACCAGCCCCTAGGTGGGCTGGTGCGCCTCCCACAAGGGGCCCAGGGCGCAGGAAGGGGGGGAAGGGAAAACCCTAGGCTCAGATGGGCCTAAGGCCCGCCTAGTGGTGCGCCCCCCTCTCTCCCCCCTTGGCCGCCCCTCCAAGTCCCATCTAGGGCTGGCCGCACCCCTTTGGGGGGAACCCTAGATGGGGGCGCAGCCCCTCCCCCTCCCCTATATATAGTGGGGTTTTTGGGGCTGCCAGACACATGAGAACATCTCCCTCATAGCGCAGCCCTACCCCTCTCCCTCCTCGTCTCTCGCAGTGCTTGGCGAAGCCCTGCTGGAGTACCGCACTCCTCCACCACCACCACGCCGTCGTGCTGCTGCTGGACGGAGTCTTTCCCAACCTCTCCCTTTCTCCTTGCTGGATCAAGGCGTGGGAGACGTCACCGGGCTGCACGTGTGTTGAACACGGAGGCGCCGTGGTTCGGCGCTTAGATCGGAATCAACTGCGAACTGAATCGCTACGTGTACGACTCCTTCATCCGCGTTCTTGCAACGCTTCCGCATCGCGATCTACAAGGGTATGTAGATGCACTCCCCTTCCCCTCGTTGGTAGATTACTCCATAGATTGATCTTGGTGATGCGTAGAAAATTTTGAATTTCTGCTACGTTCCCCAACACTTTTAGGTATTAATGATGTCATTACCCTACTTTTTCTAGCCAAACAAGCCCTTTTCTAGTTGTTGACGCCTTGCGATGTTTAACTACGACGTGTTTTATTTCAGCTATGCATAGTGTGATGGTCAATTATGCAATGTGATGTTTAAGTATGCATTGGTCAGTGCAATGGCTATATGTGATTGTTGTTAAGCCAGTTTCAGTTAGCATGCCTTTCCATTTTTAACTCTGTTAATTTACTAGCATATTAAATCTTCACAATCAAGCTATCATTGATATCATGATAATTTTAGTTTTATGTCAATATGTACTTACATAGAGCGACGATGGGAGATGTTGTTTACCCATCGAGGTTAGCTTCATCCCATGGATCATATTACATCATTGTGTAATTGAAGTTTACTTTCTAATATATACTCTTGCTTGTAGGTACATATGTCAGGGGTAAAGATCCACCCTTTGACCACTTTTATGTGTGGCGCAACTATATATTCATGAACCAACATCAAGGAAGGAAACTAAGAAAGGTCGTTAGGATAAAGAGATGGATGATGACAATTAAAATATTTGTTTACACTTTATCCAACTCAATGATGGACTTTAGGATGGTAAGAGCTATGTAGCCTTTTTTCTCCTGCCAATGGTGACAACTTAGCCAACAAGATCTATATATTTTTGTTTTTAGTGGTTACCAAAGCAGTTTATCGAAGATTACCTGGCAAACTATGTGAATGATGTTGATGCAAAAAAATTAAAACATTTCAGCACGACTACTATGATGAACTTGAATTCTTTCTTAAGACCGTGAAAAGATAGGTGAGTGATCATCACATGGGAATGGACTAAAGTTGTTCCTAGCTTCGGCGGGGAGGAGGGCACAACATGAACATTCCGCTTCTTCACCCACACTAACAACTAGAATGTGTTTTTTAGAGAAAAGGCTCATAAGCCCGGCTTTGTATTAACAAATCCATCAACTAGCCAGGAGGACAAATCACAGAGGATTACAGAGAGAAAAAAAATTAAAAACAACAAGAAGAAAAGAAAAACAGCAGATACGGAGCATTCGATATAACAACTCAAAAGGCAACTGCCGCTGCGAACAAGCAGCGCTGATGCCATCGCCCTATGCTAGGACCAACACTGGAGGGAAGCAAGTCTTGAATGAAGACACCGCCGAGGACTCATCGTGCCCTTGACCGAACTCGAAAGGCTATCATGGACCAGAAACCAAGTGTCTTCGCCACCACAGAGGGCCAAAACCCTCTTGTCCTGGCTCGTTGGACGCCGCACCATCGACAAGCAAAGAGAATAACCAGATCCCACTTAGACTGTACACCATGGCTGCCAAGTGGAGGAGCAAGCGCAGACCAACAAACTTGGGCCGAACTCCGCCGAGGTACCATCACTGCCACCAGCTCAGCCACAACACAGGACGAAAGCCGTCAGAGCATCTACAAGTGAACAAGGCCGGCACAATAGGACCTCACCAACAACCCCACAACAGAGAGATTCGCCGGAGCGCAAGGCGCCCACCATACAGGGTACTGAAGGAAATATGCGCTAGAGGCAATAATAAAGTTATTATTTATATTTCCTTACATCATGATAAATGTTTATTATTCATGCTAGAATTGTATTAACCGGAAACTTAGTACATGTGCGAATACTGCTACCTCTTGAGCAATGCGTTGGTTTTCCCTTGAAGAGGAAAGGGTGATGCAGTAAAGTAGCATAAGTATTTCCCTCCGTTTTTGAGAACCAAGGTATCAATCCAGTAGGAGACCACGCTCAAGTCCCACGCACCTACACAAACAAATAAGAACCTTGCAACCAACGCGAAAAAGGGGTTGTCAATCCCTTCACGGCCACTTGCAAAAGTGAGATCTGATAGAGATGATAAGATAATATTTTTGGTATTTTTATGATAAAGACTAAAAGTAAAGAAAGAAAAATAAACGGTAGATTAATATGATAGAGAATAGACCCGGGGGCCATAGGTTTCACTAGTGGCTTCTGTCAAGAGCATAAGTATTACGGTGGGTAAACAAATTACTGTCGAGCAATTGATAGAATTGAGCATAGTTATGAAAATATCTAGGTATAATCATGTACATAGGCATCACGTCCGTGACAAGTAGACCGACTCCTGCCTGCATCTACTACTATTACTCCACACATCGACCACCATCCAGCATGCATCTAGAGTATTAAGTTCATAAGAACGGAGTAACGCTTTAAGCAAGATGACATGATGTAGAGGGATAAACTCATGCAATATGATATAAACCCCATCTTTTTATCCTCGATGGCAACAATACAATAAGTGTCGTTTCCCCTACTATCACCGGGATCGAGCACCGCAAGATTGAACCCAAAGCTAATCACATCTCCCATTGCAAGAAAGATCAATCTAGTAGGCCACACCGAACTGATAATTCAAAGAGACTTGCAAAGATAACCAATCATACATAAAAGAATTCAGAGGAGATTCAAATATTGTTCATAGATAATCTTGATCATAAACCCACAATTCATCGGATCTCGACAAAACACACCGCAAAAGAAGATTACATCGAATAGATCTCCAAGAGAATCGAGGAGACTTTGTATTGAGATCCAATGAGAGAGAAGAAGCCATCTAGCTAATAACCACGGACCCTGTGACGCCCCCGATTTGACCGTACACTAATCATGCACGCAAATGTGTACGATCAAGATCAGGGACTCATGGGAAGATATCACAACACAACTCTACAACATAAATAAGTCACACAAGCATCATAATACAAGCCAGGGGCCTCGAGGGCTCGAATACAGTTGCTCGATCATAGACGAGTCAGCGGAAGCAACAATATCTGAGTACAGACATAAGTTAAACAAGTTTGCCTTAAGAAGGCTAGCACAAAAGTAGCAACGATCGAAAAGGCAAGGCCTCCTGCCTGGGACCTCCTAACTACTCCTCGAAGCCGAACTCCATGTAGAATCATCCTCGGGATCTCTAGCTCCTGGACTCCAGCATCTGGTTGCGACAATCCGGTATAGAAAGGGAAAAAGAGGGAGAAAAGCAACCGTGAGTACTCATCCAAAGTACTCGCAAGCAAGGAGCTACACTACATATGCATGGGTATATGTGTAAAGGGCCATATCAGTGGACTGGACTGCAGAATGCCAGAATAAGAGGGGGATAGCTAATCCTGTCGAAGACTACGCTTCTGGCCATCTACATCTTGCAGCATGTAGAAGAGAGTAGATTGAAGTCCTCCAATTAGCATCGTATAGCATAATCCTACCCGGCTGTTCCCGCGTAGCTGGTTAGTGCGTATAGACCAAATGGCAGACTCAGATCAAATACCAAGATCTCGTTAAGCGTGTTAAGTATCCGCGAATGCCGACCAGGGCCAGGCCCACCTCTCTCCTAGGTGGTCTCAACCTGCCCTGTCGTTCCGCCACAAAGTAACAGTCGGGGGCCATCAGGAACCCAGGCCCACCTCTACCGGGGTGGAGCCACCTGTCCTTTCAGCCCCCTCATCAGAATCACTTGCGGGTACTCCTCGAGCCGACCCGACTTTAGTCACCACATGTGTCATGTATATAATGTATATAGTATATACCCATGATCACCTCCCGAAGTGATCACGGCCCAGTAGTATAGCATGGCAGACGGACAAGAGTGTAGGGCCACTGATGGAACACTAGCATCCTATACTAAGCAGTAGGATAGCAGGTAAGGGTAACAACTGTAGCAACAATGACAGGCTATGCATCAGGATAGGATTAACGGAAAGCAGTAACATGCTACACTACTCTAATGCTAGCAGTATAGAGAAGAATAGGCGATATCTGGTGATCAAGGGGGGGCTTGCCTGGTTGCTCTGGCAAGTAGGAGGGGTCGTCAACACCGTAATCGAACTGGGGGTCACCGGCAGTCTCAGGGTCTACCGGAAAGAAGTAACGGAGGGGGAACACAATAAATAACAGAGCAACCAGATGTAACACAAAGCAAGACGCAGCAATACGTTGTGCTAGGGGTGGCCTAACACATGGATAGGTGATACCGGCGAAGGGGGGAACTTCCGAGAAAATATCCCCGGTGTTTCGCGTTTTCGGACAGATGAACCGGAGGGGAAAAGTCGCGTGTTTGCTATGCTAGGTATGTGTGGCAGACAAACGGGCTGCGTATCCAGATTCGTCTCGTCGTTCTGAGCAACTTTCATGTACAACATTTTTTCATCCGAGCTACAGATTATTTTATATTAATTCCTAAAGATTTAATCATTTTCTGGGATTATTATTATTTAATTAATTCAAAAAAGAATTAATGCGGCATCGTGACATCAGCGGTCAAAGTTGACCGTTGACCAGTCAACGGACGGGTGGGGTGCGTTAGTCATTGACTGTTATCCTAATTAACAGTTTTACTTAGTTTAGTTAGCTAATTATATTAATTAACACATGTTAATTAACTTAATTTATTGTCCTAATTAATTAATTATTATTTTAGAATTCTTTTTTTATTTTCGTTTCTGAGGGCTGGGGCCCATTTGTCATTTGCTAAGAGGTCATAGCGGGCGCGGGCAAACGGGCAGCGGTGCGGGCACCTGAACAGGCGCTTGCCCGAGGTCACAAGGGGAGGGGGCTCCGATGAGCCGTGGGAGCAGCCGCGGATGGGGACCGGCGCGGCCCGGGGGCGGAGCGGGGTTCGTGCAGCGCGCGTGCGGCGACGGGTGCGAGCGGCAGAAGCCAGCGATGGCGGAGCAGAGGCGGGGCACGGTCGCGGCCGCAGGCGACGTGAAGCGGCACAGTGGGCGGCGACGGGGTCGCAGGCGAGGTGCTAGTGCGAGTGGGGGGGGGGCGCGGGATGTGGTGGCCGAACGCAGGCGCGCGTGGGCCGGCGGCGAGATGCGTGCGCGCGGCCAGAGCGCGTGCGGGGCGGTGGTGGCTGCGAGTGGGCGCCGGAGCGCGTGCGCGACAGAGAGGAGGGGAAGGCGGGAAGGTGTTCCTCACCCCCGTTGTAGAGGTGCGGCGGCGTGGCTCGAGGAGGCCGGTGGGGTAGGGGCGACAGCGAGGCGACGGGGCGGAGGAGCACGGTGTTGGGTATGCAAGGCAGCACCGGGTGGCGTCAGGCTCGGCGAGGCGGCGCCGGGCGTCGGCGATGACGACGGGATTGGGGGCGGCGCGTCTAGATCGGGGAGAGGGGGGCGCCGAGGAAAGTGGGGGGATCGGGGAAGGATGTGGGGTGGGTCGTGGGGTAGTTAGGGTTTGGGGTGTGGGCGCTAGGCCATATAGGCGAGTGGGTAACGGGTGGGCCGGCTGGGCCGGCCGGCTGGAGTAGCCAGCTGGCCCACGACCAAGTGGAGGGGAGGGGTTCTGTTTACCTTTTATTTTAGTTTTGTTTCTTTTTTTCTGTTTTGTTTTAGTTTTAAATTTATTTTAGTTCTGTTAATATATTGTTAGTACCTATATTAGTGTTTCAAAATACCCCAATGCCACAAAAAGTTTGGTGACAAAATAAAACAGTTTAGTATTTTATTAACTGTAAAAGGCATTTAATTAATTGTTTTTTCTATTGTCTTATTTATGTTAGAGTAGTTAACAGTTTATAAAAGTTTGGTTTCTCCACCATAATTACTTATGCATTATTTGGCACAACCCGAACAATTTGGTTTTAATATTTGAAAACTTTTATTGTTTGCCTGTAATTAAATTTTGAATTTGTTTCGTTTTTGAACTGTCGAGAGTTTATCAATAGTAACCAAGGTGACGTGGCATCATTGGCGGGAGATCACTGTAGCTTAATTATCCGGGCGTCACAATTCTCCTCCACTACAAGAAATCTCGTCCCGAGATTTAAGAGGTAGAGTAAGGGGGAAAGTTCTGGTTACGATATTCTAACGGATCTTCTTGAAGAAGTCAATGCCTTTCGCTGATGTCTTCATTTCTTTATTCCATTGCATCATGATGACGTCGTCGTCCTTTCTTCAGGAACTCCATCGTACTTACGAAGGACAAGGGGTAACTTCGGAATAACAGACCTCTGAACGATTGACTATCTGGTTGATAACATCGGGGAAGGTGGCGGAAAGTAACTCTCGAATGGAAATTTAAGACAATATCGAGAGCAAAGTAAGGAGGTATCATGGGGAAGTTTCGAGCGGGCAGGCAATCGTTCGATGCCTGAAGGGTTCAGAGCAACGGGAATAAGTATTGTGTCTGATACCAAAATTGATGATCTCACGAAAGGTGGCACGTGAATTACATACGAAGCCAAACATGAGAAATAACCTTGGGAACAGGGGTTGTACAAGAGAGTCAGGTTTCGATCCTGTGGAACTGTGGGTTATGGGCCCACCATGTGGTTTTTTTATAGGAGCAGTGACATCTTGCACGGTCATGATAGCAAGGCATGTCAGAGAGTACCCTGTCAGTTATGTCGGCAACACGTTGGTACCAAGGGCGAGGGACGAAGAGAACCATTTTCCCGCTCGTTGAAACGAGGCGGACCAATAGGCAAGTTCTCATCCATCGGTGGCTACCGAAATGTCCTCAACAAAAGTAACATGGTCTACTGAGAGAGTCGTACAACGAGGTTCTCAACTAAGCAGGGAATTATCTCTGCTCAGCTAAGTCAGATTACAAGAAAGGTTAAACAAAACAATGGAAAGGAAATTATGATTATCAAAGTAAACAGAACAATGGAAAGGAAAATGTGTTTAAACACATATTTCAAGGGTATAACCTTCCCAAGGTCAAGCAGAGCATGATATCCATGACATGATATAATGTAGAAAACCCTTTGGGTAAGCGGAGAGAAATTTCAAGACATTACCCATACAGCGGTGTTTGGATAATTGAGTAGGAAACATTTAGCATTGGGCTCCAAATGTTCTTGTTGAAAATCGGAGTATCACAAACATGCTTCGAGATAGCATCGACATGGACTTCAAGCAAAGGTCAGACTTCGGAAACACAAAGGATCCATCAGGAACAACTTATAGAGTAAGTATTACAATTTCCTCATGGAAGAATAGCTAACCTTGCTAGAAAGGGAAAACTTATAACAATAGGTGCTCCGGCCAGGTGTGCTAGGCATGACATCACCTTACCCGGTCATGTAAAGATGTTATAACTCTTGGAAATATGTTCCAACCATCATATCTGACCGAGATTCAGATCTGATTGGTGTCACGATACCTCAGACTTAGGATGCCTGAGAAGAAAAGGTGCGACACAATTTGAAGAGATGACATTGTAAGATTCTGGGGAAATGAACTATGGAAGCGAGTTCCGAAACAAGAGTTCATCAGTAAACCAACGAGAGGATGAGGAGGTGACTGGTGGAATCAGCGACAATTCATCGAGATTAACAAAAGATGGATTTCCACAACTATGTGAACAAGGGGATAACATTTGTCAGATCAAATGGTATAATGATGTATGCTCGAGAAAAATATACACAATTAAACATTGGTTGAAAGGTGCAACCGAAATATGGGCTGGGTTGCACGACCAACGTCCGAATGGTGATTTAATAATCAATAGTCTAAGAACGAACGGCCGACCATTAACTTCAAAGCAATAGGGTTGCTAGAAGGGC
Source organism: Aegilops tauschii subsp. strangulata (assembly GCF_002575655.3). Classification (NCBI taxonomy): domain Eukaryota; kingdom Viridiplantae; phylum Streptophyta; class Magnoliopsida; order Poales; family Poaceae; genus Aegilops; species Aegilops tauschii. Next base: position 118,659,542 of record NC_053041.3, on the reverse strand, counting down.
AGAATCCAAACAGCACCGCTCACTTGTTGGTACCCCGGTTGGAACCAACACGAGGACCCAAGAATGAATGGTGATGGTGAAAGGTATCACCATAGCAAGAGTTCTTAAGAGGTGGTGAAATTCCCACGACATTCTTGACATAAAAGGTGGTAATATTTCAAGGTAAAGAAGAACAATGCTGGGTAGCAAGGAACTCAAGGTACAACACAAAATACGAACAAGTTTGTGTTGGAGGGAAGGCAATAAAGTGGCCGATGATAACACAACTCTTCGAGGGCAAGGATGGTATTTCTCTTCATGAATCCGATTGATATCCAGGACGAGCTCATAAGGTTGATTATGACCACGACACATTTGTCGAGAGATTTCAAGAAGATGTAATCAATTAGCGATGACATCAAGTCAAAGGAATGATGAAGCGAAAGGTTATTGGAACCATGGGTACGACACAAACTCGAAATCAAGCTTGTTGTTCAAGGCGAAATGATATGATGAGGAAGATCGACGTAAGCTAAGCTCATCATCAAAAATGATGCTCCGGGAAGAAGGACCAGGTAGCACAGTTAAAATTTAGCACGATAAGGAATAGACAATCAGGCTAGGAATGACTTGAAGGATTATTAAACTCATAAGCAACGAAAATTACTTAGGGTTATCGAACCGGAATGCGGAATCGGTTCACATATCGGTGTTCTCGGTTAACGACAATCCAGAACCCAGGAAAATTGGAATCGGTGAGAAATAACAGTTGATGAAGAACCCATAAGAAGTTATGCAGTTCCATGATATTTTCGAGATACCAGAGTGTAATACTCGACGGTAGATCAAACTAAAGGTTGGACATGTGCAAAGATCTGCAGAAGACAAGTGCTTAAACTTGTACGAGAAATGGTATTTAAAGGAGAACATGGTCCGAACCATGATTGCAAAAGGCCAGATCCCAGATATAAGATGAACTTATACCAAGGGAATAATTAATTTAAGAGAAGCTTTTAATGATAAGATCTACATCGTGTCCATGGGCATGAACACAAAGTTCAAGGTCGACTCCCACTTCTCTAATGCATAACCTTCATTCACTTCTCATTTTCGAAGAAGTTGTAATGTTGAAATATTATCTAGCAAAATACCAGAAGAGTAGGACTCGTGAAAACTTTCGAGGTTACACATATTAAGGAAGGCCTAGGTTCAACCCATCGGGGCATCATGGAAACATATATCACAAACTTCAGGGGTAAATAACTCAAGCTCGATAGTAGAGCATGGGTGACAAAACGAGAGGATACAATTTACTGAAGGCATTGTGTATCAAGGAAAGAACTTCTCGAGGTTTTTGTATACGAAAGACATTGTCGGATGATATTCCAACAAAGGATCCGATGGTCCATAGCGGAGCTGATGTGAGTATCGGCACACAACCAGAGGAAGAAACAATGTGAAGGCATTGGATTATAGAAGCAACTGACTAATTCAAAGCTCACATGTAAAGGAATTATAGTTTCCAAATCAAAGGATCAGAAGCAAATGCTCTGATTAAGGATGGATAACTTGAGTAAGCTTAGGGGTACAAACGACGACAATTTGATTGGTCGAGATCCAGCTCATGTTAAAAATGACGTCTGAGCCGGAAGGATGAATTCTAGGATATGATTGAGGATGGCGAGCATTCGCAACATATTGAATCAATGGACTCAAAATGATATTTGACAAAGGATGCCAATAAGATTACCAGACTTATGGGATTAACCATAATGCAAGCAAGCAAGAATTTCAAGAGCAAGAGGATGCTCAGGAGTTTTGGAAGATCGAATGGTATTTCGAAAACTTTTGTGAAACACATGAACAACTGGGAAAGAGCGGATACTCGATAAGCGCGAGGAATTATCCGTAACGGTATTCATGAGGATTTTTGGAAGATCGAATGGTATTTCAAAAACTTTTGTGAAACACATGAACAACTGGGAAAGAGCGGATACTCGATAAGCGCGAGGAATTATCCGTAACGGTATTCATGAGGCAAGGACTGTATAGCAGTAAGCTCAAAGGATTTTTGGAACAACGGAGAGCGGTTCGGGGCATCTTGTATTAACAAGATCAACTTGGAATAAAATTAAGAACGACGGGTGTAAGTATTTATCCATAGGGATAGATCAGTGGTAGGGAATTGCAAAAACAACGAGCACAAAGTCTCGAGAACATCGGGGAGTATCTTCGAAATCCTTCGGTGCACCAAGCAATCATCTGGAGTGTGGGGCTCTCTGGGAGGAAGTAGTTACGTGAACCTAGAGTCAGAGTTAGTAAAATCATTTCACCCGAATAGAAGAGAGGTCAGAGTCCCAGAGTATAGGTCGAGGAATAAAATATCCTAATACCACCCAATGGCAACGTGGGCCCGTAAGCCACACAGCCATGTTAGTAAAAGTTTTTTTATGACTAGACTCGACTTCGGCCAAGGAGTTGGAAAGGGGATTCCTACAGGCAGTCGGCTCTGATACCAACTTGTGACACCCCCGATTTGACCGTACACTAATCATGCATGCAAATGTGTACGATCAAGATCAGGGACTCACGGGAAGATATCACAACACAACTCTACCACATAAATAAGTCATACAAGCATCATAATACAAGCCAGGGGCCTCGAGGGCTCGAATACAATTGCTCGATCATAGACGAGTCAGTGGAAGCAACAATATCTGAGTACAGACATAAGTTAAACAAGTTTGCCTTAAGAAGGCTAGCACCAAAGTAGCAATGATCGAAAAGGCAAGGCCTCCTGCCTGGGACCTCCTAACTACTCCTCGAAGCCGAACTCCATGTAGAATCATCCTCGGGATCTCTAGCTCCTGGACTCCAGCATCTGGTTGCGGCAATCGGTATAGAAAGGGAAAAGAGGGAGAAAAGCAACCGTGAGTACTCATCCAAAGTACTCGCAAGCAAGGAGCTACACTACATATGCATGGTTATATGTGTAAAGGGCCATATCAGTGGACTGAACTGCAGAATGCCAGAATAAGAGGGGGATAGCTAATCCTGTCGAAGACTACGCTTCTGGCCATCTACATCTTGCAGCATGTAGAAGAGAGTAGATTGAAGTCCTCCAAGTAGCATCGTATAGCATAATCCTACCCGGCGATCCCCTCCTCGTCGCCCTGTTAGAGAGCGATCACCGGGTTATATCTGGCACTTGGAAGGGTGTGTTTTATTAAGTATCCAGTTCTATTTGTCATAAGGTCAAGGTACAACTCCGGGTCGTCCTTTTACCGAGGGACACGGCTATTCGAATAGATAAACTTCCCTGCAGGGGTGCACCACATAACCCAACACGCTCGATCCCATTTGGCCGGACACACTTTCCTGGGTCATGCTCGGCCTCGGAAGATCAACACGTCGCAGCCCCACCTAGGCTCAACAGAGAGGTCAGCACGCCGGTCTAAATCCTATGCGCGCAGGGGTCTGGGCCCATCGCCCATTGCACACCTGCATGTTGCGAGGGCGGCCGGAAGCAGACCTAGCCTAGCAGGCGTTCCAGTCCAATCCGGCGTGCGCCGCTCCGTCGCTGACGTCAAGAAGAACTTCGGCTGATACCACGACGTCGAGTGCCCATAACTGTTCCCGCGTAGCTGGTTAGTGCGTATAGACCAAATGGCCAGACTGAGATCAAATACCAAGATCTCGTTAAGCATGTTAAGTATCCGCGAACGCCGACCAGGGCCAGGCCCACCTCTCTCCTAGGTGGTCTCAACCTGCCCTGTCGCTCCGCCACAAAGTAACAGTCGGGGGCCGTCAGGAACCCAGGCCCAGCTCTACCTGGGTGGAGCCACCTGTCCTTTCAGCCCCCTCATCAGAATCACTTGCGGGTACTCCTCGAGCCGACCCGACTTTAGTCACCACATGTGTCATGTATATAATGTATATAGTATATACCCATGATCACCTCCCAAAGTGATCACGGCCCAGTAGTATAGCATGGCAGACGGACAAGAGTGTAGGGCCACTGATGGAACACTAGCATCCTATACTAAGCAGTAGGATAGCAGGTAAGGGTAACAACTGTAGCAACAATGACAGGCTATGCATCACGATAGGATTAACGGAAAGCAGTAACATGCTACACTACTCTAATGCAAGCAGTATAGAGAAGAATAGGCGATATCTGGTGATCAAGGGGGGGGGCTTGCCTGGTTGCTCTGGCAAGTAGGAGGGGTCGTCTACACCGTAATCGAACTGGGGGTCGCCCGCAGTCTCTGGGTCTACCGGAAAGAAGTAATGGAGGGGGAACACAATAAATAACAGAGCAATCAAATGTAACACAAAGCAAGACGCAGCAATACGTTGTGCTAGGGGTGGCCTAACAAATGGATAGGTGATACCGGTGAAGGGGGGGGGACTTCCGGGAAAGTATCCCCGGTGTTTCGCGTTTTCGGACATATGAACCGGAGGGGAAAAGTCGCGTGTTTGCTATGCTAGGTATGTGTGGCAGACGAACGGGCTGCGTATCCGGATTCGTCTCGTTGTTCTGAGCAACTTTCATGTACAATGTTTTTTCATCCGAGCTACAGATTATTTTATATTAATTCCTAAAGATTTAATCATTTTCTGGGATTATTATTATTTAATTAATTCAAAAAAGAATTAATTCGTCATCGTGACATCAGCGGTCAAAGTTGACCGTTGACCAGTCAACGGACGGGTGGGGTCCGTTAGTCATTGACTGTTATCCTAATTAACAGTTTTACTTAGTTTAGTTAGCTAATTATATTAATTAACACATGTTAATTAAGTTAATTTATTGTCCTAATTAATTAATTAATTAATTATTATTTTATAATTCTTTTTTTATTTCCGTTTCTGAGGGCTGGGGCCCATTTGTCATTTGCCAAGAGGTCATAGGGGGCGCGGGCAAACGGGCAGTGGTGCGGGCACCCGAACAGGCGCGTGCCCGAGGTCACCAGGGGAGGGGGCTCCGGTGAGCCATGGGAGCAGCCGCGGATGGGGGCTGGCGCGGCCGGGAGGAAGCAGGCGCGGCCCGGGGGCGGAGCAGGGTTCGTGCAGCGCGCGTGCGGCGACGGGTGCGAGCGGCAGAAGCCAGCGATGGCGGAGCAGAGGTGGGGCACGGTCGCGGGATGGGGTCGCAGGCGAGGTGCTAGTGCGAGTGGGGGGGCGACGGGGTCGCAGGCGAGGTGCTAGTGCGAGTGGGGGGGCGCGGGATGTGGTGGCCGAACGCAGGCGCGCGTGGGCCGGCGGCGAGATGCGTGCGCGTGGCCGGAGCGCGTGCGGGGCGGTGGTTGCTGCGAGTGGGCGCCGGAGCGCGTCTGCGACAGAGAGGAGGGGAAGGCGGGGAGGTGTTCCTCACCCCCGTTGTAGAGGTGCGGCGACGTGGCTCGAGGAGGCCGGCGGGGTAGGGGCGACGGTGAGGCGACGAGGCGGAGGAGCACGGTGTTGGGTATGCGGGGCAGCACCGGGCGGCGTCAGGCTCGGCGAGGCGGCGCCAGGCGTCGGCGATGACGACGGGATCGGGGGCGGCGCGTCCAGATCGGGGAGAGGGGGGCGCCAAGGAAAGTGGGGGATCGGGGAAGGATGTGGGGTGGATCGTGGGGTAGTTAGGGTTTGGAGTGTGGGCGCTAGGCCATATAGGCGAGTGGGTAACGGGTGGGCCGGCTGGGCTGGCCGGCTGGAGTAGCCAGCTGGCCCACGACCAAGTGGGGGGGAGGGGTTCTGTTTACCTTTTATTTTTGTTTTGTTTCTTTTTTCTGTTTGGTTTAGTTTTAAATTTATTTTAGTTCTGTTAGTATTTAGTACCTAAATTAGTATTTCAAAATACCCCAATGCCACAAAAAGTTCGGTGACAAAATAAAACAGTTTAGTATTTTATTAACTCTAAAAGGCATTTAATTAATTGTTTTTGCTATTGACTTATTTATGTTAGAGTAGTTAACAGTTTATAAAAGTTTGGTTTCTCCACCATAATTACTTATGCATTATTTGGCACAACCCGAACAATTTGGTTTTAATATTTGAAAACTTTTATTGTTTTACTGTAATTAAATTTTGAATTTGTTTCATTTTTGAACAGTCGAGAGTTTATCAACAGTAACCAAGGTGATGTGGCATCATTGGCGGGAGATCACTGTAGCTTAATTATCCGGGCGTCACAGACCCGAAGGTCTGAAGTAAACTACTCACACATCATCGGAGAGGTATGGTGTTGATGTAGAAGCCCTCCGTGATCAATGCCCCCTCCGGCGGAGCGCCGGTAAAGGCCCCAAGATGGGATCTCACGGGTATAGAAGGTTGCGGCGGGGGAAATAGGGTTTTTCTCCTCTTCTGATGTTTTCGGGAAACGTAGGTATATATAGGAGGAAGAAGTAGGTCGGTGGAGCTACGAGGGGCCCACGAGGGTGGAAGGCGCGCCCAGGGGGGTAGGCACGTCCCCCTGCCTCGTGGCCTCCTCGTTGATTGCTTTACGTCCACTGCAAGTCCTCTGGATCACGTTTGTTCAGAAAAGCACGTACCCGAAGGTTTCGTTCGGTTTGGACTCCGTTTGATATTCCTTTCCTTCGAAATACTGAAATAGGCAAAAAAAACAGCAATTTGGGCTGGGCCTCCGGTTAATAGGTTAGTCCCAAAAAAATATAAAAGTGTATAATAAAGCCCATTGAACATCCAAAACAGATAATATAATAGCATGGAACAAAAAAAAATTATAGATACGTTGGAGACGTATCAAGCATCCCCAAGCTTAATTCCTGCTCGTCCTCGAGTAGGTAAATGATAAAAACAGAATTTTTGATGTGGAATGCTTCTTAGCATAATTTTCAATGTAATTCTTTTTATTGTGGCATGAATATTTAGATCCGAAAGATTCAAGATAAAAGTTTAATGTTGACATAAAAACAATAGTACTTCAAACATGCTAACCAAGCAATTATGTCTTATCAAAATAATATAGCCAAAGAAAGATCATCCCTACAAAATCATATATTTAGGCCATGCTTCAATTTCGTCACACAAAACGTTCTCATCATGCATAACCCCGATGACAAGCTGAGCAATTGGTTCATACTTTTTAACGCGCTTCAGCCTTTTCAACCCTTACGCAATACATGAGCACAAGCCATGGATATAGCACTATGGGTGGAATAAAGTTCAATGATGGGGGTTATGTGAGAAGACAAAAATGTAGAAAGTCTCACACTGACGCGGCTAATCAATAGGCTATGGAGATGCCCATCAATTGATGTTAATGAGAGGTGTAGGGATTGCCATGCAACGGATGCACTAGAGCTATAAATATATGAAAGCTCAACGAAAGAAACTAAGTGGGTGTGCATCCAACTTGCTTGCTCACGAAGACCTAGGGCATTTTGAGGAAGCCCATAATTGGAACATACAAGCCAAGTTCTATAATGAAAAATTCCCACTAGTATATGAAAGTGACAACATAGGAGACTCTCTATCATGAAGATCATGGTGCTACTTTGAAGCACAAGTGTGGAAAAAGGATAGTAACATTGTCCCTTCTCTCTTTTTCTCTCATTTTTTTCTCCCCCTTTTTTTGTTGGGCCTTCTCTTTTTTTTCTTTGGCCTCTTTTTTTAGTCCGGAATCTCATCCTGACTTGTGGGGGAATCATAGTCTCCATCATCCTTTCCTCACATGGGACAATGCTCTAAAAATGATGATCATCACATTTTTATTACTTACAACTCAAGAATTACAACTCAATACTTAGAACAAAATATGACTCTATGTGAATGCCTCCGGCGGTGTACCGGGATATGCAATGAATCAAGAGTGACATGTATAAAAAATTGTGAAAGGTGGCTTTGCCACAAATACGATGTCAACTACATGATCATCCAAAGCAATATGACAATGAGGGAGCGTGTCATTATAAACGGAACGGTGGTAAGTTGCATGGCAATATATCTCGGAATGCCTATGGAAATGCCATGATAGGTAGGTATGGTGGCTGTTTTGAGGAAGATATAAGGAGGTTTATGTGTGATAGAGCGTATCATATCACGGGGTTTGGATGCACCGGCAAAGTTTGCACCAACTCTCAAGGCGAGAAAGGGCAATGCACGGTACCGTAGAGGCTAGAAAATTGTGGAAGGTTTGAGAGTGCGTATAATCCATGGACTCACATTAGTCATAAAGAACTCATATACTTATTGCAAAAGTTTATAAGCCCTTGAAGCAAAGTACTACTACGCATGCCCCTTGAGGGATAGATTGGTAGGAAAAGACCATCGCTCGTGCCCGACCGCCACTCAGAAGGAAAGCAATAAAAGAACACCTTATATGTCAAAATTGTCACACAACTTTTACCATACGTGCATGCTACGGGACTTGCCAACCTTAACACAAGTATTTCTCAGTTTCACAATTACTCAACTAGCACACTCTAATATTACCACCTTTATATCTCAAAACACTTATCAAGTATCAAACTTCTCATGATATTCAATGAACTCAATATGGAAGTTTTTATTATGCTCATCTTGGATGCCTATCACATTCGGAATAATTTCACAATTAAAGCAAATTACCATACTGTTTAAGACTCTCAAAATAATAAGTGAAGCATGAGAGATCAATAATTTCTATAAAATAAAACCACCACCGTGCTCTAAAAGATATAAGTGAAGCACTAGACCAAACACTATATAGCTCAAAAGATATAAGTGAAGCACATAGAGTATTCTAACAAATTCCGAATCATGTGTGTCTCTCTCAAAAGGTGTGTACAGCAAGGATGATTGTGGTAAACTAAAAATCAAAGACTCAAATCATACAAGACGCTCCAAGCAAAACACATATCGTGTGGTGAATAAAAATATAGCCCCAAGTAAAGTTATCGATAGACGAAGACGAAAGAGGGGATGCCTTCCGGGGCATCCCCAAGCTTAGGCTTTTGGTTGTCCTTGAATTTTACCTTGGGGTGCCTTGGGCATCCCCAAGATTAAGCTCTTGCCAATCCTTGTTCCACAATCCATCAAATCTTTACCCAAAACTTGAAAACTTCACAACACAAAACTTAACAGAAAATCTCGTGAGCTCCGTTAGCAAAAGAAAACAAAACACCACTTAAAGGTACTGTAATGAACTCATTATTTATTTATATTGGTGTTAAACCTACTGTATTCCAACTTCTCTATGGTTCATAAGCTCTTTTACTAGCCATAGATTCATCAAAATAAGCAAACAACACACAAAAACAGAATCTGTCAAAAACAGGGCAGTCTGTAGTAATCTGTATCAAACACAAACTTCTGGAACTCAGAAAAATCTACCAAAATAGGAAGACCAATATAATTTGTTTATTGATCTAGTTCAATTGGAATCAGTATTTTATCATGTTCTGGTGATTTTAAACAATTGTTTTCATGAACAGAAAGTTTCTGGAATTTTCAGCAAGATCAAATAACTATCATCCAAGAAGATCCTATAGGTTTAACTTGGCACAAACACTAATTAAAACATAAAAACAAATCTAACCAGAGGCTAGATCAAATATTTATTTAATAACATCAAGTAAAAAAGTTGGGTTGTCTCCCAACAAGCGCTTTTCTTTAAAGCCTTTTTAGCTAGACATTGAGATTTCAATGATGCTCACAAGAAAGACAAGAATTGAAGCACAAAGAGAGCATCATAAAACACGTGACAAACAAATCTAAGTCTAACATACTTCCTATGCATAGGCATCTTATAGGCAAACAAATTATCAAGGCAAGCAAAAACTAGCATATGCAAGGAAGCGGAAAGAAACAATAGCAATCTCAACATAACGAGAGGTAATTTAGCAACATGAAAAATTCTACAACCATATTTTCCTCTCTCATAATAATTACATGTAGGATCATAAGCAAATTCAACAATATAGCTATCACAAAACATATGCTTAACACGATCCACATGTATGCAAAGTTGACACTCTTCCAAAATAGTGGGGTTAACATTAGCTGAAGTCATGACCTGTCCAAACCCACTTTTATCAAAAACTTCATAAGATTGATCAAAATCCAAATATGTGGGATCTGAAGTTGACACTCTTCCAAACTCACTTTCAATACTATTGCAAACATTATTATCAATCTCATATTCATCATGGTGCTTAAATAAATTTTCAAGATCATAAGAAAAATCACCCCAATCATGATCATTACAAAAAGTAGTAGACATAGCAAACTTAGCATCCCCAAGCTTAGGGTTTTGCATATTATTAGCACAATTGGCATCAAGAGAATTTATAGTAAAATCATTGCAATCATGCCTTTCATCGAAGGAACTATCAAGTATGGGTGCAATAGCAACGATCTCATGTTTAACATATGGAACTATAGCAAATTCATCCTTATAAATATTGGCATCATGGCCACAAGAATAGAAAGCATCATGTTCATCAAGGGATATTTCAATCAAATCATCGGAATCATAATTATCTATAGATTCATGTATATCATTATTTTCTTCCTCCATAGACTCCTGCAAAATATTAGCCTCTTCTTGGACAGCAGACGAGTCCTCAATATATGGTTTAACATAGGCATTAGAAGCATAATTATCATAACAATATTTAAGTATGGTAAAATTTTCATATTTGTAAAGAGTAGCATCATATGTTTCAATCAAAGAAGCAATTTTATAAGCACACTTAAAAGCAACAAATTCTTCTATTTGTTGAACATCATAGTAATTATAAACACCCTTAGCATACGAAGATACAATTCCATTATCACTAAACTCACATTGGTAGGGAAGGTGTTTCTTAAGGTTTTCAGAGCAACAAGTAAAATCATAAATTTCACAAAGATTCCAAGCATAACACATCAATCTGTTTATTTGATCCCATAAGAGTCTCCCCTTTTCAGACAAACGGTGACGCACCAAATGAGCATGCTCTTATAAAGATTTCCCATCAACTAGGCTAGTTGGGGTTTCAGCACGAGCGCATAAGGATCGAAGATGATCCAAGTAGAACACTTTAAGTGGATCCATATCAATAGATTTTTAGCAAGCAAAGATGCAAGCAAATACAAGGCACATGGTAACACAAGCAAACAATAGATCTGGCAAGAAAAAGGCAAACGAAAAAGAAGGCGAATAAAAGGGCAAGGGTGAAGTGGGGGAAAGGAAAACGAGAGGCAAATGGCAAATAATGTAATGCGAGGGATAAGAGTTTGTGATGGGTACTTGGTATGTCTTGACTTGTGCGTAGACTCCCTGGCAACGGTGCCAGAAATCCTTCTTGCTACCTCTTGAGCACTGCATTGGTTTTCCCTTGAAGAGGAAAGGGTGATGCAGTAACTTAAAGTAAGTATTTCCCTCAGTTTTTGAGAACCAAGGTATCAATCCAGTAGGAGACCACGCTCAAGTCCCACGCACCTACACAAACAAATAAGAACCTTGCAACCAACGCGATAAATGGGTTGTCAATCCCTTCATGGGCACTTGCAAAAGTGAGATCTGATAGAGATGATAAGATAATATTTTTGGTATTCTTATGATAAAGACTAAAAGTAAAGAAAGAAAAATAAATGGTAGATTAATATGATAGAGAATAGACCCGGGGGCCATAGGTTTCACTAGTCGCTTCTCTCAAGAGCATAAGTATTACATTGGGTAAACAAATTACTGTCGAGCAATTGATAGAATTGAGCATAGTTATAAGAATATCTAGGTATGATCATGTACATAGGCATCACGTCCGTGACAAGTAGACCGACTCCTGCCTGCATCTACTACTATTACTCCACACATCGACCGCTATCCAGCATGCATCTATAGTATTAATTTCATAAGAACGGAGTAACGCTTTAAGCAAGATGACATGATGTAGAGGGATAAACTTATGCAATATGATATAAACCCCATCTTTTTATCCTCGATGGCAACAATACAATACGAGTCGTTTCCCCTACTGTCACTGGGATCGAGCACCGCAAGATTGAACCCAAAGCTAATCACTTCTCCCATTGCAAGAAAGATCAATCTAGTAGGCCAAACCAAACCGATAATTCGAAGAGACTTGCAAAGATAACCAATCATACATAAAAGAATTCAGAGGAGATTCAAATATTGTTCATAGATAATCTTGATCATAAACCCACAATTCATCGGATCTTGACAAACACACCGCAAAAGAAGATTACATCGAATAGATATCCAAGAGAATCAATGAGAACTTTGTATTGAGATCCAAAGAGAGAGAAGAAGCCATCTAGCTAATAACTATGGACCCGAAGGTCTGAAGTAAACTACTCACACATCATCGGAGAGGCTATGGTGTTGATGTAGAAGCCCTCCGTGATCAATGCCCCCTCCGGCGGAACACAGGAAAAGGCCCCAAGATGGGATCTCACGGGTGCAGAAGGTTGCGGCGGTGGAAATAGGGTTTTTTCTCCTCTTCTGATGTTTTCGGGGTACATAGGTATATATAGGAGGAAGAAGTAGGTCGGTGGAGCTACGATGGGCCCACGAGGGTGGAGGGCGCGCCCAGGGGGTAGGCACGCCCCCTGCCTCGTGGCCTCCTCGTTGATTGCTTGACGTCCACTCCAAGTCCTCTGGACCATGTTTGTTCAGAAAATCACGTTCCCAAAGGTTTTATTGCGTTTGGACTCCGTTTGATATTCCTTTTCTTCGAAACACTGAAATAGGCAAAAAACAACAATTTGGGATGGGCCTCCGGCTAATAGGTTAGTCCCAAAAAATAATATAAAAGTGTATAATAAAGCCCATTGAACATCCAAAACAGATAATATAATAGCATGGAACAATCAAAAATTATAGATACGTTGGAGACATATCAAGCATCCCCAAGCTTAATTCCTGCTCGTCCTCGAGTAGGTAAATGATAAAAACAAAATTGTTGATGTGGAATGCTTCTTAGCATAATTTTCAATGTAATTCTTTTTATTGTGGCATGAATATTTAGATCCAAAAGATTCAAGATAATAGTTTAATGTTGACATAAAAACAATAATACTTCAAACATGCTAACCAAGCAATTATGTCTTATCAAAATAATATAGCCAAAGAAAGCTCATCCCTACAAAAATCATATAGTTAGGTCATGCTTCAATTTCGTCACACAAAACGTTCTCATCATGCATAACCCCGATGACAAGCCGAGCAATTGGTTCATACTTTTTAACGCGCTTCAGCCTTTTCAACCCTTACACAATACATGAGCGCAAGCCATGGATATAGCACTATGGGTGGAATAAAATATAATGATGGGGGATATGTGAGAAGACAAAAAGGTAGAAACTCACACTGACGCAACTAATCAATAGGCAATGGAGATGCCCATCAATTGATGTCAATGAGAGGAGTAGGGATTGCCATGCAACGGATGCACTAGAGCTATAAATATATGAAAGCTCAACAAAAGAAACTAAGTGGGAGACTCCATGATAATGTTACGCCCCGAGACCGACGCTCTAGAAGACTTCCGGCTATTCTGAGTTTCGCCGTCTGATTTTATTTTTGTTTTTTGCATTCATCATTGCATCTTTTGCATCGCATCATTTCATCTTGTAACCTTTTTTTAAAATCAGCTAAATAAACTACATGGATCTTTGATCCATTTAAATCCAGGGAATTCACATGGTGATTTCTCTTTAAAACATATTCAAAGTCTCCTACTAATATTAGGGAGCTATATTAAATATTCCACTATTTCGGAATCACCCATAAACACACTTGCAAAATAATTCCATTCCTTTTCTGCTTCAAGTTTGGTCTCCAAACTTTACCCTAAATTCTTGCATCACTTTCCGGAGCTCCACCAAAAATCTCAACATTTTGGCCACTCCTAAACCTTGTCCTAGTTCAAACCATTTGAATTAAATTCAGATGAGTTTGCCAACTTCTATTTTTCTTGGATCAAGCTCATTTTGTTGTGAGTCCGGGAAAATTATCCGCGTGTCCAACTTCTTCCCCTAACCTCTTTTCTTTTCTTTCTTATCTTCGTTTTGTTTTTATTTTCTTTAGAGTGGGAGAGAGAGCATAGCCCAGTAGGCCTCTCTAGGCCCAATCCATCCCCGCCGGCCTCTTGGACCTCCACCCAGACCGGCCCAACCACCCCTAGGCCCAATAGCTCCCTATCTAACACTAGCCCGCTCAACCTCTCTCTGCCTGATCCCCTCTCTCCCCTTCGTTCTCCTCCTGGCGCCACCACTCGCAGAGAGAGAGAGGAGCAGAGCCCTCGTGCTCGACGCCTTCCCTTCTACGGCTGCTCGCGGCTGCCGCCCGATGCCATCTGCGCCTCGATCCCCTTTCCGCCCACTCGTTCCCCTTCTCGTGCCAGGGAGAGGAGCTCCCTCATCCTCGCCGTCCTTCGGCTCGTCGTCGCTGCCTTGCTGTCTCCGGCGCCGCGCTGGTGAGCGCCACTGCCAGAGCTGCTCCTTCTGCCGCGCGCTACCCGAGCCGTCAAGCCTCGTCCTCGACCTCCTCCCTCGCGCGGTTCCTTCCCTGCCTCCTGCTCGAGGAGACGACCAGCCAGCGCCTCCACCGTCACTGCCCCACGCCCTCAAGCTCCAGCGCCGCGCCTCTGCTCTGCCTTTCGCCCTGCTGCCCCGACGAGCCTCGTCCTCGTCGCCTTGCTGCTGCCGGACCCCGAGTTCACCTTCCACCCCGATGGCGCCCAATACCCCATGTCGCCATGGCCTCTGCTGATGTTGTGCTGTTGCTCCACACACGGCCCTGCTTGCTGCTTCGACTCCGTGCCCGAGCTCCGTTTTTCGTCATGGACGTGGGGTAGCTGCTGAACCTCGCCATGGTTCTGTCAAACGCCGCAAGTCCGATGCCTGGAGCACCTCAAGTTCGGCTACATGTAACAGCAACTACCACTACGGCCGGAGACCTCGGACCCGTCAAGTACCCTTTGGATGCGCCAAGTTCCACGACGCCGCATAAGTGTCTTCTTGAACGTGTACGGCTACGTATATTCGCCAAGTACCGTGACATCCGGAGCCCCCGGATACGCCAAGTTCCTCTACAACCGTGTACCACTACCATCGCCGAAGACCCGTGTACAACTACGACCCGTGCACCACTACTTCCCTCAACGAACTTGATCCGTTCCGAAAGGCACGCTTCAAAGCTATAACCCCGAGACGACGCCCGTGAACGAATGCATGTGTGTTGTATGAGATGCTCGTGTTAGCACCGTGTACGAGAGAGGTCTTTGCACGTTCCTCGTTTGCCATGCCGCCGTCCCGTGCGAACCCGGAATCCGGGAGCACCCGACCATCCTTGCATGACACGCTCACGCCCACTTCTTTTGCAGCAGTATCTCCGTGAGCTATCGGAACCGATATGTTGATGTGACAACATTTTAGGATTCGTTGCCGTGGCACACGTTTCGTTCCGCCATGGTGACCAAATGCTTCATAACATGCTCATATCAATATTTTCATTAAATTGCATAAAACTTGCATATGTCATCCGTATCATGTTAACAACATTTAAAATTGTTGTTTGCTTTAAATTGCTATATGCATATGGGGGTTTTCCGGAATTGTTGTTTGTTATTTCCGGCCTCATTTAAACTTGCCTAAATAGATAGTTTATTTATGCTTCACCCCTTGCCATGTTGAATAACATTTAATATTGTTGGGTAGCTTAAACGAGAGCGAACTAAATAACTCGAATGTGGTGTTTCGTCAATATGCAACTCGTTGCAAATTGAGCTCCACTTAATTTGTAGTATTGTTTGTTGCACTTTGCCATGCCATGCCTCTTTAAACCGGACATGCATCATACTTGATTGTGCATCATGCCATGTTTCTGTGATGGTTGTTTACCATGTTGTTTGCTTCTTTCCGGTTTGCTTCTCTCGTTAGCTTCGGTTTCATTCCGGAGTTGTGAGGATACATTCGACTACGTCCGTTTGTCTTCTTCATGGACTCGTTCTTCTTCCTTGCGGGATCTCAGGCACGATGACCATACCCTCGAAATCACTTCTATCTTTGCTTGCTAGTTGTTCGCTCTATTGCTATGCCGCGCTACCTACCACTTGCTATATCATGCCTCCCATATTGCCATGTCAAGCCTCTGACACATCTTTCCCAGCAAACCGTTGTTTGGCTATGTTACCGCTTTTGCTCAGCCCCTCTTATAGTGTTGCTAGTTGCAGGTGAAGATGAAATTTGTTCCATGTTGGAACATGGATATGTTGGGATATCACAATATCTCTTATTTAATTAATGCATCTATATACTTGGTAAACGATGGAAGGCTCGGCCTTATGCCTGGTGTTTTGTTTCACTCTTGCCGCCCTAATTTCCGTCATACGGTGTTATGTTCCTTGATTTTGCGTTCCTTACGCGGTTGGGTGATTTATGGGACCCCCTTGATAGTTCGCTTTGAATAAAACTCCTACAGCAAGGCCCAACCTTGGTTTTACCATTTGCCTACCTAAGCCTTTTTCCCTTGGGTTCTGCAGACTCAAGGGTCATCTTTATTTACCCCCCCCCCCCCCGAGCCAGTGCTCCTTCGAGTGCTGGTCCAAACCGGGCGATGTCCGGCGCCCCCGGGTAACTAGGGTCTATGCCAACCCGACGTCTTGCTCATCCGGTGTGCCCTGAGAACGAGATATGTGCAGCTCCTATCGGGATTTTTCGGCACATCGGGCGGCTTTGCTGGTCTTGTTTTACCATTGTCGAAATGTCTTGTAAACCGGGATTCCGAGACTGATCGGGTCTTCCCGGGAGAAGGAATGTCCTTCGTTGACCGTGAGAGCTTATAATGGGCTAAGTTGGGACACCCCTGCAGGGTATAAACTTTCAAGAGCCGTGCGCGCGGTTATGTGGCAGATGGGAATTTGTTAATATCCGGTTGTAGAGAACTTGACACTCGACTTAATTAAAATGCATCAACCGCGTGTGTAGCCGTGATGGTCTCTTTTCGGCGGAGTCCGGGAAGAGAACATGGCTTTTGGGTTATGTTTGACGTAAGTAGGAGTTCAGGATCACTTCTTGATCATTACTAGTTGAAGACCGTTCCGTTGCTCCTCTTCTCGCTCTTATTTGCGTATGTTAGCCACCATATATGCTTAGTGCTTCCTGCAGCTCCACCTGACTACCTTCTCCTACCCATAAGCTTAAATAGTCTTGATCTCGCGGGTGTGAGATTGCTGAGTCCTCGTGACTCACAGATTCTACCAAAACAGTTGCAGGTGCCGAGGATACCAGTGCAGGTGACGCAACCGAGCTCAAGTGGGAGTTCGACGAGGACCTTGGTCATTACTATGTTTCGTTTCCTAATGATCAGTAGTGGAGCCCAGTTGGGACGATCGGGGATCTAGCATTTTGGGTTATCTTCTTTTTATCTGGATTTGACCGTAGTCGGTCTATGTGTGCATCTTGAATGATGTATGAATTTATTTATGTATGGTGTGAAGTGGCGATTGTAAGGCAACTCTTTATCCCATTCTTGTTCATTACATGGGATTGTGTGAAGATGACCCTTCTTGCGACAAAACCTACAATGCGATTGCGCCTCTAAGTCATTCCTCGACACGTGAGAGATATAGCCGCATCATGGGCGTTACAAGTTGGTAATCAGAGCCATCCCCGACTTAGGAGCCCCCTGCTTGATTGAATCGCTGGCGTTGTTGAGTCTAGAAAAAAATGTTTTGAGTCTTAGGATTATATATATTGGAGAGTAGGATTCTTTTTACTCCCCAGTCCCTTCGTCGCTCTGGTGAGGCCCCCTGACGTAGAAGTTTCGACTCTCCTCTCCTCAAATTTCACTAAAAATAATTTAGGATCACGCGGGTATCTTGGAATCGTTCCAATGGTTTTGTGACGAGAACATTGTTCTTGGTGCCTCCTGACATTTAGGGGTTGTGGCAGTGTCCCGGGGAGTTGAGCTCCGAGGTGTTGTCGTCACAATTTTATCGTTGCAGTTCTGGAATACCTGAGTTTCGCCGACATCGAAAATCTCTTTTATGCAGTTGTTGGCGAGATCACCTCGACGCCACCCAGTACTGGGGCGGGAGTTCGGGAGTATTGCCATAGCTCGTATAACGGATGCTTTTCGAAGGTTGAGGTACACGATTTCCGGAGTTTTCTTGGTTATGTGTTGACGGATGGATACACCTGGATCTAGGGATTGTTAGTTTGGGTGAGATATATTGCGTCCCCTGTATCCCCAACACCTGATTGCATAACCAGAAAGTTTCGGGAGTTTATAAGTGGGAATTCAAGTAGCTCCTAGGATATCTTTCCAACAGATGCATGATATGAGATTGGGGTTCGACGTCTAGTGGTCCGCCTTTCCACGGTTGGTTTTACAATGGTCTCGTAGTGACTTAAAGAGTCCTTGGCTATGCCGACTTGGGGACGCTTCGTATGTCATGTGCACTGCCTTGTACATGATGGTGCTGTACGATCGAGCCCGTGTGGGCCCCACCATGAAAACTTCGGACGAAATCTGTATCATATGTTTGTTCCGGCTTATTCTACAAGCCAATCCTTTTTTTTGAGTTGTGGTATTCGAGTTGCTTCGAAGTAAAATGTGGATTCCATACCTTTTCTGAACGGTGTTCTCATATTTCTATGGGAGTGCTAATCCTTCTTGATCACTGAGGTTGTCATGTCAACTCTTTTCCAACCGGCGTGCTTCTCTTCAAGAGGATCCAATCATTTCAACATTCGCAAGATCACCTCTCAGTTTCCCAACGTTGTTCGTTTCATCCGTCCCCAAGTTGTCTTTGTTTTCCCCGCCCTCCCACCCTTTTTCTTCAAGGAATCAGATGTCTTAACCAAGTATCCATTTTATTCATGTGAAGTCCCTTCATTCTTTTCAATCAATGTTCTTACTCGGTGGTTCTCATGAAGATGTTCTTCAAGTTTATCATTCTTCATTCTTTTTCTTCTCTGGTGGACTAAATTCAAGCCTTCAATGTTGGTCACATTCCTTTCCTTGTTTCAAATGTTTTTCTCATGCCGGTGTATCTCTTAATCATTCACCTCTCGCTTTCCATGTGTTCCGGAGTGTTGAACATATCTCAGGAGATTCGTGTTTTCAGTCAAGATCCGTTCAAGCTATTTCGAGGTTGTTATCTCATTCAAGCCATTTAATTCAACCGGCGCAATCTCTCTTTTAAATTGTTCAACGGTGTTTCTCTTGAGTGGGCCCTAACCCATAGGTCTTTTCCCAGGATCTTACCTAACTCTTCTAATTCTTTCCGGAGTTATTCTCAAATTCATTGCAAAGTTTGACGTAAGAATGAATTATCATCAATCAAATGTATTTCTCCAAGATCTTTCAAATTCTTTTCATTGTTGGTTCAATCTTTCTAATTGTCATTCCGGAGTGCCTCAACAATTCATGGTGGTGTTTCTCGTCATCATTCTCAACATTTGAAGACCGAAGAAGAGTTCCTCTTCAATCTTATCCGTTTTCTCAAAGATGTGTGGTTCTAACTTGTTGCCATCCTCTCATAATTGTTTTTGACTGCGAGTATTCTTTTCACCCATCCGGAGCAGTTCAGGAGTCTTTTCAGTTTGATTCTCTGGAACTCATCATCTCAGTATTATTCATTCTCAGCTTTCAGATCTCATTCTCCAAATCTTACCGGTGCATCATTCAAGTATTCTCTAATCAGCACGTCATCTATTCGTTCACTTGTATCTAAATCCCCTCAAGTATCTTCTTTCATTTTCCAATTCTTCCCGGTGAATTGTGCCTTTGCTACTTTCATTTTCAGTTCTTATGATGGTTTGTTTAAGATTCCTCTTCGTTTGGCATCGTATCAATTCATTTGTTCTCTCATAATCCTACCGGTGGTTTGTTCAACATTCATATTCCTTTATTATCGTATCATTTCATTCGTTCTTTCCAATCCTCCCGGTGATTCGGCGAAGAATTCTTCAAGTTGGCGCTATATCCCTCTTCAATCCTTGCAAAAGAAATAAGTGGCATGCCAAATCCGTTGCTTGTCATCAATTCAAATTGGTGAAGGATATGCATAACATAATTCTTATTCTTGTTTCATCCAAGTGATTAATTTCTTCTTTCCGGAGTTGTTCATCATATCACATTCTCGGTTCGAGTTGCTTCATCTTTCTTTTCCGGAGTTGCAAGTTTTCCGCTTTATATCGTCGCGAAGCTCCATCTAAATCATTGCAAGGATCACCTTGTTCTTTCAACTTCTCTTCCTTTCTATCATTCTTTTATTACGGGAGTTCTCATGAAGGCTCTACATGGTGGTTCATCAAGGATCCCTTTCATTCTTCAATTGTTCGTCAAGATTTCTCACGGACTTATGATCCGCCAAGCTATACTCTAAAATAAACATGGTGTTCAACACACGTTTTGTTTTGGGGAGTTCAAGTATTCTTCATCTTGCATTCCGAAGTGCAATTCTTCCTACCTTATCTTTTGAGATGGTAATACGTCATTCTTGACATTTTCTTTTCGTGCTTCATGATTCACATGTTGTCAAGAATGAGGTGTTTTAAATCCATTAATCTCTTTGTTTGAGTTATCTTGTGTCATATTCCGCTTAAAGCATTTCCTAAGGAATGTTACTATTGTGGTGCTTATCAATGATCCAAGTTATCTCTTTATCATCTTGGTGGAAGAAGTTTTTCATCTCTTTGGTGTTCTCAATCAAATTAATTGATACCGCTAGTGGCTGGTTATAACCTCAAATGTTGGATGTTTTCCATAAGCCCACAACAAGCGTCTTTTCGTTGTTGATTTTCCAACAACTCTGTTCAACCCTTCTTCGTAAGGATGTTCTCAAATTCATTTCTAGTAGAAGATATTCTTCTTCTTCGTTCTTTTCACTCCATTATTCATTCCGGAGGCTTTCTGATATTGCTCTCTTCGAACCATCATCTTTTCATATCAAGATCATGTTTTCTTTTCCTTTCTGGCCCAATTAAAAGGAGTGTCGTGTCCTCCATTCAAGTTCTCTCATCTTAACAAGTTTTGCCTCTCTTTTCAATCGGAGCACTATCTGAAATCCTTCTTACCACTGGTGCCATTCTTTTTATAGTTCCGGAGGCAGTGCGTTGTTGATTTCAACAAGCATCATCCAATCAAGTTAATGTTAATTCCTTCCATTTTTAGTTGGAGTGTTGTTCGAAATATTTCATTCTTATCCCCTCTATATCTTGTTTTAACCGGAGTGGTTTCATTGGCTATCTTGTCATTCTCGCTGTATTCCTTGTTCCTCTTGTCCAACGGACTGTTTGCAGTCTCATTCATCTCTGTTGTATTATTTCTTTCAAGTTGTTCAATCTCCCAAGGTTCGTGGTTTCATTCGTTTGTCAATGAAGCAACTTAGTTTTACCTCTTCTCTTCCTCTTCTGTTTCTCTCCGGTGCCATCCTAGATCTCGGGATGAGATCCTCTTGTAGTGGTGGAGTGTTGTAACGCCCCGAGACCGACGCTCTAGAAGACTTCCAGCTATTCTGAGTTTCGCCGTCTGATTTTATTTTTGTTTGTTGCATTCATCATTGCATCTTTTGCATCGCATCATTTCATCTTGTTACCTTTTTTAAAATCAGCTAAATAAACTGCATGGATCTTTGATCCATTTAAATCGAGGGAATTCACATGGTGATTTCTCTTTAAAACATATTCAAAGTCTCCTACTAATATTAGGGAGCTATATTAAATATTCCACTATTTCGGAATCACCCATAAACACACTTGCAAAATAATTCCATTCCTTTTCTGCTTCAAGTTTGGTCTCCAAACTTTGCCCTAAATTCTTGCATCACTTTCCGGAGCTCCACCAAAAATCTCAACATTTTGGCCACTCCTAAACCTTGTCCTAGTTCAAACCATTTGAATTATATTCAGATGAGTTTGGATTTAAATCTTCCATTCGTGCCAACTTCTATTTTTCTTCGATCAAGCTCATTTTGTTGTGAGTCCAGGAAAATTATCCGCGTGTCCAACTTCTTCCCCTAACCTCTCTTTCTTTTCTTTCTTATCTCCGTTTTTTTTTATTTTCTTTAGAGTGGGAGAGAGAGCATAGCCCAGTAGGCCTCTCTAGGCCCAATCCATCCCCGCCGGCCTCTTGGACCTCCACCCAGACCGGC
Organism: Aegilops tauschii subsp. strangulata; assembly: GCF_002575655.3. Lineage (NCBI taxonomy): Eukaryota > Viridiplantae > Streptophyta > Magnoliopsida > Poales > Poaceae > Aegilops > Aegilops tauschii. The sequence continues at coordinate 118,637,469 of NC_053041.3, read as the reverse complement.
CCAACCTCCCCTAGGCCCAACAGCTCCCTATCTAACCCTAGCCCGCTCAACCTCTCTCTGCCCGATCCCCTCTCTCCCCTTCGTTCTCCTCCTAGCGCCGCCACTCGCAGGGACAGAGAGAAGCAGAGCCCTCGTGCTCGACGCCTTCCCTTCTACGGCTGCTCGCGGCTGCCGCCCGATGCCATCTGCGCCTATCCCCTTTCCGCCCACTCGTTCCCCTCCTCGCGCCAGGGAGAGGAGCTCCCTCGTCCTCGCCGTCCTTCGGCTCGTCGTCGCTCCCTTGCCCTCTCTGGCGCCGCGCTGGTGAGCGCCACTGCCGGAGCTGCTCCTTCTGCCGCGCGCTACCCGACCCGTCAAGCCTAGTCCTCGACCTCCTCCCTCGCGCGGTTCCTTCCCTGCCTCCTGCTCGAGGAGACGACCAGCCAGCGCCTCCACCGTCGCTGCCCCGCGCCCTCAAGCTCCAGTGTCGTGCCTCTGCTCTGCCTTTCGCCCTGCTGCCCCGACGAGCCTCGTCCTCGTCGCCTTGCTGCTGCCGGACCCCGAGTTCGCCTTCCACCCCGATGGCGTCCAAGGCCCCATGTCGCCATGGCCTCTGCTGATGTTGTGCTGTTGCTCCACACACGCCCCTGCTTGCTGCTTCGACTCCGTGCCCGAGCTCCGTTTTTCGTCATGGACGTGGGGTAGCTGCTGAACCTCTCCATGGTTCTGTCCAACGCCGCAAGTCCGACGCAAGGAGCACTTCAAGTGCGGCTACATATAACAGCAAGTACCACTACGGCCGGAGACCTCGGACCCGTCAAGTACCCTTTGGATGCGCCAAGTTCCACGACGCCGCATAAGTGTCTTCTTGAATGTGTACGACTACGTAGATTCGCCAAGTACCGCGACATCCGGAGCCCCCGGATACGCCAAGTTCCTCTACGACCGTGTACCACTACCATCGCCGAAGACCCGTGTACAACTACGGCCCGTCCACCACTACTTCCCTCAACGAACTTGATCCATTCCGAAAGGCACGCTTCGAAGGTATAACCCCGAGACGACGCCCGTGAACGAATGCATGTGTGTTGTATGAGATGCTCGTGTTAGCACCGTGTCCGAGAGAGGTCTTTGCACATTCCTCGTTTGCCATGCCGCCGTCCCGTGCGAACCCGGAATCCGAGAGCACCCGAGCATCCTTGCATGACAAGCTCACGCCCACTTCTTTTGCACCAGTATATCCGTGATCTATCGGAACCGATATGTTGCTGTGACAGCATTTTCGGATTCGTTGCCGTGGCACACGTTTCGTTCCGCCATGGTGACCAAATGCTTCATAACATGCTCATATCAATATTTTCATTAAATTGCATAAAACTTGCATATGTCACCCGCATCATGTTAACAACATTTAAAATTGTTGTTTGCTTTAAATTGCTATATGCGTATGGGGGTTTTCCGGAATTGTTGTTTGTTATTTCCGGCCTCATTTAAACTTGCCTAAATAGATAGTTTATTTATGCTTCACCCCTTGCCATGTTGAATAACATTCAATATTGTTGGGTAGCTTAAACGAGAGCGAACTAAATAACTCGAATGTGGTGTTTCGTCAATATGCAACTCGTTGCAAATTGAGCTCCACTTAATTTGTAGTATTGTTTGTTGCACTTTGCCATGCCATGCCTCTTTAAACCGGACATGCATCATACTTGATTGTGCATCATGCCATGTTTCTGTGATGGTTGTTTACCATGTTGTTTGCTTCTTTCCGGTTTGCTTCTCTCGTTAGCTTCGGTTTCGTTCCGGAGTTGTGAGGATTCATTCGACTACGTCCGTTTGTCTTCTTCATGGACTCGTTCTTCTTTCTTGCGGGATCTCAGACACAATGACCATACCCTCGAAATCACTTCTATCTTTGCTTGCTAGTTGTTCGCTCTATTGTTATGCCGCGCTACCTACCACTTGCTATATCATGCCTCCCATATTGCCATGTCAAGCCTCTAATACATCTTTCCCAGCAAACCGTTGTTTGGCTATGTTACCGCTTTTGCTCAGCCCCTCTAATAGCGTTGCTAGTTGCAGGTGAAGATGAAGTTTGTTCCATGTTGGAACATGGATATGTTGGGATATCACAATATCTCTTATTTAATTAATGCATCTATATACTTGGTAAAGGCTGGAAGGCTCGGCCTTATGCCTGGTGTTTTGTTCCACTCTTGTCGCCCTAGTTTCCGTCATATCGGTGTTATGTTCCTTGATTTTTCCTTCCTTACGCGGTTAGGTGATTTATGGGACCCCCTTGACAGTTCGCTTTGAATAAAACTCCTCCAGCAAGGCCCAACCTTGGTTTTACCATTTGCCTACCTAAGCCTTTTTCCCTTGGGTTCTGCAGACTCAAGGGTCATCTTTATTTACCCCCCCCCCCCCGGGCCAGTGCTCCAACGAGTGCTGGTCCAAACCGAGCGATGTCCGGCGCCCCCTGGGCAACCAGGGTCTATGCCAACCCGACGTCTTGCTAATCCAGTGTGCCCTGAGAACGAGATATGTGCAGCTCCTATCGGGATTTGTCGACACATCGGGCGGCTTGGCTGGTCTTGTTTTACCATTGTCGAAATGTCTTGTAAACCGGGATTCCGAGACTAATCGGGTCTTCCCGGGAGAAGGAATATCCTTCGTTGACCGTGAGAGCTTATAATGGGCTAAGTTGGGACACCCCTGCAGGGTATAAACTTTCGGGAGCCATGCCCGCGGTTATGTGGCAGATGGGAATTTGTTAATATCCGGTTGTAAAGAACTTGACACTCGACTTAATTAAAATGCATCAACTGCGTGTGTAGCCGTGATGGTCTCTTTTCGGCGGAGTCTGGAAAGAGAACACGGCTTTTGGGTTATGTTTGACGTAAGTAGGAGTTCAGGATCACTTCTTGACCATTACTAGTTGAAGACCATTCCGTTGCTCCTCTTCTCGCTCTTATTTGCGTATGTTAGCCACCATATATGCTTAGTGCTTGCTGCAGCTCCACCTCACTACCTTCTCCTACCCATAAGCTTAAATAGTCTTGATCTCGCGGGTGTGAGATTGCTGAGTCCTCGTGACTCACAGATTCTACCAAAACAGTTGCAGGTGCCGACGATACCAGTGCAGGTGACGCAACCGAGCTCAAGTGGGAGTTCGACGAGGACCTTGGTCATTACTATGTTTCGTTTCCTGATGATCAGTAGTGGAGCCCAGTTGGGTCGATCGGGGATCTAGCATTTGGGGTTATCTTCTTTTTATCTGGATATGACCGTAGTCGGTCTATGTGTGTATCTTGAATGATGTATGAATTTATTTATGTATGGTGTGAAGTGGCGATTGTAAGGCAACTCTTTATCCCATTCTTGTTCATTACATGGGATTGTGTGAAGATGACCCTTCTTGCGACAAAACCTACAATGCGGTTATGCCTCTAAGTCGTGCCTCGACACGTGAGAGATATAGCCGCATCATGGGCGTTACAGATAAGCACCAAGACTCCATGGGTGTTAGAATCATTACTATGTAATCTTGATTATTGACTCTAGTGCAAGTGGGAGACTGAAGGAAATATGCCCTAGAGGCAATAATAAAGTTGTTATTTATATTTCCTTATATCATGATAAATGTTTATTATTCATGCTAGAATTGTATTAACCGGAAACTTAGTACATGTGTTAATACATAGACAAACAGAATGTCCCTAGTATGCCTCTACTTCACTAGCTCGTTAATCAAAGATGGTTAAGTTTCCTGACCATAGACATGTGTTGTCATTTGATCAACGGGATCACATCATTAGAGAATGATGTGATGGACAAGACCCATCCGTTAGCTTAGCATAATGATCGTTTAGTTTTTTTGCTATTGCTTTCTTCATGACTTATACATATTCCTCTGACTATGAGATTAGGCAACTCCCGGATACCGGAGGAACACCTTGTGTGCTATCAAACGTCACAACGTAACTGGGTGATTATAAAGATGCTCTACAGGTGTCTCCGAAGGTGTTTATTGGATGGCATAGATCAAGATTAGGATTTGTCACTCCGTGTATCGGAGAGGTATCTCTGGGCCCTCTCGATAATGCACACCACTATAAGCCTTGCAAGCAATGTGACTAATGAGTTAGTTGTGGGATGATGCATTACGTAACGAGAAAAGGGACTTACCGGTAACGAGATTGAACTAGGTATGATGATACCAACGCTCGAATCTCGGGCAAGTAACATACCGATGACAAAGGGAATGACGTATGTTGTTATGCGGTTTGACCGATAAACATCTTCGTAGAATGTGTAGGAGCCAATATGAGCATCCAGGTTCCTCTATTGGTTATTGACCTGAGATGTGTCTCGGTCATGTCTACATAGTTCTCGAATCCGTAGGGTCCGCACGCTTAACGTTCGATGACAATTTGTATTATGAGTTATGTTTTTGGTGACTGAAGTTTGTTCGGAGTCCCGGATGACATCACGGACATGACGAGGAGTCTTGAAATGGCCGATAGGTAAAGATTCATATATTGGAAGGTTATATTCGGACATCGGAATGGTTCCGAGTGATTCGGGTATTTTACCGGAGTACCGAGAGGTTACCGGAACCCCCCGGGGAAGTGTTGGGACAACTTGGGCCTAAGGGAGAGAGAGGGAAGCCCACGGGAGGTGGCCACGTGCCCCCCTCCTTGGGAGTCCGAATAGGACAAGGAGGAGGGAGCGGCGCCCCCTTCCCTTTCCTCTCCCTCTCCTTCCTATTCCCTCCGGTGGAAGAAAGGAAAAGGGGGGGGGACGAATCCTACTTAGACTAGGAGTCCAAGTAGGACCCCCCATGGTGCGCCCCTCCTGGCCGCCGGCTCTCTCCCCCCTCCTTTATATACGTGGGCAGGGGGCACCCCAAAGGCACACCAAGATTTGTCTTAGCCGTGTGCGGTGCCCCACTCCACAGTTTACTCCTCCGGTCATAGCGTCGTAGTGCTTAGGCGAAGCCCTGCGCGGATCACATCACCAACACCGTCGCCATGCCGTCGTGCTGACGGAACTCTCCCTCGACCCTCTACTGGATCAAGAGCTAGAGGGACGTCATCGAGCTGAACATGTGCTGAACACGGAGGTGCCGTACGTTCGGTACTTGGATCGGTTGGATCATGAAGACGTTCGACTACATCAACCGCGTTGACATAACGCTTCCGCTTTCGGTCTACGAGGGTACATAGAGACTCTCCCGTCTCATTGCTATGCTTCTCCTAGATAGATCTTGCGTGATCGTAGGAATTTTTTTGAATTACTACGTTCCCCAACAGTGGCATCCGAGCCAGGTTTATGCGTAGATGATATGCACGAGTAGAACACAAATAGTTGTGGGCGATAATAGTCATACTGCTTACCACCATTGTCTTACTTTGATTCGGCGGTATTGTTGGATGAAGCGGCCCGGACCGACATTACATGACCTTGTTCATGAGACTGGTTCTACCGACGTGCTTCGCACACAGGTGGCTAGCGGGTGTCTGTTTCTCCAACTTTAGTTGAATCGAGTTTGACTACGACCGGTCCTTGTTGAAGGTTAAAACAGCACACTTGATGAAAAGTCGTTGTGGTTTTGATGCGTAGGTAAGAACGGTTCTTGCTAGAAGCCCGTAGCAGCCACGTAAAACTTGCAACAACAAACTAGAGGACGTCTAACTTGTTTTTGCAGGGCATGTTGTGATGTGATATGGTCAAGACGTGATGAGATATAAATTGTTGTATGAGATGATCATGTTTTGTAAAAGTTATCAGCAATTGGCAGGAGCCTTATGGTTGTCGCTTTATTGTATGAAATGCAATCGCCATGTAATTGCTTTACTTTATCACTAAGCGGCAGCGATAGCCGTAGAAGCAATAGTTGGCGAGACGACAACGACGCTATGATGGAGATCAAGGTGTCAAGCCGGTGGCGATGGAGATCATGACGGTGCTTCGAAGATTGAGATTAAAGGCACAAGATGATGATGGCCGTATCATGTCATATATTTTGATTGCATGTGATGTTTATCCTTTATGCATCTTATTTTGTTGCTTAGTTCGGCGGTAGCATTATAAGATGATCCCTCACTAAATTTCAAGGTATAAGTGTTCTCCCTGAGTATGCACCGTTGCTACAGTTCGTCGTGCCGAGACACCACGTGATGATCGGGTGTGATAAGCTCTACGTTCACATACAACGGGTGCAAGCCAGTTTTGCACATGCAGAATACTCGGGTTAGACTTGACGAGCCTAGCATAGTCAGATATGGCCTCGGAACACTGAGACCGAAAGGTCGAACGTGAATCATATAGTAGATATGATCAACATAGAGATGTTCACCGTTGAAAACTACTCCATCTCACGTGATGATCAGACATGGTTTAGTTGATATGGATCATGTGATCATTTAGATGACTAGAGGGATGTCTATCTAAGTGGGAGTTCTTAAGTAATATGATTAATTAAACTTTAATTTATCACGAACTTAGTACTTGATAGTTTTTGCATATCTATGTTGTTGTAGATCAATGGCCCGTGCTACCGTTCCCTTGAATTTTAATGCGTTCCTAGAGAAAGCTAAGTTGAAATATGATGGTAGCAACTACACAGACTGGGTCCATAACTTGAGGATTATCCTCATTGCTGCACAGAAGAATTACGTCCTGGAAGCACCGCTAGGTGCAAGACCCGCTACAGGAGCAACTCCGGACGTTATGAATGTTTGGCAAAGCAAAGCTGATGACTACTCGATAGTTCAGTGTGCCATGCTTTACAGCTTAGAATCGGGACTTCAAAGATGTTTTGAACGTCATGGAGCATACGAGATGTTCCAGGACTTAAAGTTAATATTTCAAGCAAATGCCCGAGTTGAGAGATATGAAGTCTCCAACAAGTTCTATAGCTGCAAAATGGAGGAGAGTAGTTCTGTCAGTGAACATATATTCAAAATGTCTGGGTATCATAACCACTTGACTCAGCTGGGAGTTAATCTTCCTGATGATAGTGTCATTGACAGAGTTCTTCAATCACTGCCACCAAGCTATAAAGGCTTCGTGATGAACTATAATATGCAAGGGATGGAAAAGACAATTCCCGAGCTCTTCGCAATGCTAAAGGCTGCAGAAGTAGGAATCAAGAAGGAGCATCAAGTGTTGATGGTTAACAAGACCACTAGTTTCAAGAAAAAGGGCAAAGGGAAGAAGGGGAACTTCAAGAAGAACAGCAAGCAAGTTGCTGCTCAAGGGAAGAAGCCCAAGTCTGGATCTAAGCCTGAAACTGAGTGCTTCTACTGCAAAGGGACTGGTCACTGGCAGTGAAACTGCCCCAAGTATTTGGCGGATAAGAAGGATGGAAAGTGAAAGGTATATTTGATATACATGTTATTGATGTGTACCTTACTAATGCTCGTAGTAGCGCCTGGGTATTTGATACTGGTTCTGTTGCTCATATTTGCAACTCAAAACAGGGGCTACTGATTAAACAAAGATTGGCTAAGGACGAGGTGACGATGCGCGTGGGAAATGGTTCCAAAGTTGATGTGATCGCTGTCGGCACGCTACCTCTACATCTACCGTCGGGATTAGTTTTAAACCTGAATAATTGTTATTTGGTGCCAGCGTTGAGCATGAACATTATATCTGGATCTTTTTTGATGCGAGACGGTTATTCATTTAAATCAGAGAATAATGGTTGTTCTATTTCTATGAGTAATATCTTTTATGATCATGCACCCATAATGAGTGGTCTATTTTTGTTGAATCTCGCTTGTAGTGATAAACATATTCATAATATTGAAACCAAAAGATGCAAAGTTAATAATGATAGTGCAACTTATTTGTGGCACTGCCGTTTAGGTCATATTGTGTAAAGCGCATGAAGAAACTCCACGCTGATGGACTTTTGAAATCACTTGATTATGATCACTTGATGCTTGCGAACCATGCCTCATGGGCAACATGACTAAGACTCCGTTCTCCAGAACAATGGAGTGAGCAACTGAATTGTTGTAAATAATACATACTGATGTATGCGGTCCGATGAGTGTTGAGGCTCGCGATGGGTATCGTTATTTTCTAACCTTCACAGATGATTTAAGCAGATATGGGTATATCGACTTAATGAAACATAAGGCTAAAACATTTTAAAAGTTCAAAGAATTTTAGAGTGAAGTGGAAAATCATCGTAACAAGAGATCTGATCGTGGAGGTGAATATTTGAGTTATGAGTTTGGTCTTCATTTGAAACAATGTGGAATAGTTTCACAACTCACGCCACCTGGAACAGCACAGCGTAATGGTGTGTCTGAACGTCGTAACCGTAGTTTATTAGATATGGTGCGGTCTATGATGTCTCTTACCGATTTACCGCTACCGTTTTGGGGTTATGCTTTAGAGACGGCTGCATTCACGTTAAATAGGGAACCATCTAAATTCGTTGAGACGACACAATATGAACTATGGTTTAGCAAGAAACCTAAGCTATCGTTTCTTAAAGTTTGGGGCTGCGATGCTTATGTGAAAAAGCTTCAACCTGATAAGCTCGAACCCAAATCGGAGAAATATGTCTTCATATAGGATACCCAAAAGAGACTGTTGAGTAAACCTTCTATCACAGATCCGAAGGCAAGATATTTGTTGCTAAGAATGGATCCTTTCTAGAGAAGGAGTTTCTCTCGAAAGAAGTGAGTGGGAGGAAAGTAGAACTTGATGAGGTAATTGTACCTTCTCCCAAATTGGAAAGTAGTTCATCACAGAAATTGGTTCCAGTGATTCCTACACCAATTAGTGAGGAAGCTAATGATGATGATCACGAAACTTCAAAGCAAGTTACTACCAAACCTCGTAGGTCAACTAGAGTACGAACCGCGCCAGAGTGGTACGGTAATCCTATTCTGGAGGTCATGTTACTTGACCATGACGAACCTATGAACTATGAGGAAACGATGATGAGCCCAGATTCTGCGAAATGGCTTGAGGCCATGAAATCTGAGATGGGATCCATGTATGAGAACAAAGTGTGGACTTTGGTTGACTTGCCCGATGGTCGGCAAGCCATAGAGAATAAATGGATCTTCAAGAAGAAGACTGACGCTGACGGTAATGTTACTATCTACAAAGCTCGACTTGTTGCAAAAGGTTTTTGACAAGTTCAAGGAGTTGACTACGATGAGACCTTCTCACCCGTAGCGATGCTTAAGTCTGTCCGAATCATGTTAGCAATTGCCGCATTTTATGATTATGAAATTTGGCAAATGGATGTCAACACTGCATTCCTTAATGGATATCTTAAAGAAGAGTTTTATATGATGCAACCAGAAGGTTTTGTCGATCCTAAAGGTGCTAACAAAGTGTGCAAGCTCCAGCGATCGATTTATGGACTGGTGCAAGCCTCTCAGAGTTGGAATATACGCTTTGATAGTGTGATCAAAGCATATGGTTTTATACAGACTTTTGGAGAAGCCTGTATTTACAAGAAAGTGAGTGGGAGCTCTGTAGCATTTCTAATATTATATGTGGATGACATATTGTTGATTGGAAATAATACAGAATTTCTGGATAGCATAAAAGGATACTTGAATAAGAATTTTTCAATGAAAGACCTCGGTGAAGCTGCTTATATATTGGGCATCAAGATCTATAGAGATAGATCAAGACGCTTAATTGGACTTTCACAAAGCACATACCTTGATAAAATTTTGAAGAAGTTCAAAATGGATCAGTCAAAGAAAGGCGCTTGCCTGTGTTGCAAGGTATGAAGTTGAGTCAGACTCAATGCCCGACCACTGCAGAAGATAGAGAGAAAATGAAAGTCATTCCCTATGCCTCAGCCATAGGTTCTATCATGTATGCAATGCTGTCTACCAGACCTGATGTGTGCCTTGCTATAAGTTTAGTAGGGAGGTACCAAAGTAATCCAGGAGTAGATCACTGGACAGCGGTCAAGAACATCCTGAAATACCTGAAAAGGACTAAGGATATATTTCTCGTTTATGGAGGTGACAAAGAGCTTGTCGTAAATGGTTACGTTGATGCAAGCTTTGACACCGATCCGGATGACTCTAAGTCACAAACCGGATACGTATTTATATTGAATGGTGGAGCTGTCAGTTGGTGCAGGTCCAAGCAGAGCGTCGTGGCGGGATCTACGTGTGAAGCGGAGTACATAGCTGCTTCGGAAGCAGCAAATGAAGGAGTCTGGATGAAGGAGTTCATATCCGATCTAGGTGTAATACCTAGTGCATCGAGTCCAGTTAAAATCTTTTGTGACAATACTGGAGCAATTGCCTTGGTGAAGGAATCCATATTTCACAAGAAGAACTAAACACATCAAGAGACGCTTTAATTCCATCCGCGATCAATTCAAGGAGGGAGACATAGAGATTTGCAAAATACATACAGATCTGCATGTTGCAGACCCATTGTCTAAGCCTCTTACATGAGCAAAACATGATAAGCACCAAGACTCCATGGGTGTTAGAATCATTACTATGTAATGTAGATTATTGACTCTAGTGCAAGTGGGAGACTGAAGGAAATATGCCCTAGAGGCAATAATAAAGTTGTTATTTATATTTCCTTATATCACGATAAATGTTTATTATTCATGCTAGAATTGTATTAACCGGAAACTTAGTACATGTGTTAATACATAGACAAACAGAGTGTCCCTAGTATGCCTCTACTTGACTAGCTCGTTAATCAAAGATGGTTAAGTTTCGTGACCATAGACATGTGTTGTCATTTGATCAACGGGATCACATCATTAGAGAATCATGTGATGGACAAGACCCATCCGTTAGCTTAGCATAATGATCGTTTAGTTTTATTGCTATTGCTTTCTTCATGACTTATACATATTCCTCTGACTATGAGATTATGCAACTCCCGGATACTGGAGGAACACCTTGTGTGCTATCAAACTTCACAACGTAACTGGGTGATTATAAAGATGCTCTACAGGTGTCTTCGAAGGTGTTTGTTGGATGTCATAGATCAAGATTAGGATTTGTCACTCTCTGTATCAGAGAGGTATCTCTAGGCCCTCTCCGTAATGCACATCACTATAAGCCTTGCAAGCAACGTGACTAATGAGTTAGTTGCGGGATGATGCATTACGTAACAAGTAAAGAGACTTGCTGGTAACGAGATTGAACTAGGTATGTTGATACCGGCAATCGAATCTCGGGCAAGTAACATACCGATGACAAAGGGAATGACATATGTTGTTATGCGGTTTGACCGATAAAGATCTTCGTAGAATGTGTAGGAGACAATATGAGCATCCAGGTTCCGCTATTGGTTATTGACCTGAGATGTGTCTCGGTCATGTCTACATAGTTCTCGAACCCGTAGGGTCCGCACGCTTAATGTTCGATGGCGATTTGTATTATGAGTTATGTGTTTTGGTGACCGAAGTTTGTTCGGAGTCCCGGATGAGATCACGGACATGACGAGGAGTCTCAAAATGGTTGAGAGGTAAAGATTCATAAGTTGGAAGGTTATATTCGGACACGGAATGGTGCCGAGTGATTCGGGTATTTTACCGGAGTACTGAGGGGTTACCGGAACCCGCTGGGGATGTGTTGGGCCAACATGGGGCTAAGGGAGAGAGAGGGAAGCCCACGGGAGGTGGCCACGCGCCCCCTCCTTGGGAGTCCGAATAGGACAAGGAGGAGGGGGCGGTGCCCCTTCCCTTTCCCTCTCCCTCTCCTCCCTATTCCCTCCGGTGGAAGAAAGGAAAAGGGGGGGGCGAATCCTACTTGGACTAGGAGTCCAAGTAGGACTCCCCCATGGCACGCCCCTCCAGGCACTACTAGGAAAACCCTTACCAGTAGCGCTGTTTTTTTTGCTATTAGTAGCGCGGGCAGGCGAGCTACTCCTACGACGCTACAGCCATTTTTTAGCAGTAGCGCTTGTTTGACCCAGCACTACTGCTACCTATATGTAGTAGTAGCACGCATCTGTCCATCGCTACTAATACTAGTAGCGTGCCCCTACAACCAACGCTACTGGTAAGGCAGCACTGCTACTACTCCAAAACCCCACGCTACGGCTAGTATTTTCTTTTTTATTTTGCTGTATTCGTATTTTTACAGGTTTTATACAATTACAACATACACATACACTGAAACTATATGAAAAAGGAATGTCTCATCATCATCATCGAAGTGGTACAACATAGTCTGATCATATCATCATTATCAAAAACAAACGATGTCGATCTTATCATCATCTCGAAATAGCGATACAAGTTAATGATCACCTGTGTCTTACATTGTCACCGTAGACATGTTTCATCATCTACCTAAACTATGACATACGAGATAAGAGCGATCACGATGATCAAAAGTGGTATTATGTAGTAGTTTTTGCAGCGGCGCTGGTTCTGAATCCCCTGTTGTGCTATGAATCTCAAATACCTAGCTTCGGCTTCCGCTCTGCTATCAAACCCTTTCTGGCTTCCGTCGCAGAAGCCAGAGACTTGGGCCTGACACTCTGGCCACTCATCATACACACCCGGAACATGCCCTACATACACGGCATACCACTTCCTCGCCATCATTGATCTATATACCTGTCAGAGATGCACACACACACACACACACACACACACACACACATATATATATATATATATATATATGGATCTTCACCCCCTCTATTTTACCACCAATGCACTGTAATTTTACGTTCCGTAAGTTTTGTCTTATTTCTGACGTAAAAAGACACCGTAAGAAAATATATAGTCGCCGTAAAAAATATTTTATGTTCTGTAAAATTACAAACGTAAAAACATAGTGTAAAATATACATAAACTCTAAATTGTCTTGTCTTATGACCTATATTTTTATTTTCTTATACCAAATTTTACGTAGTGAATCAATAGGAATGTAACTATTTGAATTCCAAATGTAGTTTAATTATGAAGTGATCGTAAGATTACCTCGGGTGAAGAATAACTTATTCTGCACCCTGGGTGATGAATAGCATCACTATATATATATATATATATATATATATATATATATCATGAAGCGAATTCAACGAAATAGTTATGAAATAGAAGCAACATATATAGTAACCATAGTTAACAAATTTCATCGTACCGAAAGTAATTAACTAGAGCGCGGCACCATACATCTAATAGTTTCGTCGTACTGAGAGATTCGAAGTTTCGTCCTACAGAAAGTAACAAGTAACTAAACAGACACATTGTTTTTAAGCAGTGCACTCTTCCCATCTGTCCATATCCGGAAGGGTGGACCCAAGCTTAGTGAAAGGCGTCATGTCCTGATGCTGTAGGGCAATGCGGGTTTGGACGTCAGCTTGCGATATTGGGACACCGTAGAACATCCCATTCTCTTCGAGGACATCTTTCATGATGATGGACGCAATTTCCTGCTGGATCCGGTAGAAATCATTTCGAAGTTGATTATCCGGCACGGCTCCAAAGGCTTCGGCCCATCTCTGGATATGGGTATCAGATGAAGATTTCATGCAAAGTAATTGCACATCCCTTCTGTACTCCATCATTAGATGGATGACGTAGAATCCATCATTCTCACTTCTTGCCGGTTGCTGGATGCAACAGATGTCAGTCGTGTAGCCGAAACAGAGCCCAACCTTATTTGTTTTTTTGCATTGGATGTAGACACCCCGCATGCTGAAGCCCAGCATAGCTCTGTCCAGAACATACTTTATGTGTGTGTAATCTTTGTTCTGTATGTTCTTCGACGGGTCGAAATATAGAGCGCGGGAGTAATGCGGGTAAAGAACGATGAGAACGGCACGGCTACACCCCCCGCTGCACAAAATACACGATCAAGTTAGCCTCCATGCATGCAAAGTAATTATTGAAATGCACGAAAGGATGTATGTGTTATGGTGCTATCCGCGGATGACTTACCCAAGATGATAAGGTAGGAGAATCATTTCGATGTACTGACTCGCATATTGACGGTTGGCGTCGTTGATTGACAAGAAGCCCTCATGCATGTAGTATGGGTACTCGATCGCAAGACCGATGACTTGCTCTCTCCTGACGATGTAGTTCATGTGGAGCGCATACAGGCGGACGAACGTAAAATTGAGCGTCCTCATTTGAAACATCTGGAAGATGTAATCAAACCTCAGGAAGAAGAGGTCCGTGGGGCATGTCTGGACGTACATCTTGCAACTGCTTGGCACATGAACGGTATAAAGTGGGTATCCTGGATCATCCGAGGTGAGGAGGCTTCTCTCTGTCGAAAGAACATGGTCATAGAGTCTCCTGAGATCCCCTGTTATGGCAGCTAGTGCATTCGCCGGTACCATAGGCTCTCCCGCGACATGGATTAATGGCACATGTTTCATCGGTACACTGTCAACCTTGGTCGAAGGCTGCTGGCTGCTAGAACCAACATTGCCAACTTTATTGGATTTTCTCGCTGCCGGTCTCTTCTTCTGCTTCTTCTTGGTGGGCTGTGGTGCTGGTGGGTCTGTCAGACCCTCCCTGAGCACCACCCCTAGTGTTTTCGGGCTCATCATTGGACGACTCTGGCTAATTAGTTGAGCTTGGGTGGAACCAGCATCTGGAGGCTTGTCCTACGAGGATTGCATGAACAAAGACTTCTTGCACTCCCGAGGACGTTCCGGCTCTGGTACATGCATCTCATATTCATATGATTGACTCATTGTTACTTCGTTGTCAAAGCCGGTATTGAGATACTGGAGAGGGTCATCGGCCTCCTCCATGTCATGATCCATATCCATGGGGCAGATGGCATCATCTGCAGGAACGGTTGGCCCTCCTTCCTCGTGTCTCTCGATCTCAGCAATCATCACAAACGATGGTTGTACTTGTGTAGGTGGGGTTGTGGTCATACCTTCCAGAGGTCCCGTTGGTGTGCTCCCGGCCACCTCGACACGGAGAAGATTATTCGGCCACAGGATCGGCCAATTTTTGTATTGGCCAAGCTGCGTGGGGGTCTCGTATCCTCTCCATCGGTTTGTATCGGACGAGGGAAACCCTTGTAGCCCGCTTTCACACTCGCCACGGAGACCCTTAAGGCGTTATCAGGCATCTGCCGGCGGTGGAACAATCGACCCTTGGGCTTCAGTATAGTACCCTTCCCCACATCCACCAACCCGCCCTTCATGTGGTAAAGGAGGGTGCACGGAGTGGAGTCGGCCTACAAAGACATATATGTGCGGCGTCAGAGATCCAAAAAGAACGGCAACGAAAGATTAATTAATTAGTTAAGTTGATGAGGGTGTGACGCATATTTACCGTGAGGGCATGTAGCTCAGCCGATGTCGATGGCCCGACATTCAAGCCAGAGATGGAGCTAGGGCTGCTGTGAGAGCTGGGTGCAGGAGCAGGTGCTGGAGTAGGTGCGGGTGCGGTTGCCATACTAGGTACGCGTATGGGTGCAGTGTTCATTGAGTTGCTCCCGATGAAGCTGGGCATGGGAAAATCAGTTGGTGGCGCGTTTGGATTTTGTTGCACCCAAGTGACCACAGTTGGAATCAAGCTTGTAAAGGCAACCACCATATCATGTCTACAGGCAGCTACCTCTTCCCGGATTGCCTCAGCTTTGGTCTCAGCTTTAGTTTCTCCATCGCCCGCGCCACCTTCTCGTCGATAGTCACTTGACTGAACTTCTTTCTCTGTCTTTTAGCCTCAGGGTCCTCGTTATAATAGTACTTCCACATGGCGCCGGGGACGTCCATATTGCGGCCGCTGGCCTAGCGGGTGTCCCATCATTATGTTCATGGTCCGGTTGAAAGGAGTGTCCCACTTATACTTCGTCGACGACTAAGTCGACTGAGTCGATGAGTCCCTTTCGGCCGCAAGCTTGTGTTGCTCTCTCTGCAAAATGGACCGTGAATTATTTACGAATGCGACTAGAATGTAGTAGACTTCATTGATCAGAAGCTAATATGTAAAGTGGTAAAAGGATAATTACCAGTAATCTCATGAATTTCCTAGTCGGCTCGTCGGTGAAAGAAATCTTTTTTTGGGTCCCACGAGAATTGGACCCTGATGAAGTCGTGCTCCTGCTGGTCGGTGAACTCAGCCAATGGGTCTGGGATCCCCTGACGTTCACGTTCTGCGTCCTCCTTAGCCCACACGGGCCTCTTTCCTGTGTAATCACGACTTCCAAGGCGGTGGTTCCCCATGTTCTTTGCCTGCAGCTGCTTGCCTCTCTCCGACCTGGCCTTGGCAGCTTCTTCATTGCAAGTCTCCTTGAAATTTTCAAAGTCCTCTATCGTAATTTTTTGATTGTCTGCAACAATCTCGGCGTAGGTTTCATGGTCTACTGCAATCGCCTTTTTCACCCTAGTTTTCCAAGCGCTCAATGCGTTGCTGAACTTCCCTAGGGCTTTGTTGTTGATTTTTTTCATGGCATCATCATCCCATGGGTCAACATCGTCATTCCGACTGGGGAACAGGAATCTTGCGTGCAACCTAGTTAGGAGCAGCTTCTTCAAATGCTCATTCTTCCGTATTTTTGTGGTGTTGATGTTAGCGGTATCCCGTAGGATGCATGCTAGTTGGTTGCCGTAATACGCTGCCATTTCCCGCGGCTCTATTGGCTCAAACTCGCCAGGGTGCAGCGCCGTGACCACCAGTCTTCCGGTGCCGAGCTCATTTGGGCGTCGTGTCCTCTTTTCCTTCTTTCCCTCACTGGCTTGGGAGGTCCCACCTTCCGTGCTGTAGTTAGCAACATCATCAGCGCCAGTCTCAATGCCGGTGTCGTTGGTGGCATCAGTGTCGGCGCCGGCCACCACCGTCGTCCTCCGTCATGACAAGGGGGTCCTGACACCCAGCTTGCTGTCTCTCCTGATCCGCCAGAAAGTCGAGGTAGGCGTGTGCTCGACCTAATTGGGACTGAGAACCTCCGGACTCATCGGTGTCAGTCATGTTTCCTAGGGTTCAATGTCGTAGCCGTTTAATTATCGAGCTTTATATAATAAAGTGAATAATGAAAAAAATGACCTTTGTTTTGCCGCAAATGTCGTTTCATTCCCGTCGCGACAAATATCGAGCACTCGATATGTCCAACTTTCTAGCACAAGCCATGCCAAAACTCACGTAAAATTTCGGCATGACCTTAGCTAGAAAGTGCACATATAGAGCGCCTCAAAGTTGCCGGAGTGGAAATGAATCAACATTTCCAGCAAAACAAAGGTCACTCGCAATTGGTTTCCCTGCAAATGAAAATAAGCACTATGTGCTGAAGTAGCATTTCACTAACAAGTGTGATCACGAGCATACTCATCTGCATGTCAAATGATGTGTGTCATCACACATGCATGCTATTGCTCATAATTCTCTGTTTAGAAACAAGCACAGACATAGTAGCAGCAACATAAGCTAATTAAAAATCCTCATTTAAAAATCTAAACTAAACTACCATTAAAAATCCTCATTTTCAAAATGGACAGTAACATATAAGCTAATTTTCATTTTCTACAGTGCTACAAAAGTGAAGCTTACTGCCCTTAGCTAGCTGGTACTACATATCCTTCAAACTAGCACTACATGTTGCTACCTCTTGAGCACTGCTTTGGTTTTCCGATGAAGAGGAAAGGGTGATGCAGTAAAGTAGCGTAAGTATTTCCCTCAGAATTTGAGAACCAAGGTATCAGTCCAGTAGAAGACCACGCTCAAGTCCCACGCACCTACACAAACAAATAAGAACCTTGCAACCAACGGGATAAAGGGGTTGTCAATCCCTTCACGGCCACTTGCAAAAGTGAGATCTGATAGAGATGATAAGATGATATTTTTGGTATTCTTATGATAAAGACTAAAAGTAAAGAAAGCAAAATAAACA
Source organism: Aegilops tauschii subsp. strangulata (assembly GCF_002575655.3). Taxonomy (NCBI): domain Eukaryota; kingdom Viridiplantae; phylum Streptophyta; class Magnoliopsida; order Poales; family Poaceae; genus Aegilops; species Aegilops tauschii. The sequence goes on along the minus strand of NC_053041.3, from coordinate 118,619,647 downwards.
GTAGATTAATATGATAGAGAATAGACCCGGGGGCCATAGGTTTCACTAGTGGCTTCTCTCAAGATCATAAGTATTATGGTGGGTGAACAAATTACTGTCGAGCAATTGATAGAATTGAGCATAGTTATGAAAATATCTAGGTATGATCATGTATATAGGCATCACGTCCGTGACAAGTAGACCGACTCCTGCCTGCATCTACTACTATTACTCTACACATCGATCACTATCTAGCATGCATCTAGAGTATTAAGTTCATAAGAACGGAGTAACGCTTTAAGCAAGATGACATGACGTAGAGGGATAAACTCATGCAATATGATATAAACCCCATCTTTTTATCCTCGATGGCAACAATACAATACGTGTCGTTTCTCCTACTATCACTGGGATCGAGCACCGCAAGATTGAACCCAAAGCTAAGCACTTCTCCTATTGCAAGAAAGATCAATCTAGTAGGCCAAACCAAACTGATAATTCGAAGAGACTTGCAAAGATAACCAATCATACATAAAAGAATTCAGATGAGATTCAAATATTGTTGAAAGATAATCTTGAGCATAAACCCACAATTCATCGTATCTCGACAAACACACCGCAGAAGAAGATTACATCGAATAGATCTCCATGAGAATCGAGGAGAACTTTGTATTGAGATCCAAAGAGAGAGAAGAAGCCATCTAGCTAATAACTATGGACCCGAAGGTCTGAAGTAAACTAGTCGCACATCATCGGAGAGGCTATGGTGTTCATGTAGAAGCCCTCCGTGATTAATGCCACCTCCGGCGGAGCATCGGAAAAGGCCCCAAGATGGGATCTCACGGGTATAGAAGGTTGCGGCGGTGGAAATAGGGTTTTTTCTCCTCTGCTGATGTTTTCGGGGTACGTAGGTATATATAGGAGGAAGAAGTAGGTCGGTGGAGCTACGAGGGGCCCGCGAGGGTGGAGGGAGCGCCCAGGGGGGTAGGCGCGCCCCCCTGCCTCGTGGCCTCCTTGTTGATTGCTTGACGTACACTCCAAGTCCTCTGGATCTCGTTTGTTCAGAAAATCACGTTCCCGAAGGTTTCATTCCGTTTGGACTCCGTTTGATATTTCTTTCCTTCGAAACACTGAAATAGGCACACAAAAAACAGCAATTTGGGCTGGGCCTCCGGTTGATAGGTTAGTCCCAAAAATAAGATAAATGTGTATAATAAAGCCCATTGAACATCCAAAACAGATAATATAATAGCATGGAACAATCAAAAATTATAGATACGTTGGAGACGTATCAAGCATCCCCAAGCTTAATTCCTGCTCGTCCTCGAGTAGGTAAATGATAAAAATAGAACTTTTTATGTGGAATTCTTCTTAGCATAATTTTCAATGTAATTCTTTTTATCGTGGCATGAATATTTAGATCCGAAAGATTCAAGATAAAAGTTTAATGTTGACATAAAAACAATAATACTTCAAACATGCTAACCAAGCAATTATGTCTTATCAAAATAACATAGCCAAAGAAAGCTCATCCCTACAAAATCATATAGTTAGGCCATGCTTCAATTTCGTCACACAAAACGTTCTCATCATGCATAACCCCGATGACAAGCCGAGCAATCGGTTCATACTTTTTAACGCGCTTCAGCCTTTTCAACCCTTACGCAATACATGAGCGCAAGCCATGGATATAGCACTATGGGTGGAATAAAGTATAATGATGGGGGTTATGTGAGAAGACAAAAAGGTAGAAAGTCTCACACTGACGCGGCTAATCAATAGGCTATGGAGATGCCCATCAATTGATGTTAATGAGAGACTAATCAATAGGCATCACGTCCGTGACAAGATAGGATGACCTAGATAATTTGTTTACTGATCTACTGCAATTGGATTCAGTATTTTATCACGTTCTCATGATTTTAAACAATTGTTTTCGTGAACAGAAAGTTTCTGGAATTTTCAGCAAGATCAAATAACTATCATCCAAGATGATCCTATAGGTTTCACTTGGCACAAACACTAATTAAAACATAAAAACACATCTAACCAGAGGCTAGATCAAATATTTATTACTAAACATAAATAAAAAGCAAGAAAATGAAATAAAATTGGGTTGCCTCCGAATAAGCGCTATCGTTTAACGCCCCTAGCTAGGCATAAAAGCGAGGATAGATCTAAGTATTGCCATCTTTGGTAGGCAATCCATAAGTGGCTCTCATAATAGATTCATAAGGTAGTTTAATATTCTTTCTAGGGAAGTGTTCCATGCCTTTCCTTAAAGGGAAATTGGAATCTAATATTCCCTTCCTTCATATCAATAATTGCACCAATCGTTCTAAGCAAAGGTCTACCAAGAATAATTTGACATGAAGGATTGCAATCTATATCAAGAACAATAAAATCTACGGGCACATAGTTCCTATTTGCAAAAATAAGAACATCATTAATTCTTCCCATAGGTTTCTTGATAGTGGAATCCACAAGATGCAAGTTTAAAGAACAATCATCAAATTCACGAAAACCTAGCAAATCACACAAAGTTTTTGGAATCGTGGAAACACACGCACCCAAATCACACAAAGCATAGTATTCATGATCTTTAATTTTAATTGTAGGTTCCCACTCATCATAAAGTTTTCTAGTGATAGAAACTTCTAACTCAAGTTTTTCTTCATAAGATTGCATCAAAGCATCAACGATGTGTTTAGTAAAGGCTTTATTTTGACTATAAGCATGAGGAGAATTTAGCACAGATTGCAACAACGAAATACAATCTATCAAAGAGCAATTATCATAATTAAATTCCTTGAAATCCAAAATAGTGGGTTCATTGCTATGTAAAGTTTTAACCTCTTCAATCCCACTTTTACCAATTTTTGCATCAAGATCTAAAAACTCCGAATCATTGGGACGCCTTTTAACTAAAGTTGACTCATCTCCAGTCCTGTCATTATCAAGATTCATATTGAAAAACAAAGATTTAATAGGAGACACATTAATAACTTTTAGATCTTCATCTTTATTCTCATAAAAACTAGAAGAACACGCCTTCACAAAGCAATCTTTCTTAGCACGCATCCTAGCGGTTCTTTCTTTGCACTCATCAATGGAAATTCTCATGGCTTTGAGAGACTCATTGATATCATGCTTAGGTGGAATAGATCTAAGTTTCAAAGAATCAACATCAAGACAAATTCTATCCACGTTCCTAGCCAATTCATCAACCTTAAGCAATTTTTCTTCAAGCAAAGCATTGAAATTCTTTTGTGAATTCATAAACTCTTTAACACTAGTCTCAAATTCAGAGGGCATATTATTAAAATTTCCATAAGAATTTTTGTAGGAACTACCATAATTATTAGAGGAATTACTAGGGAACGGCCTAGGATTAAAGTTTCTTCTATACGCGTTGTTACCAAAATTATTCCTACCAACAAAATTCACATCCATAGATTCATTATTATTCTCAATCAAAATAGACAAAGGCATATCATTAGGATCAGAAGAAACACTCTTATTAGCAAACAATTTCATAAGTTCATCCATCTTTCCACTCAAAACATTAATTTCTTCATTCGCATGAACCTTTTTACTAGTAGATCTTTCAGTGTGCCATTGAGACTAATTAACCATAATATTATCTAGGAGTTTAGTAGCTTCTCCTAAAGTGATTTCCATGAAAGTGCCTCCCGCGGCCGAATCTAAAAGATTTCTAGAAGCAAAATTCAATCCGGCATAAAATTTTTGTATAATCATCCACAAATTCAAACCATGAGTGGGGCAATTACGTATCATTAATTTCATCCTCTCCCAAGCTTGTGCAACATGTTCATGATCAAGTTGCTTAAAATTCAAAATATCATTTCTAAGAGAGATGATCTTAGCGGGAGGAAAATACTTAGAGATAAAAGCATCTTTGCACTTATTCCAAGAATCAATACTATTTTTAGGCAAAGATGAAAACCAAGTTTTAGCACGATCTCTAAGAGAAAACGGAAATAGCTTCAATTTAACAATATCATTGTCAACATCTTTCTTCTTTTGCATGTCACACAAATCAACAAAGCTATTTAGATGGGTAGCGGCATCTTCACTAGTAAGGACGGCGAATTGATCTTTCATGACAAGATTTAGCAAAGTAGCATTAATTTCACAAGATTCAGCATCGGTAAGAGGAGCAATCGGAGTGCTAAGAAAATCATTGTTGTTGGTATTGGTGAAGTCACAAAATTTAGTATTATCTTGAGCCATCGTGACAAGCAACCAATCCAACACACAAGCAAACAAGGAGCAAGCGAAAGAAAAGGCGAACGGAAAAAGAGGGCGAATAAAATGGCAAGGGTGAAGTGGGGGAGAGGAAAACGAGAGGCAAATGGCAAATAATGTAATGCGAGGGATAAGAGTTTGCGCTGGGTACTTGGTATGTCTTGACTTGTGCGTAGACTCCCCGGCAACGGTGCCATAAATCCTTCTTGCTACCTCTTGAGCATTGCGTTGGTTTTCCCTTGAAGAGGAAAGGGTGATGCGGTAAAGTAGCGTAAGTATTTCCCTCAGTTTTTGAGAACCAAGGTATCAATTCAGTAGGAGACCACGCTCAAGTCCCACACACCTACACAAACAAATAAGAACCTTGCAACCAACGCGATAAAGGGGTTGTCAATCCCTTCACGGCCACTTGCAAAAGTGAGATCTGATAGAGCTGGTAAGATAATATTTTTGGTATTTTTATGATAAAGACTAAAATTAAAGAAAGCAAAATAAACAGTAGATTAATATGATAGAGAATAGACCCGGGGGCCATAGGTTTCACTAGTGGCTTCTCTCAAGAGCATAAGTATTCGGTGGGTGACCAAATTACTGTCGAGCAATTGATAGACTTGAGCATAGTTATGAGAATATCTAGGTATGATCATGTATATAGGCATCACGTCCGTGACAAGTAGACCGACTCCTGCCTGCATCTACTACTATTACTCCACACATCGACCGCTATCAAGCACGCATCTAGAGTATTAAGTTCATAAGAACGGAGTAACGCTTTAAGCAAGATGACATGATGTAGAGGGATAAACTCACGCAATATGATGTAAACCCCATCTTTTTATCCTCGATGGCAACAATACAATACGTGTCGTTTCCCCTACTGTCACTGGGATCGAGCACCGCAAGATTGAACCCAAAGCTAAGCACTTCTCCTATTGCAAGAAAGATCAATCTAGTAGGCCAAACCAAACTGATAATTCGAAGAGACTTGCAAAGATAACCAATCATATATAAAAGAATTCAGAGGAGATTCAAATATTGTTCATAGATAATATTGATCATAAACCCACAATTCATCGGATCTC